>NW_017731400.1:3553908-3617956 GCF_001890085.2 Hipposideros armiger | reverse complement strand
ACACACACACACACACACACACACACACACACACACACACTTTTGCCTCCTCCTGTTGTATTAAAGCTAGCATACAGTACACATGATTTTGCACATTTTTCAGTTGACAATATGATTTGGTGATCATTTTCTACCAGTTCATTACAAATGTCCTTATTCTATATTTTGAAGTAGTATTGTGTTCTATTGTATGGATATAGAATAATTTATTTAACCAGACCCTTTATTCTAGACATTCATGTTGTTTGTATTCTTGTCTTTCGCTATTACCAACAATGCTACAGGGATACCCACATCCGTGTTTGTGTTTCATTTTGTACATGTGTAAATATATCTTTAGAATAAAGACTTGACCATAATTATTGGTTAAAAGTGTATAAATTTATAATCTTGATAGATATTGCCAAGTTGCTTTCCGTAGAGACTGTAGTAATTTATACTCCCAGCAACAATGTATGAGCTTGCTAGCTTCCCCAGAGCCTTGCCTACGTAGTATATTGTCTGCCCTTTTGATCTTTGCTAATCTGATGAATGTAAAATGGCATCTCAGTGTGTTTTAATTTGCATTTCCTATAGGAGCTGTTTTTATTTCCTTTTCTGTGACCTATTCATATCCCTATATCATTTTTCTGTTGGATGATACTAATCTGTAGGTACTCTCTCTATTTGGGAAAATAATCATTTGTGATATGATTTCCAGATTATCCCCTTTGTTGTATTTGTTGTCAATGGCTGAGTTTGTCATGAAGAAAGTAATTATTTTTTAATTTTTTTTAAAGATTTTTTTTTTATTGGGGAATTGGGGGGAGGGAACAGTGTTGGGGAGTCAGGGAAGGGGAACAGACAAGCTGCTGTCTTTTTGTTCTTCAGTCTAGTTGTGGAGGACGTCGCTTCCCTGGCCCATGCTGGTATTGTGATCATTGTGCTCTTCCCAGCTGAGGCAGATTGGTAGCTGGCCATTGGACTGCCGCTCACGGCGGCTCACGGCAGCTCACACGGCTGACAGCCGCTCACGCTGGCTGCCGGCCACTCACAGTAGCTTATAGCAGCCCACTGCAGCTCCGCTGCAGCCTACGCCATTGCCGGCGACTCTTGGCAGCTCAGCTCCAGGATGAGCTGTTGTTCACCATCTAAGCTGTAGTGGGTGCAGCATCACTGGCCCATGTGGCATCCGAACCAGTAGCCCTGCTGCTCAGAGCTCGCGCTTCCAGGCCAGCTCTTAACCAACGAGCCACTCGGCCGGCCCGGTAATTATTTTTTATACATTTAACTCTATCAGTGTTTTGTTTTACTCTAAAATGATGACTGTAATTCCTTGTTTCTGCTGTTGCTTTAATGGTTTGATTTTTCTTGCGCTGAAATCTTTGAGCTACGTGGAATGGGTTATGTCATGACATATGAATCCAGCTCTTTCCCTTTTCCAGAGGACTAACTAACTTTCCTAACACCATTTATTGAGTCATTTATCATTGCTTCTCTAATCTGAAATGCCACCTTTACCTTATAGTAATTCCTATATACATTTGTATTCTTTTTTCATATTTATGTTTATTATGAAAAAGTTCAAATATACACACAAGTAGAAGGAATAGCTCAGTGAACCCCCTGTACCTATCAACAGCTTCAGTAGTTAAGTTTTAAGCCTTTTCTTTTATTCTGTTTTTGCTGAAGAATTTTAAAGCAACCCTAGATACTGTGTCATTTGACCTTTGTATAATTTCTGCTGAGCTTAAAAAAATATGTATATCTTTAAAGATAAATTAAATATTTGACTTTTTATTTCAAATTCAAGAGAGAAAACATTAATAGCTAACATTTGGTGTCTGTGTTCTTATTAGTAGTAGTCAGTTGCTTCAGAGGGTGATATCATATTAGCCTTTAGTTGCGGTGTCGTGTTACCATGAAGCTTTCCTCCTGCACTTGTTTTAGGAAAGGCTTGCCTCTGTGTACCATAGGTTTTGGAATGTTTTATTAGTGTAGAGGTGTTCAGATGCTTTCACTAGTGGGCCACATAATGAGCAGCCTGTGTGTAGGCTGTATGAATAATAAAATTATAAGCAGTAGTTAAACACAGTATGGATGGGAGTAGGGGTGTGATATACACCTATAGCTTAATCTATTTTTGACAGTGTATAGAAGGCTTAATGCTAGAAATTGATAACTTTTTGATCAAATTCATGACTGCATTCTTGAGCTTAAGGGTGTCAGCGCATATGTCCTATTTCATTCTAGAATTGTACCAGTAAAATTAGTGCTGTTTCAGGTTTGTCAGTTTCATGTGAGAAAGTATATTACCATGATGCCGGGTGGGTACAAACATTTTACACAATTATAAATTTCAGTTTAGGTTATAGTATTTGACAATTACTTCTATGGATAGTATGTTTCCTTTCAGTTTAATCTTAAAAGTGAGCTAACCTCATAGGGCTTGTTCTTGATAATTCAATTATATCCTCAGATTTGTTTTCCAAAAGCAGCTTCAGAAGCTTAAAACATGGTTCACATTCTTGTACATCTAGACAACTCTTGAAAATGAGAAACCATTTTCATCAAATATCCCTGCTGTTCACCAGGATTCACTCAAAACCTTGCGGTGGTATAAAATGAAGACCGATTTTAGTTATTTGCACAATTCGTATATCCAATTTGACTAGGAATTCTTTTTTTGAACAGTTCCACAGTTTCTTGAATTTTGTCCAGTCTCTATTTATGTGCCTTGTTACAATCTGTTATTGTCTAGTGAGTCTCATAGATGATTGACAGGTTAGGTTCTTCCAAGCCCTGCAACTCCAAAAAATAATCGGAGGAGGCATTTTTTTATTTATCTCACTGGCTTTTACTACCTAGTCATTTGATCAAATTAAAAGTCTTCATATATGCTTCATAAATGCTTCAGCTTTAAAATCTCCTCCTAACTTCTGTGTGTATTCAATTGACTTGGAAAGGTTAGAGCACAGCACAGTCCCTTAATGAATGATTTAGTGGAAAGCTAGTCACACCTCCCTTTGACTTCAATAAACTGTTAGAATCTTTTTTTCTTCCTTGTGTTCAATATAAGCAAATTACCTATGGCAAATATGATTCGTTTTTCCATGTTAGAATTTCTAAGTTTACTTGTGGTAGGCTTTCAGCCCTGTTATTAGTTCATACATGTTGGCTAAATTGGTAAAACAGAGTTTGGGCTGGAAATCTTATTTTCCACGTATATAAAATCATAGTTTATATTTGAGGGAAAAAACCCCAAAAGTCAAAACCACCTCAGTCTGTTGGAGGGAAATAGTAAAATCTGAAATAGTATTAACCAGGCAGTGTGTATTTAATAAGATAGCTAAAAGGCTTTCTATTTTTATAAATTTAACATGCTTTCAGGACTACTAAATTTAGATTTACTGAAAATAATTATTAGTCCAGATTCTTCAGGATTTTAAAAAATAATTTAAATATTTATACTGCTTGTTAAGCTTCTGCAGTGTGCTGGATCTGTTCTAGTTGCAACTTCGTACTTATCATCTTTAATCTTGACAACAAATCTACAAAGTGAATATTCCCCCAAATCATAGATGAGGAAATTGAGCTCTAGAAGGTAAGTATCTTGGCTAATGTGACACAGCAAGTATGTGATGGAGATTTGAAGCTACAGTTCTGAATACAAAGCTCTTTCTTATTTTTCAACATTTGACGGTTTCTATTGATGAGAATGATTACCGAAGATGAGAAAGCCACCACACTTAGACTTACTGTGCCTAAGTTCCCTGCCTACCTAACACCTATTTTTTGTTTGGAAGGGAACTTTAGACTTTATAATAGATGATTTTTTTTTCTTTTAATGGACTTTATTTTTTTGGATAGGCTTAAAGAAAAATTGAGCAGATGGGACAGAGAATTCCTACATATGCCTCCAATTCCCTATTATTAACATCTTATGTTAGTATGATGTTTTCATTTCAGTTAATGGGCCAATGTTGATATGTTAATATTCACTAAAGTCCATAGTGCATTCAAATTTTCTTTGTTTTTACCTAATACCTATTTTCTATTTCAGTATGCCGTCGAGGATATCCCGTACCATACATTTACTTGTCACACCTCCTTAGGCTCCTCTTGCTGTGACAGTTTCTCAGGTCTTCTTCTTCTTCTTTTTTTTTTTTTTAATGATCTTGACAGTTTTAAAGACGCATGACAACATATTGTGGGATGTTTCTCCATTGGAATTTGCGTGGTGCTTTTCTCATGATTAGACTGGGATTGTGGGTTTTTGGGAGGAAGACCACAGAAGTGAAGTGTCGTTTTCATACCACACCACACCATACCATATCGTATCATGAACGTGATTTATGACTGTTGGTGTTGACCTTGATCAGCTGCCCAAAATAGTGTTTGTCAGGTTTCTCCATTGTAATAATTACGGCCCCCACCTTTCTGTACTGTGTTCTTTTGAAGGAAGTCACTGTGTGTAGCCCACCCTTACGGAGTGTGCAGTGGTATTACCCTCCTTCAGAATGGAGTATCTACATCATTTGTTTGGAATTTTCTGCATAGGTGATTTGTCTCTTTTCCCTCATTTATTAATTTATTCAATCATTTATTTATATCACCATGGATGCGTATTTATTTTATACTTTGAATTATAACCCAATACAAGTTTGTTTTGTTACTTAAATTATTCTGGCTTTGGCCATTGGGAGACACAGTTGCTCCCGTATCCCTTTGACATATTCCCATCAATTTCTTTTTTTTTTTTCTTAATTTTTGAGCACTTTATGGCACTACAAGGTAGTCCAGGCTCATTTATCTATTTTCTGCCCCATTTCTGGAATCAGCCATTTCTCCAAGGAGCCTGGGTTCCTTTTATTGGAGAAAGGTATTAGAAACCAAGGTTTGGCTGCTTGGTGTGCTTATTGCTACTGTTTGTCATTGATTTTTATACTTCTCAGATGGCAGATCCAGGAAATATGTATGTGTATACTAGCTTGTGTATATACACCTATGTATAAGTATTTCTATGTTAAGTCTCCAACTCTTTAATTGATCAAAATTCCTTATTTTTTAGTAATTTTTAAAAACATTTTCCAAGTTTATGGCAGCTTTATCCTGTCCCGTAACCGATACCCTTTTCTGATGTTTAGTTTTGGTTCTTTATTTAGATGGACTCAGTGTTCACTCTCAGTTGTTTCGTGTAAGGACTTATTGCTGAATCATTTTCATTCTTCCATGGATTATCTAGTTTGTTTATACTCAAGTCTCCCCCCACCCCACCCCATTGTTCATGGGTACTATATTTTCTAAGTATTTACTCGTACGTTTGGAATTTTATTAAAGTAAAAATTGGGTCCTAAGCTCTGTCCCGTGTTTTGCATCCATTTCCATCAGTTCTTACCATAGCTTGTCAGACCTCAGCTGCCAGTATGGTGAAGCAGATTGAGAGCAAGTGTGCTTCTGAGAAAGCCTTGAACTGTGCAGGAGATACATTCACAGCAGTTACTTCTCAGCCACGTATGTGGGCCTTGCTGAGTGATCAAGCCTTTGTTTCATTCCCTCTCTGAAAAGTTTCCCAGCGTGGTGTTCCTTGAAGTAGATGTGGGTGACTGTCAGGATGTTGCTTCAGAGTGTGCAATCAAATGCATGCCAGCCTTCCCGTTTTTAAAAAAATGGACAAAAGATGGGTGAATTTTGAGGAGCTAATAAAGAACAACTTGAATCTTCAATCAACAAATTAATCTAATCATTTTCTGAAAACATAATGAGCTCTTGGCTCTTTAAAACTTGTAATTTTTTTATTTGCTAAAAGGAAAGATCAAGTAGAAAGATTATATATACTCAGCTGCCATCTGATTATAAATGAGAATAAAATATTAATTTTACCATTTTTAAAACTGTCTGGTATCTTTGAATAGCTTTCAAAATAAATGAAAGATGTCTATTAGATGATTAAAAAAATTGGGTCCTGTGAATGAGATGTTTGAGAATTTTATCCAGATACACCTTTTCATCCTCATAGTGTTGCTTTTTGATTTTGGATGAATAATGTAGGCAATGGGAGTGGAGATAGTGGGTTGACAATTGAAATATTTTGTTTTTAGTTTGTTTACTCTGCTTCCAGATGATAATTTTCCAAAGTATATACATTGTTCGGCTCCGTCTCAGGTTAAAACATTTGTGGTGTTTTTCTTTGCTGATTTTATTTCTTTTGTTTAGTTCATTGGGATTTCAAAAAGATAGGCTCAGTGATTCTGTATTATTCCGCCATCTTTTACCTTGACCAGTAGATTTTTCTCCGAAACCTTTTTCCACTCTACCTTATTGCTTCCTTAAATTTATTATTTACATTTAAGTACAATTGTAATATATAATTATCTTAGCTGTTTTTTAATACAACTCTCATTTTATAGATGGAGACTTAATTAGAATTAGCTATCGTTTGCATTAGAAACTGACACACTGATTATTTATTTATTTATTTATTTATTTATTTATTTATTTATTTATAGCTAATCTGAAACAGAAAGGAGATGCACATTTGCCAGGCTTTTTTTCAATAGAATGTTTTTACGCCTAAGCATATTTTTGAGACTAATTATACTGTTTTTGTATGGATTTTGGGGGAAGAAAAATGTATATTAAAGGTGTTTTGTTGGATAGTGAGGCAGTGAAATATAAGTCTGTTATTTCCAGGGCAAAGCAAGCATAACTTCCCTTAAAATAAATCGATGTAGTCTCATTTAATTGTTGCAGAAAGCCCATTCGTTTATTGTTTTTTTTTTGTAACAAAAAGAAAAGATTTTAAAGTTACAGTGAAATATACACCCTTATTTGAGAAGAATGACAATTTTTGAAAAATCTTGAGATAATCAGTATAGAAACTAACTTTGTAAGCAAAGAAAGCAAACTAGTAAGTTTATGTAGTGATCTATTTGTGACATGGGGAATGAGATATGATATAATAATATAACATGGCCTTCCAGCTTGTTTTATAGCACTTAAGTTATTGAGCGTAGTCAAGATTTTAAGGTGGGATCCTTTGCAGTGTACTTCCCCAAGCTCAGTGGGAGAGGGAAATGACTATGTTGTATTCACATTTTGTTAAAATACAATTTTATTGCTGTGGTTTACAGAACGAGTACTATACCAATTCAAAAAATGTTTTATTTTGTGCAAAATGCTTGCTATATATGTTTTACAAGTAAATTAGGGTGGAGGTTAGTTATTTAATAGGGGAGGTTTTGTTGGTTTCTAAGCCATGGTGCCTGACATAAAAATAGCTCTATGTAATAGACCCTTATTTTATTACTGATATATTTTGATGTGCTTAATACATTTGACAGCAGTGGTGATTAAGGTTGCCAAATCTAGAGCTAGATTGCTAAACTCAAATCCCTGTTTTACCATTTGGTAATGCGTGACCTTGGCCAATTTACTTAAGATCAGGTTCCTCATCTATAAAATGGAGATAACCATGTTCCTGCCTTACCTGTTGTAAGGATTGGTTGAATTTGCACATGTAAAGCTCTTACAGCCTGGTACAAAGAATGTGTTCAATAAATGATAGTTATGAGTGTGTGTGTGTGTGTGTGTGTGTGTGTGTGTGTGTGTGTGTGTGTATGTATGTGTATAGATTTATTAATGTGCTTTCTTTTGTAGACCGGAAAACCTTTGATATGCAGTATATTGTGGAATTCTTTTCTTGAGATTAGATCCTATGCAATTTGGGATTTACTCCCTCACTCAAGGGGGTTGTTTTCTAAGTTTATGAGCAGGCATTTGATAATTTGTGGTGACTGCTAGGATGAGAAAAGGAGTGGTTGGTCGGCTCTCAGTAGAGACCCTTCTTTAGGAGTAGAGTAGTGATGTTGAGAGCTAAGTCTCATGGAAGCATAGGCCTTTCTTCCCCAGCATTAGTCAGTTAAGAGAACTCATTAGAAAAACTCACAGTTTTAAATTCTTATTTATTTTTAATTTTATTAAATTTATAAGGGTGACATTTGGTTCATAAAATTATATAGCTTTCAAGTGTACAGTTCGGTAATGCATCTATGTATTGCATTGTGTTTCAGCACCCAAAGTCGGATTTCCTTCCATCACCATATATTTGATCCCTTTTTACCGCCCCTTCTTTCCCTTTTCTTAACTATTGTCTGTGTCTATGAGTTTTTGTCTTGTTCGTTTGTTGCTTTCAGTTTTATATTCCACATATGAGTGAAATCATACGGTTATTGATTTTTGTTTGTTTGACTCATTTCACTTAGCACAATAATCTTGAGATCCATCCATGTTGTTGCAAATGGCAGTATTTTATCTTTTCTTATTACTGAGTGATATTCCATTGTATATACCGTATTTCCCCATGTATAAGATGCACCCTTTTCCAAAAAATTTGGGGTCTAAAAACTGGGTGAGTCTTATACAGTGGTTGTAGATTTTTTTACTTGCCTTTCCCGCTTTTTCGTGCTTGCTGTTTTTGTGCTCATTGTTTCGCACTTGTTACCGGTATATTACGGTAGGTTATATTTTGCCACGTTCTGCCCAGAAATGGCTCAGAAAAGATTTTCATACAGTGCTGAATTCAAATTAACAGTGATCCAGTTTGCAAAAGTGAATGGAAATCGTGCTGCTGAATGTAAGGTTGGTCCTCCTCCAACTGAGAAAACAATCCGAAACTGGCTACGGGAAGAAGAAACCCTACTGAAAACGCCACGGCAGAAGAAGGCCATGAGAGGCAATATATGAAGACAGTGATTCGTCATCAGACACAGATGAGGACAGGCTAATGGTTGGGAGTTTTGACAGTGATGAGGCGTTGTATGAATTTTATGATGAATAAAACTTGAGTTCAATAACTTTATGTAATACAGTTTTTTTTTCAAATTTTGGGCCCCCAAATTAAGGTGTGTCTTATACGTGGGGAAATACAGTACATACCACATCTTCTTTATCCAGTCATCTATTAAGGACCCTTTGGTTGTTTTCATATCTTGGTTACTGTGAATAGTGCTGCAGTGAACATAAGGGTACATATATCTTTATGGATAAATGTTTTCAAATTTTGTGGGTAGATACCCAAAAGAGGGATTGCAGGGTCATATGGTAATTTTGTTCTTAATATTTTGAGGAAACTCCATACTGTTTTTCATAGTGGCAGTACCTGTTTATGTTCCCACTATTAGTGTAGGAGGGTTCCTTTCCCCAACAGCCTCTCCAACACTTGTTATTTACTTGTCTTGTTGATGACAGCCATTCTAATAGGTGTGAGATGGTATCTCTTTGTGGTTTTGATTTGCATTTTCCTAATAGCTAGTGAAGTTGAGCTTCTTTTCATATATCTGTTGGCCATTTGTATGTCTTGTTGGAGAAGTGTCTGTTCATGTACTCTGCCCATTTTTTAATTAGATTTTTTGGTTTTTGGTTATTGAGTTGTATGAGTTCTTTATATATTTTGGATATTATCCCTTTATTAGAGGTATTGTTTGCAGATATCTTCCATTCAGTTTTGTTGATGGTTTCTTTTGCTGTGCAGAAGCTTTTTAGTTTGATATAGTTCCATTCATTTATTTTAGCTTTTACTTCTCTTGCCTTTGAGGTCAAATTCATAAAATCCTCTTTGAAACCAAGGTCCAGAAGTTTAGTACCTACGTTTTCTTCTATGCAGTTTATTGTTTCAGGGCTTATTTTTAGGTCTTTGATCCATTTTGAGGTAATTTTGGTTTATGGTGACAGACAGCAGTCTGGTTACATCCTTTTGCATGTGGCTTTCCAATATTCCCAGCACCATTTATTGAAGAGAGGCTCTTTTTTCTCCATTGTATGCTTTCGGCTCCTTTGTTGAAAATTATTTGCCCATATACATGTGGGTTTATTTCTGGTTCCTCAACTCCATTCCATTGGTCTGTGTGTCTGTGTTTCTGCCAATACCATGCTGTTTTGATTATTGTCATTTTGTAAATTTAAAGTCTGGGAGTGTGATACCTCCAACTTTGTTCTTTTCTCTCAGTATAACTGGCTATTCATGGTCTTTTGTGATTCCATACAAATCTGATAATTTTTTGTTCTGTTTCTTTAAAACATACCATTGGGATTTTGATCAGGATTGCAGTAAATCCGTATATTGTTTTGCTTGGCCATTTTTACTATATTGATTCTTGTAATCCATGAACATAGAATACCTTTCCATTTCTTTGTGTCTTCTTCAATTTCTTTTAATAAGGTGTTAATAGTTTTCAGTTTATAGGTCTTTCACATCCTTTGTTAAGTTTATTCCTAGGTATTTTATTATTTTTGTTGCAATTGGCAAAATCATTCTTTTCATTTATGTTTCTGAAATTTCATTGTTAGTGCACAGATTTTGTATTCTGCAACTTTATTGTGTTTGTTTATTGTTTAATAGTTTTTTGGTGGAGTCTTTAGGGTTTTCTCTATAAAGAGTCATGTTTTCTGCAAAGAGTGACAACTTGGCTCCTTTATTCCCAATTTGGATGCCTTTTATTTCTTTGTCTTGCCTGATTGCTATGGCTAGGAAGGACTTCCAATATTATGTTGAATAACGGTAGTGAGCGAGGTATCCTTGTCTTGTTTCTGATCTTAGAAGAAAAGTTTTTCCCCAGTAAGTGTGATATTAGCTGAGGGTTTGTCATATATAGGCTTTATTATATTGAGGTACTTTCCTTCTCTACCCATTTTATTAAGTGCTTTGTTTTATCTATCTATCTATCTATCTATCTATCTATCTATCTATCTATCTATCTATCTATCTATCTATTTATGGTCGTAGAATAGGTCTATATTATCAGAGCACCAGTGATTCAAGAAGGCAGCAAGTTAACACCTCCAAAAACTGCCTTAACATTCTCAGACCGGCTTGGGGTTTTTAAGGGAAAATCTGGGTTTCTTCCAGAGGCTACGTGATGGTTCTGGGGGTCTGCATGGAGCCTTCCTTCTCTATTAAGTGCTTTAATCATAGATGGATACTGTATCTTGTCAGATGCTTTTTCTGCTTCTATTGATTCGATCATATGATATTATGCTTTTGTTTATATGGTGTATCACATTGATCGATTTCCGTATACTAATCTCCTTTTGTTTTTTGTCTGTTTTTGCTAAGACTTTTCCTTCCTCCTGAAGATGCTGCTTGTTATCATCTGACTCAGGAGAAGTCCAGGCAGATATAGGGTGTCCAGCTCCTGCTTCATCCTGTATACACAATCTGAAAGTCTTGCTTTTGATGTAGTTAGATTTCTACTTCTTTTTATCTTAATGCTTTCTTAACAGCTTGGCACCACCTCGAGCCCACAAACGCATATGAAACTGGACTATGATTTCACAGATTAGATCTAAGTGTTAGAATTAATTTAAAAACATCCATTTCTACAAATGGAATAGTGGGGGAAAATGAGGCATGAAGATGTGAGAAATAGTTCAACTTATAGGATTACTTAGTATTACATTTTTTACATAAGCTGTGTTTAATTCTGCACTATATTTCTATACAGTATATGGAAGCCTGTTTTTTTGTTTGTCTTATTGAGTTTATTGTATTTACATCAACAACTTGTATCTAGAACAGGCTGTAGAATAGAAATAGTTTCTCTGTTGTGATGATTTTGTTGAAACAAAATTCTGTCTCTAATGCTTCTATGCTTTTTGGCATAGATCCTATGATTATGGTTTATAAAATATTCTCACCTCTGTTCATCTGTTTTCTGAGTAGTATCATGATTTCCCAGAATACTTAGTAAGTACACTTAATTAAAAAAGGCAATATTTGCCTTTGCTCTGGTTGCCATAAGATAAAACTCGGAAATATATTGGATAAATATATTACAGAAAGTTAATTCTCAGGAAAAATTATTTTATTTTTATTGGATATTTTGTAAGAGTAAACCATAGATGTGACTGGTATCTGTATTTTGTAACTGTATCTAGAAATAGTTACATATTCTATTCTACTTCAGCAAACCACTTTTGACTATACTGTAAAACTGTTAAATTATTTACCATAGTCCTCTTATGTATCAAATATAAAAAAGGCTAGTAGACTAAATTAATTTTATAGGTGAATTAAGTTCAAGTGTCCAGTCAGTATGCATCCATTTTACCTTTTCTGCATTGGTTAGTTGCCCAAGGATTCCAGTGATGTGTATATTAGTTTAGAAATTTTCCCACAATTCTCACCAGGGAAATATGTGAAAGTCACGAAATTAATTAAAAATTTTTGAAGGTTTTTTTGACTTATGACAAATTCCTGAAAATTAGGGCTTTCTAATGAATTAAGTTATATAGATAGTAAAGTCAATATATTGCTATAAGGTACAGTTTTAATAAGCACTTGGACATATTTGGCTCAAATGTGTTCTGTGTATTTTAACTCTCTTAAGTGATTTGTAATATTTAGATCTATTTTCCCTATGGGATTAGGTAGAAGTAAGACATTACAGTCAGTGAATTGCTTCTGGGTAGAGTGTAACATAAACAGATTTTGCTATAGCGAAGATTATAAAATATCATCAAAGAAAATGTGGACTGTTATGTTAAAAAAATTAAATCAGATTCTATAAAATTGTAATTGGGAAACTCTGCAACCCTCTGACTAATTTTAGCTTATCTGCCTTTCTTCCTGGCTTAGGCTTAAAACAATAGTGCTGCCTCTAAGACCTGCCTTAGTTGGGTTTCCTTCCCCCTGCCCCCGCCACTAGAGTCTGATTTAGGATCTGTGTTTTCTTTGCTGCACTTACTTTGGGCAGTGTGGGGCTTGAGGATGTGGATTGAGTATACTTTTCTTCCTACTTATTTTATTTTGTAATTTTTTACTATTTTTTTCCCCTCCTAGACTCACTGATTTAAGAGTGGTCCATTCAGAAACCCCCTTCCTTTATTTTTTCTTTTTCCTGATGGTCTGTGTCATATGCCAGACCTAGCTCATTGCCTCATAATTGTTGGTGTTGGGAGAGGTCATTTCTCATCTGCCTCACTTTCCAAATAAGTTTCCTGCTAGAAAGTGAGCTGGTTGGAGCAGAGGCCTTCACTAAATCTTGATCCCTTTCTGTTTTCGCAGCACCTAACAGAGTGCCTCACATACATCGTAGGCGTTTGAAAGTGAATGTTGGGTGAGAGAAAGGAAATGAGGTCCAGAGAGGCTGAGAGAAATGACACGTGGGAATGTATCGTATAACATGTTATAGTATCAAATTAAGATTTGTTACGAGAGTGCTCTAAAAGGCTTTAGAAAGATCAGGTATTTGTTATTACTATTAATGCAGTAGTAAATAATTATTCTTATTTAAAAATGAATTATTATTAGATAACATATATCCTGTATTTAGCTAGGGATGCTTTTCATTGTATGTAAAAGAACACCTAATCAATAGTGGCTTAAAGTAATGAAGATTTACTTTTCTTATATAAGAAAAAGTGTGGAAGTAGGTATCTGCCCTCAGATATTGGCTTCGCAGCTCAACAGTGTCAGGGCTATTGTTCTGTAATTTTTTTGGCCTTTCTTTCATGGTTGCTGTTGCTTTAAGGCATCACCTTTCTGTTGGAGGCACCACGAAGGGGCATGAACTGACAACAGCATCTCTTTATCAGGAAGTGAAAAGCCTTCCTTGAACACCTCTCTTCACTTCACCAGGAAGCTGAAAGCCTTCCTGGAAGCCTCGCAGCACAGCCGACTTCCCCTTCATTGTCATGGCCCAAACTGTTTCACTTGGCCGCCCATCACTGGAAGGAAGGCTGTGAATGTGCGAGTTAGCTGGTCCAGCCTAGGGTAGAGATGGGAGAAGGGAGATAGAGTTTGGAAGTAAGTATTGGGTTTGCTAGCCAGCAGTATATGCAAACGATATCATTTTGACTAGCCAAAATCCAAATATATGCTGCTTTTTATGGATACATTTTACAGGCAATATAGTCACCACCTCTCCGAGGGAGGTGATACCTTGTCTCATCCATGATGGCATCTACCTCAGAGTCCACGATGTGTGCTTGATGTATAGTTTTCTATATCAGGTCTGGTTGTAGCTGGTCCTCTGGTGACCTAAAGCTAAAAGAGAAAACCTATTGTCCCAGTGTACCCAGCAAACTACAGTGGATAAAGGAATAAGATAACTGTAATAAAACTTCTCACTTAGAAAAGGGGAGAATTAGAACTCAAAATAGTCACTGATCCTCAAACATACCAAACGCTGGCAGACATGAATAAAGACTTCCTCTTCTGGCTGTGGATCAAATTCCTTAGTAACCGATCTGCTGTCCTTGTTCATGTTCCCTGGGAGGCTCTCCTTTTCTCATCACGTCTTGATTACTATACTTACGTAAGAAGGCTTGGAATCGGGTAGACTGATTCCTCCCAATTCATTCTTCCTTTTCAAAGTCATTTTGCCTATTTTAGGGACTTTGCCTTTCCATATAAATTTTGGAATTAGTATGTCTACCAAAAACCATGCTGGGGTTTTAAAAGGAATTGTGTTAAACTTATAAACCATTTTGGGGGACAATTGACAACTATACCATGTTGAGTCTTTCAATCTATGAACATGCTAAGTCTCTCCAATGATTTTGTCTTTAATTTCTTTCAACAAAATTTTATAATTGCCAGCATACAGATTTGATACGTATTTTGTTAGATTTATACCTAAGTATTTCATTTTTTATGGAGCAATTGTAAGTGGCATTGCTTTCTTGATTTCAATTTTGCTTACTAATTGTTAATATATACAAATGTAATTGATTTTGTTGTTGTTGATCTTATGTTCTGCTACTTTGCAGAGCACACTTATTCTAGGAGCTTTCTGTTTATTTCAATTACAGTTGAAATTCAATATTATTTTATATTAGTTTCAAGTGTACAGCATAGTGGTTAGACATTTATATAATTTACGAAGTGATTCCCCCTGATTAATACACACCTGGCACTATACATAGTTTTTATAATATTGTTGACTATA
Source organism: Hipposideros armiger (assembly GCF_001890085.2). Taxonomy (NCBI): domain Eukaryota; kingdom Metazoa; phylum Chordata; class Mammalia; order Chiroptera; family Hipposideridae; genus Hipposideros; species Hipposideros armiger. The sequence continues at coordinate 3,603,029 of NW_017731400.1, read as the reverse complement.
TTCCCTGTGCTATACTTTATTTACATCTCTGTGACTATTTCATAACTACCAATTTGTACTTATTAATCCCCTCCCCTTTTTCACCCAGCCCCCCAAACCCCCTCCCATCTGGCAACCATCATTTTTTCCTTTGTATCTATGAGTCTTTCTGTTTTGTTCATTTGTTTTGTTCTTTAGGCTCCACATATAAATGAGATCATATGGTACTTGTCTTTCTCAGTTTGACTTATTTCACTTAGCATAATACCTTCTAGGTCCATCCATATTGTCACAAATGGTAACATTTCATTCTTTTTTAAATGGCCGAGTAATAGTCCATTGTATATTTGTACCACTTTTTTATTCAATCATCTATTGATGGGCACTGGGCTGCTTCCACATCTTGGCTATTGTAAACAATGCAGCAGTGAACATAGGAGTGTATATATCTTTTCAAATTAGTGTTTTGGATTTCTTCAGATAAATACCCAGAAATAGGATTGCTCAGTCATAAGGTAGTTCTATTTTTATTTTTTTTGAGGAACCTCCATACTGTTTTCCATGGTGGATGCACCAATTTGCAATTCCATCAACAGTGTACGAGGGTTCCCTTTTCTCTACATCCTTGCCAACACTTGTTTGTTGATTTATTGATGATGACCATTTTGACATGTGTGAGGTGATATCTCAGTGTCATTTTAATTTGTATTTCTTTGATGACTAGTGACGTTGAGCATCTTTTCATATGTCTATTGGCCATCTGTATGTCCTCTTTGAAGAAATGTCTGTTCAGGTCCTCTGCTCATTTTTAAAATTGGATTGTTAGTTTTTTTGGTGTTGAGTTGCATGAGTTCTTTATAAATTTTGGATATTTATCTCATATTGGATGTATCATTGGCAGATATCTTCTCCTGTTCAGTAGGTTGTCTTTTTCTTTTTTTGATGGTTTTTCTACAAGCCTTTTGTAAATTCCTTGGGATTTTTCTACACACGTATTCATTTTATCGGCAAAAAAGAGACAGTTTTATTTCTTTCTGCTTTGTGTGCATTTTGTTTTCTTTTTTCCTTCATTATGCTGTCTAGACCTTCCTGTACTATGTTGAATATGACAGGTAAGATGGGACATCCTTGCCTGGTTCCTGATTTTAAGTGGGAAATAATTTAATCTTTCACTGTGAAGTATGATGTTAGCTATAGGATTTTGGTAGATGCTCTTTATGTGTCTGAGGAAAATACTGTCTATTCCTAGTTTTCTGAGTGTTTTTATCGTGACTAGGTGTTGGATGCATTATATATATTTAAAAATACTGCGAGGGAAACTGGACTATTCCTTTTGAATTGGAAATAGGGTAGTATGTGAATAATAGAATGATAAAGTCTGATGTTATCTAATACATGTAGTACTTAAGCATCAAGTACATTAACTTAAGCATCAAGTACATTATCTGGCTCTCAGTCAACATCACTTATTTCTCCATATGTAGGGAAAGATTTATTAATATAATTACATGTGAATGTTTTTCTTTCTCTTTTACTTTTAAAATAAGTGTTCTTTAATATAAACAGTAAAAAAGGTCCACTTAGTATCTTTATTGGTCTTGCCCCTGATATTGTTCCCATAAAATTGACCTTTTATTTCCTATCAGGGCAAAAATACCTCCATGTGGATAGAGTCATGGTCCAGTTTTACGGTGCCTTTCATTCCCTTGCAAGTTTTTTGTGGCAGCTATGTATTCTTATATTGTTGAGCAGCCTGCCTCTTCCGTCTCCTCAAAACTTATAGAAAAGAAGAAGAAAAAAAGGTGTTTACAGAAAAGTTGCAAGAGCAGTGTAGAAAATGACTTTCTTTTTCTAAGTCATTTGATAGTAAGCTGTTTACTTGATGCCTCATCACCCCACATACTTTACTGTTTGTTTCCTGTAACGTTATTCTCCTCCAAAACTACAGCACAGCCTTCAAAAATGGGGATAACATTTAGACATCACTACCACCTAATCCTTAGACCTTGTTCATGTTATTCCCAGAATGCCTTTTATAGTAAGAGGATCCATTTTGGGATCACATCTTGCATTGAGTTGTCTTGTCTCTTTAAGACTCTTTTAATCTGGACCAGTTTCTCTTTCCTTGTGTTTTTATCTTTGACATTTTTGAGGAGTGCAGACCAGTTATTTGAATGATTGACGATTGACTTGTGTTTGTCTGATGTGTCTCATGAGTAGGTTCAGATTATGCAACTTTGGCTGGAATATCTACACAGGTGATGCTGTTTTCCTTTGAGTTCACCCTATCAGGTGGCACCTGACTTGGATTTGTCCCATTACTGGTGTTAACTTTCACATTCACCTTCTTCTTGTGCACTGATCCTCCATGCCGAGTCACCGTCCCTTACAGATGCCAGCCTCAGCCTGCTCGTGCTCTGACACCGTCTCCCCCTTGGGTGGGCTCTGCCACCCACTGTGCCACAGCATGCCGCTCCTGTTCAGCCCCACCTGACATCTTTGTACTGAAATGGTACAGAAGGGCAGGGAGGGGAGGGTAATGCAGTGTCCTCTTATTTGTGATATGCTTCTTCAGTCCCTGTTGTTTGCTGTCTCACCTCTTCTTTCTACTTCATAGCTCTTTTCATGAGGAGTAGAGCTAATTTATAACATTCTAAAAGTAAAATGTAGTTTCCTTATAGAAAAATAGATGCCTTTAATCTGTGAACACATGTGCAGGCTTGGTTGTTTGGGGCATCATGAAAGAGAGAGTGCCTGTACGTGGTAGTAAGGACAGCCCCCACCCCAGTACCTACCCTCAAAGGGATAGTGCAGATTCAGAGTTTCTCAGCTCAGACTTTGGAGCCAAAGACTGATCCTGGCCTTGCCTCGTGATTGCCAGTTTAGGTTGGCTCTTTGCAGGTCACAACATCTTTATTTCCCTGTTTCCTCATCCATGAGATGGGAATTGTAAATACTTACGTCACGGGTCTCTTGGGGAGCTCAGATGAGATAATGTATGTGAAAATGCTTTGCAAAGTGGTAAAATGCTTTGCAAGTCGTAAAATGCTATGCAAATGTGGTTTTTATTTCTAATTTATTGCATAGTCAAATTGAAACCTATGGGAAATTAAGTCAAGCATTTTAATTGCACTTGTGACTTATAGGCAAATGCCCTCTGATTCATAAGGCAGAGAAGAGGTCAGCATAGTTTCACTTGTCACTGCCACTTTAAGACCATTGTTCTGTCACCATTACTCAGGCAAACACTCCTCTTTGAAGTCCTGCCCGCCCATTATACCTCGGACATATTTCCATCTTCTTGATGATTTTTAACCACAATAGTCCTCTTCACCCCAGTGCCTGCTGTCTGTCATCTTTGGTGATATCAGCACCATTGACCTTCTGTGTGTTCTTTCATGCACTTAGCAATTGCTTGTGACACAGTTCTGCCTACACACATCACTGTGTAGGTATGTTAAAGTGCACATGTTTAATGCTGAAGTTACCCTCCTCTCCTCTGACCTGCCCCTCCCTAGTGCTTCCATTTATGTTACTGCTGTCACTCTTTGAATTAGCCTTCTAGGTCAGAAACCTTTAATTTTTCCTAATTTTTACTTTTTTTTTTTTAATTGGGGAGTTGGGAGAGGGGAACAGTGTTGGGAAATTGGGAAGGGGAACCAGCCAAGTTGTTGTTCTTTAATCTTAGTTGTGGAGGTCACCAGTTACCATCTGGCTGCCCATCGGCAGCTTGTGGCCTCTAAGCTCAAGGTGCTGTGTTACAATCTTAGTTGCGGATGGGCGTAGCCACCATCCCATGCAGGAGTTGAACCAGCAGCCTTGTTGTTAAGAGCGCACGCTCTATCCACTGAGCTATATGCCGTGTGGTAGCTCAGCTCAAGGTTCCGAGTTCAGTCTTAGTTGCAGGTGGGCATAGACCACCATCCCATGCAAGAGTTGAACTGGCAGCCTTGTTATTAAGAGCTCATGCTCTATCCATTGAGTTATCTGGGTGGCAGCTCAACTCAAGGTGCCAAGTTCAATCTTAGTTGCCGGAGGGCGTAGCCCACCATCCAACAGGCAGTCTTGTTAGGAGCACGTGCTCTTACCAGCTGAGCCATCCAACCACCTGTTGGCAGCTCAGCAGCAGCTCAACTCAGGCGCAGCGTCACTGGCCCATGTGGGAATCAAACTGGAGGTCCTGTTGCTCAGAGCTCATGCTCTTAAGCTAGTTCTTAACCAACTGAGCCAGCCCCTGTTGTCATTTTTTGTATCTAGTCAATAATTAAGTTCTTTCGTTTTTGCAAAAGTTTATTTTCCACTCAAGCCTTCATTGCCCCATTATTAACAGCCTACTTCTAGCCCTTATTATCTAATCTCTGAACTATTGAAATAGCCTTCTTCAAGGCCAGTGTTAGAAACTTGGCTTGCCAGGTCCAAGCCTGGGCCTCTGTTGAATAATTGGATGAAGACCCTTGGAGACTAAGGCAGCTCTGAGGAGCCAGACTTTCCAGAGGAGTCAGTCAGATGATACAGAACATGTCCCCAGAGGCCTGTAAGAGCTTCCAGGTGGTGGGGATCAGGCTTGGGAAGAAGAGCCCTCTTGTCAGGCAGGCCCAGACTCATGACAGAAAGTCTCTGGAATCTAGGAAGACCTGATCTCTAGAACAGAAGTGGCAGTATCTAAATATAGCTGTTAGCATTTTGGTACATTTCCTTCAATCTATTTTTAATGCATAGGGTTTTGTTTTTTTCCTTTTACTTTTTTATAATTACAACTGGATGTATAAACTGCATAATGTCTGTTAAATGAAAGCATTTTCCATGGTATTTTTTAAAGTACATTATTATTATTATTTTTAAAGATTTTATTGGGGAATTGGGGGAGGGGAACAGCATTGGGGACTCGGGGAAGGGGAACAGACAAGTTGCCGTCCTTTTATTCTTCAGCTAGTTTTGGAGGCTGTCTCATCACTGGCCCATGTTGGTATTATTGTTGCACTCTTCCTGGGTGAGGCAGATTGTTCACTGGCCATTGGATGGCCGCTCATGCTCACGGCAGCTCACACCAGCTGCTGGCCACTCATGGTAGCTTATGGGAGCCCACTGCAGCCCCACTGCAGCCTACACCGTCACCGGCAACTCACAGCAGCCCACCTCCAGGTCAAGCTGTTGTTCAGCATCTTAGCTGTAGAGGACGCAGTGTCACTGACCTTCATGTGGGATCCGAACCTGGGCCCTGCTGTTCAGAGCTGGCATCCCAAGCCAACTCTTTTTTTTTTTTGAAGATTTTTATTGGGGAATTGGGGGGATGGGAACAATGCTGGGGAATTGGGGGAAGGGGAACAGACAAGTTGCTGTGGTTTTGTTCAAAAGTATAGTTGGGGAGGACGCTGCTTCACTATAGTTGGGGAGGACGCTGCTTCACTGGCCCAAGTTGGCACCATCATTGCACTCTTCCTGGGCGAGGCAGAGCAGTTGCTGGCCTCTGGACGGCTGCTCACCGCGGCTGCTGGCCGCTCGCGCTGGCTGCCGGCCACACACGGTAGCCCATGGCAACCCACTGCAGCAGGGGCTGCAGCCTATGCCGTCGCAGGCAACCCATGGCAGCCCATCTCCAGGTTGAGCTGTTGTTCAGCATCTTAGCTGTAGAGGGCAGTGTCACTGACCCTCATATGTGGGATCCGAACCGGGGCCCTCTGGCGTCCCAAGCCAGTTCTTAACCATCGCGCCACTCGGCTGGCCCCTAAGCCAACTCTTAACCAATGCGCCATTTGGCCGGCCCTACATAATTTTTTTTTTTGGGTGCACAGTGTTCTATAGAATGAAAGATTGCTGCTGTCTTGTTCCTGTTAGAACAAGATCCCCTGGAAGAAATACCAAATCCTCTATCAGAGTTTGACCCCAGCTTCTACTGAATGCATTTCTTAACTTTTGATGTTGACAAGACCTAATTGTCTGTTTGCCTCCTCATTTAGCCTGGATGCTTACTCATTAACATGTGTTCTCCCACCCTGATCTTTGCTTCTTTGTTTATTCATGCTTGCTCTTTGTTTCTTTCCTTTTTCTGTACTTTCTTCCTCCCTCCCTCCCTTTCTTCCTCCTCCTCTTCCATTCATCCACCCGTCACCCACCCACCCACAATAAGCATATTCTTTTCTAAGTCCTGAGCTCGGCTCTGGGATTTAAAGATGAATTGAGGGACTCATACTAAGGGGGGACATATTTATGAATCATGTTAGGATGTACTGCAAGCTCCTTTGTGATCACAGAGGAAGCAGTGCCCTACCCTTTCTGAACTATGGTATAGGAGGCTTCCTAGGGGAGGTGACATATAACTGAGCTGAGAATGATGAGTAGGAGTTTGATAGGGCAGATGAGTGGAAGAGTCATTTAGGCACAGGGTACTGAAATGAGTGGTGACGGTATGGCTCAAGCTTGTCTCTATTTTTGTTGTTGTTGTTTTGTTTTTTAAGCAGCTTTATTGAGATAATTCTCATACCATACACCATTTAAAGTGTATGATTCAGTAGATTTTAGTATATTCATAGTTTTGTATCCATCACCACAGCCAATTTAAAACACTTCATTACCTCAAATAAAATCTCTACATCCTTTAGTTGTTATCCCTCAGTCCTCGCAGCTTTCCAGTCCTAGGCAATCACCAATCTACTTTCTGCCTCTTTGGACATTTCATTTAAGTGGAATCATACACCATGTGTTGCTTTGTGACTGACTTCTTTCGTTTAGCGTGTTTTCAAGGTCTATCCACGTTGTAACATGTATCAGTACTTCATTTCTTTTTATTGCCTAATATTCCATTGTATGGATATACCATTTTTTATTTATCCATTCATCAGCTGATGGGCATTTGGGTTTTTCCCACTTTTTGCCTATTAGGAATAATGCTGGTATGAACGTTGATATGTAAGTTTTTGTCTGCACATATGTTTTTATTTTTCTGGGGTATATATCCAGGAGAGGAATTGCTGGATCATGTGTGAACTTTTTGCTTAACAATTTGAGAAGACTGTTTTCCAAATCAGCTATACTGTTTTACATTCACATCAGCAGTGTATGGTTCCAGTTTCTCCACATCCTCACCCACACTTGGTATTATTTTATTTTTATTTTTTTTATTCTCGCCATCCTTGTAGATGCGAAGTGGTATCTCATCATAGTTTTGATTTGCATTTCCTGATGGCTGTTTATGTTGAGCATCTTTTCATGTGGTTATGAGTTATTTGTATATCTTCAGAAAACTGTCTATTCAGATCTCTTTTGCCCATTTTTAATTGGATTATTTGTCTTTTTATCATTGAATTGTAATCGTTTTTTATGTTGTCCCTAGTTCTTTGAAGTAAAATTAAGACTAGAATACATTATTTTTGAATTTGTAACTAGAAAATAAGTAATGAAAATAAAATTGGAATCACCTAAAGGAAATAAAATTTAAATCTGAAAAGTAGATTTGGAGTTAGGGGATATTAATATTAATTTTAAAGGTGGTAACATTAATACATTTCACAAGTCCATTTCTAGTTAAATGATCTTAGTCATTTTATTAAGATAATTGCCTCTTTCTATGTATAGTGTTGTCAGGTAATTAAATATTCACTTCTCTCTTCAGGAAGTCCCAGCTGCTGTGACAAATGAGTAAGGTTTTCTAACAGTTCTTCTTTCCCAAATAGTTCTTTAAGGCAATATTGTTTCTTCTCTTTGTGGCTACTTATCCTTTGTCTCAAATTGGTAAACATATTTGTGATCTTAGAAAGTTTTGTACTGTCTTGTTGAGATATTGTTTATTAATATATGTTAATTAATTGAACCACAATTATTGGATGCCTACTAGGTATACAGCTGGTGCATTTTGTATCTTTCCAGAGGTCATTCAAAATATCTATCGTTGGTGTGGAATGCACACTGGCCTTAAGGCACTTCACTCACATTCAGTTTCATTATTTCTTTCATAGATCTTTGATGTTATTCTTAGCACTTGGAAGTCTAGCAAACCTATGCCTAGTCCATAGCTTTATTTTTGAGTTGGACCTTTCCACCCTTGGCGGTGTCCTATGGGTCTTTTTCTTTTGATTACCAATTGGTAATTGTTTTGATCTGGTAAGTTTGCTGGGTCAAACCTAAAGGTAGCTCTTGTATTAGAGATAATATTCAGCAGATAATCTGCCTTCAAGGAGATACTTCTGTACTCCAGAAATTAGTCCTGGAAATGTACTGTTCCTAGCAGATGATTTGAGTTATTGATTTGTGCTAAACAGTTGAAGGTTGTATATAATCTGAACAGATACCAGATGTTCAGCAAATTTACTAGTGAGTGGTTTCTTGGTGCTTATGATAATGTTCCTTGGCCAAATAGAACTCTTTTCAGTATATCATTTTAAAAATATTTGAGTCAGGAAGGAAATTTTCCATAGAATATGTTAATTTAAGGATACAATTGGACTGGTGCTCCGAAAAGCCATCTTTGCATTGTCCTGGGTCCGGCTCCCTACTCACTGCATCTGCCTCCACAGTGCGCCTCCCCTGCCGATGCGTACTCAGGTTGCTTTATTGCCAATCTCCAAACTTGGACTTTCTTTTTAATCTGCTGCATTGGATCACCGATGTCCCACTATGTCAGATGCAGCTGTGGACAACAGCTCCGAGTTCTCCACCAAGGACTTAAAGGAGAAGGAAGTTGTGGAGAAGGCAGAGAGTGTAAGAGACGCACCTGTTAATGGGAACGCTAATGAGGAAAATGGGGCAAAGAAGAGAAGGAAGATGATGTGAAGGAAGAGAATGGCGATGAAGGTGAGGAGGCTGAGGCAGCTTTGGGCAAACAGGCTGAAGATGATGGATACTGACACCAAGAAGTAGAAGACCGATGAGGATGACTAGGCAGCAAAGAAGGAAAGAGTTAAAAAAAATAAAAGAGGCTGCTGTGACCCTTTCGCCACCCCCCCTTCCCAGCTTGGAATCTGAACAACCTAAACATGGTCACCTTCTGGTAGAGAGGCCGGCCCAGCTGCCCACCGTGAGCAGAGCCACCCACAGGCGGCACACGCTTTGCACCACCCAACCAACACTGCTGTGTGAATTTGTAACAGGAGAGGAAAAAAGGACCAAACCTTCCAAAGCCCTGCTTCTTTTCTTTAAAGCACCTTAAAGAGGAAACTTTGTATTTTTAATTTACATTTTATATTTTTGTACGTATTGTTAGGGACAGCCGTTTTTAACCATCTCCAGTGACCAAACCAGCCTTTGGAGCGTTCTCTGTCCTGCTGACTCTGCACGTGGTGTGACCATGTTCATTATCTCAAAGGAGGGAAAAAAAACAAAACACCACCTTGTAAAAAAAGCAAAAACAACAACAACTAAACAATCTTATTCCCAGCATGCCCATGACCTCTTGTGTATGTACTTAGCTGTATTGTAAGTACTTGGTTTTATGAGATGGTTAAGAGGGCCAAAGATAAAAAAGTTTTTGTTTTCTTTTTTCTTTTGTCTTTGAAGTTGCTGTTTATTTATTTTTCGTCTGTTTGATATATGTGTGAAGCAATAAGAAATTTTATTTTGCTGAGTTCTAAAAAAACAGGACACAATTGTATTTTTAACAACTCTTTTGTGTGTGTGTGTGTGTGTGTGTGTGTGTGTGTAGTAAATTCTCAATAATGACTTATTTTCTATAATATCTTACCAAAATACAGTTTCAAATAGCTGCCAATAGTATATATCTTGTTCACCCAGTGTTCATTTATCCATACATGTAGATTTCCTTTGGTTCCTTGATAGCTTTCTCAGATGTCTCAATGGCAACCATACGGAGACAAGAGACTATTGCAATGCTCTAGGTGAGACGTGATGTTTGGTGGCAGTGGAGATAAAGAACAGACGTATTCATGTTACTTTGGAGGTAAAATCCTTTGGGAGATGTTGGATTTGCTGTAGGAGATGGTGAAGTGAAAGGAATGATTAAAGGTAACCCCTAGATTTCTGGTTTCAGCGTTTGGGTAAATGCGCCATATATGGAGATGGGAAAGACTGGAAGAGGTTAAGGTTTAGTCACTTGATTGTTGGCCCTGAGATTGCTTCCTGACTTCCTTGTCCTCTGTATTGCATGGAACTGCACTTCATAGTCTTAATTACCTTTTGGCTTTTGTGGGTAGATTTGGCCAACGGGAGACACTGATGGAAGACTGAAGGATAGGAGTGGGGAGAAGTTGGGGTGTTTTTCTCCCTCTCTTTTTGCTCTGGTTTGTGTCTCAGGAAGTGGCACTTTCATTCCTGTGGCTTTAGTTCCTATCAGACAGCTCCTCCTTTGTCATCCTGGCTCCTGATGGGCAGCGCACGCCATCACTCTAGCACCTGCCAAATGATTACAGCTTCTGGGCTCTTGAGCCCTTAGGCTGGTCATGATTTCCTGATGTTACTCATCTTGGGGTTGCTTCACCATTCCCCATTTGGTGTCTTGGCTTTTCCTTCACCCATATAACCACACTTTTGTGTTAATTTTTCATTATTTTAATGCCTAGACTGGTTTCTGTGTTCCTAATTAGAACCTTATGAAAATTTGAGAGTTCAGTTTTGGAAATGATTTGTGTCAAGTTTAATATTTCTTTGGTGCACTCCAGTGGAGATGTAATTAGGTCAGTTGCATACTGAGCTCAGATGGAAGTATGAATTTGGGTATCATCTCTCAGCATAATTAGTATTCAGAACCATGAGAGGAATGGCTGGAATCATCTAGTGAATAGATGAGAAGGGAACCAACATCTAGGTCCTGAGGAACTCTAATTCAAGGAGGGCAGAAGGGGATGGATCAAGTAGAGAGGCTAGGGAGGTGAGACGGACATAGGAGAGTGATGCTGTTGATACCGTAAAGAAAGGAGTGTTGAACTGCGTTGTGCTACTGTCTATGCATTTAGTATCGGTTCCTATGATGAAAGTGGTTTCATGGAAATGGGGAGTGGTTGAAGGTCTTCACCAAAAGGAAGTGATGGAAGAGCGAATGAAGGGTAACAGTATGTAGAGCCAGTACAAAGAAACAGTTCTTTTGAGATGTTTGACTATGAAAGGAATTAAAGAAATGGGGAGATAGCAGGAAGATTAAGACAAGCTACAGTTTTTACAGTTGCTTTTTTACTTTGAAAATACTTAATTTTTGAATAGGTTCAAAAATAAGTTACCGTATTTGCCGGCGTATAAGACGATTTTTTGGCGCTGAAAAATATGCCTCCAAGTGGGGGGTCGTCTTATACGCCAGGTACACTTCAGATAGACTGCCCATAGTGCTTGCCCCGTGCCATAGTGGCCTCCCGATGCCCGCCCACTTCATTCCACATACCGTTCAGGCATCAGCAGCGCTGCTGGGTGTATGCTCGGCTGTTATGCGATTTTGCTGTTATGCGATTTTACCACACTCGCAAAATCGCACACAGCCGACCATATAACAAACTCTGTATTTTGAGTGGAAATGTTAGGGGGTCGTCTTATACGCCGAGTCGTCTTATACGCCGGCAAATACGGTATGCAAGGGAAAGTCTTCCTCTTACCTTGCCTCCCCTCAATTCTGTTCTTACTCCTTCCTCCCAATTTCTATCCATTGCTGTTATTTGTTTCTTGTATACATCCAAAATTTTTTATGCAAATAAAAGCAGATGTGAATATGTATTCTAGATTTCCAGTGGTAGCATAGTGTATATATATTTTTAGTGTCTTATTCTTTTTTCTGAAAAATATGTCTGGAGATCTATGTTACGACTTAAAAATTATTCATCCCTTTTTATTTTTTTGTCGGCATCTTTATAGGAGTCTCAATTCTGAATATACTAAAATGTCTTTAACCTGTAACCTTTTACTGTTACAAATGATGTTGCAGTGAATGACCTTGCACATGCGAAGTTTGTTTACAGTAGGTGAAATTCTTAGAACTTCTTGGTCAGAGGATATGTGTTTGCCTTTTGGTAGATGTTGTCACACTGCCTCCGTAGGTGATGTTCTTTACATTCCCACCAACACAGCGGGCGAGTGCTGCTTCCTCACATTTACAACAGCGCAGTGTGTTTTTGACAATATAGGAAGTGAAAAATGGAACAGTTTTTTCCCTTATTGCAGCTGTAATTTTCATTTATTGGGAATGGGGTTGAGCATCTTTTTGTATGTTCAAGAGCCATCTGTGTTTCTTTTTTTGTGAACTCTCAGTTCATATTCTTTGCCCATTTTGGTTTTTTTTTTGTGTTGGATTTTGATTTTCTCAATTTTGGAGTTTTACTTCCTGTCTAAGGGCCTAAAAGCTTCGTGTGGCAGGAGCATAACCTGCAAGATGGGCGTGATGAGCAGTGGCTTAGGGAAGAGGTGTGGCGACCAGATCAGGAAGTGCCTGCCCAAGTCTTTTTGGTTTGTGCATCGCCTCTTAGTTTATAAACCTATTTAAAATGTGGAAATGGAGACCCTATTAGGGATTCTTTAGCTGCAGTGACTTCTCAAGTAATTATATGTCAGGGTCAACAGAGCAATTTAATTTGAACAGAGGGTGGGAATATCAGCAATGTTCTCTTCTACATGGTCAGTAAAGGGTCTGTGATGCCCTCTGGTTTTGATTATTACCAGGCCTACTTAGCTATGTAATTAATTTTCAGTAGTTATTGGTAGAGTTTTTCCAACTATTGCTTCTCATTTAAAAGAGGAAAAAAAAATGCTCTTTGCCCTTCATACAGTGAACAGAGTTCAAGCTGACCCATGGTTTCTTCATTTGATTTCTGCGAAGAACTCAGCAAGATTAGTTTGCCTCCACTATCCGAAAGTAGAGCATTCCTATGAAATCTTTCCGAAGCCGAAATGGAAGAAAATGAAGCAGCAATTACCACTAATTGGTGCGGAAAAGTTTTTGAGTTTTCTGAGACTCCAAAAACAACATACCAAATCCTAACAAATAACACCTAAAATAACACTAACATACAGTAAAAGCGCTGCCATTTTTGATGCTCGGGGTGCACGCTGCCTCATAATAGCTTGCTGTAAAGCAAATGCTGAATGCTATTTTTGCTCTTTGCCTTTTTTTTTGTGTGAAAGTGAAAATCCTCTTTGAATTTTCTTGGTTAGAGAAAACAGGTGTTCATGTAGGTCTTTTGTACATGTGAAGAGTTGTAATGCAAATTTTTGAAAAGTGGGGGATACTTGTATTTTAAAAGCACAAACTGGCTCTGCGAGTAACCTCCAAGAATAAGTGCTTCCGCCAGGAGCTCCTATGTTCTCCTTCATTCAGAAATGCACAATCACCAGCACTATACAGTGGAGGGTTGTCGTGAGCGGGACGACTATCAAAGTAGCAGTCTCACACACGTTTGTGTCTTTCCACCATGTCAGACTTTTTATTAGAATACAGCCATGGAGCTAGTGTTCCTGACTCAGTTTCCCGCGGGCATTAACCAAGGCTCCAGCCAGAGGACAGCCTCCAATAGTCGAGGTTGAGCGATCACACACAAGAGGGTCACACAGGTTTGCAAGCAATAGGGTTAGGCAAGGTGAACAGAGTCTTAAGTCTCACCAAAGAAGGACGAGAGAAAGAGAGTCCGGTGTTCAGCAAGAGTCCCTACTCTACTGGGGTGCATAGCGCCAGGCGTCAGGCCGTGCTGGTGAGGCGGTGAGGAGGCGAGGCTTCAAGGGCTCCATCTGGACCAGTGCAGGTGCGGCTGTCAGCTCCTCGGTTGCAGCCTGAGCGATGAGCTGTCAGAGAGCTCTGATTTTATGCTCGAGACTGAGTGCGGTGCCCCCATCTGCAGCCCCATAAAGCTCATCTCCAGTCCCATAAAGCGGCCTAGATGGTCATACTCCATCCTGCGCCTGGAGTTACCTGGTTAGGGCGTTCACTGGGTATGCCTTTCATGTGACGCTCTGGCATGACGGTCACTCTGTGACTGACATAGCTACCAGAATGATTAGAATCCATTTTGTGTTCATAATTAATGCTCTATATAAGGGTCAGTTCTTGTTCTGAGTATTTCCGACTGGAAACTGTAGGTGCTCTTTGTCAGTCTGTTTTTTCTCTCCTCTCCTACTCCTTCCTGTTTCTGTCCCCTTCTTCTTCTCCTCCTTGTCCTTCCAACCCTCTGACCTTAACTGGCTAGCGGGAGAATACTTTCTCATGGATCACTTTCATTGCTTTTGTAAAGAGATTCTGAAAACATGGTTACTCAATGCTGTGTTTTGCACAGTCCCTCTAAAAAACAACAAGTGAAATGTAGAAGAAAAAAATTAATCCACTGACCTGAATTTTAAATTTAATTTCGCCTTTTATTGGCTTTAAGAAATTATTTTTCAAGATGCATCTTAAAGGTGCTTTTATTTTATTTTATTTTTAAAGATTTTATTGGGGATTTGGGGGGAGGGAACAGATACGTTGTTGTCCTTTTGTTCTTCAGTCTAGTTGTGGAGAATATTGCTTCACTGGCCCATGTTGGTATTATCATTGCGGTCTTCCCTGGGGATGCAGTCGCTCCCCGGCCATTGGACGGCCGCTCACAGCAGCTCACGATAGCTCACGATAGCTGCCGGCCAGCCCCACTGCAGCCTACGATGTCGCCGGCGACTCACGGCAGCCCCGCTCCAGGTGGAGCTGTTGTTCACCATCTTAGCTGTAGAGGGCACAGCATCACTGGCCCTCATGTGGGATCTGAACTGGGGCTCTACTGCTCAGAGTTGGCGTCCCAAGCCAACTCTTAAACAATGTGCCACTTGGCCGGCCCTTAAAGGTGCTTTTAAATTTTCTTATTAAAGCATACTCTATTCCCTGAGTTTTTGGTAGGCATTCAAAGATTTGTATTAACACAGGTGCATACCCTGGTATGATTACGTGTAGTGGATATTTGTTTTGTGGTAACTCCCCTCCACCCCCACCCCCCCCACCACCAAGAAAAAGCAAACAGCTGTTGGGTCCTAAACATACTTTTATCCCTCTTCGTTCTTAGTGAATTTTTATTTATATCGGTGTGCTTAATTGCCTTACCTAAATGTTTAGATTTACTGTTTTATGCTGCTCCTCTAGTTGACTTGCAAATGGAACAGTTGTGTAAGATAAATGTTTCGTTCTACTGAGTAGTGTGGAATTATACCATCCCTTGTATAATGCCATGATGACGCAGAAGCCTGCAGGGTGAAGGGAAGATGGGTTGTTAGGGGAGTCAGCCTGCACTTTGGAAGGCAGCTATGCTCACCACTATACCACCAACGCTCGCCAGCCTGCACTTTGGAGCATTGATCCTGCACTCACGAATTCTCCCTTTACTCTCATGTCTCTCACTGATAGAGAAGGCCAAGAGCTGACGTGTTCAAGATCTTGGAAATTTTGGAAATAGCCGAGCAGCTCCTTTTGAAGCCTGATCATTAGTCTTTTTAGAAATACCATAAGGCAACCTCAAGGCCATGTAATACTTCTATATTTTGTTTTTGGATCTTGTCTGCACTATTTTTGATCAAGATGCAAAGAACCACTAATGAGGCATTCTAATTTCCTTAAATTTACAGTCCCTAGAGTCAGTTTTTCTGGATTTCTAATCCTGGCCTACACTCTTACTGTGTGATTTTAGGCACGTTACTTTTCTTAGGCTTCGATTCTCCCTCTGTAAAACTGGAGCAAAAAATGAACCCACCTCAAATTGGGAGGATTAAATGGAAAAAAACCCCAAATAAGCCCAAATTTGACATGCTTGGCTCATTGCTGAACACATAATATGTACTCTGTAATGTTAGCCATTATCATTATTGCTAATCACATTTTTATTATGTTAGATTTAAAAGTAACATTTATCTAAAGAAATAGTTTGGAAAGTAAATGTGTTTCGATGAAAACAATAGTTTGTTTTTCTATCCTCACGTTCAAAGTGGTTGATGTGTCAATGACCATTATTTTACTGGTTCAGTGAGTACAAAAAGCTTTTAGCAGTGGGGAGAAAAGTTCCCTGGAAAATGTATATCAGACCACTGTTTTCTTGATGGATCACAGCAGGAAAATAGTTTATGTTCTCACCTTAAAATGAAAGAACACTATTGACTCTAAGCTCTATGGAAAAGGAAACTTAAAAAAAAGTAAAAAGGCTTGATTAGTTTTCTTAAATGAAAAAGGCAACACATGCTTTTAAAAATTCAAACAATACAGATGAATATAAATTAAATATTAATGTGTCCCTTCTCAGGATTAAAATTTATAAAATTATGAAAGTAATGTCCATGCAATTTAAAAGAAGAAAAGACAAAGAGTATAAAAGGTGCACAAACGCTGTGTTGGGGGACAACTAAACTTTCCTCCTACTTCAAGGACAAACACTTCAGATGATTTCATATATATGCTTCTAGAAATTTCTTTGCTTAGAACAGAATTTCTCTTTTCCTTTTTAAAACACAAGTGAAATACAAGACCTACTCTTCTGCACCTTGCTTTGTTTCACCTGAGGATATAACAGATATTATTATAAATCAGCACTTGCAGATTTATCTTGCTTTTTAAACAACTAAATGGTGTTTTAGCTGCGGTCTCATAATTTATTTAACCAACCTCTTAATATGTAAGCTTTCTAGTTCTTTTTTATGCCCGTAAATCTTCAATAAGAATTTAAAAATTTACATGTGTATGTGTATATATTCATGTGTGTGTATATATGTGTATAAATATGCGTGTGTGTGGTGCACGTATCCTGCAGCCATGTGTAGGAGAAATTGTGAAGCACGTTAAAATTGCTAGCAGTTCCTATGTTACATTCTACTTTCATCAGTGCAGACTGCTATCAGCAGAGGAAGAGGTTGCCAGTTTCCCCTTTCCTTTGCTAGCATTAGGTAGTATTATACTTAATATTTTCCAGTTTGATAGGAGAATATAGCATCTTATTTCATTTTGCGTTTTAAAAATTCAGAAAGATCAATGTATATCAGGATAAATTCCTAATAGAGCAAAGATCTAAATGTGAAGCCATGTGTGTATTAGAAGAAAGCATGGGTGAACTCCTTAGTAATCTGGGAGCAAAGGAAGCTTTCTAATTATGACTCAAAATCCAGAAGCAATAAGAGGTTGATAAATTTGATATTTGAAATAAGAAAGTATGAAGAAACTATAAAAGAGTAAAATGACAAAGTGGGGAAAAATACTGTAACTTCTATCATAGATAAATAATATCTTCCATGTATATAGTATGTTTATGTATTAGTAAATTAAAATTTGAGACGAAAATGACTAGCGCTATAGAAAAGTGGGCAAAAGATATGAACAGATGGAAACCTGAAAAAAACCTACAAATGTTCCTTAAACATATGAAAAGATGCTCAGCTCATTCGTAATAAGAGAAATGCACATTAAAACCTCACCTGGCATTCTGTTTCTCACCAAACTGGCAAACATACACAAGTTTGATAGCACACTCTGTGGGCGATGCCAGGGACAGAGAGGCAGCCCTATGCCTCACTCATGTGGGTGCAAAGTGAGACACCCCTTGTGGAGGAGAATTGGACAGTATGTAATAGAATTACATGCGAATTTGTTCTTTGACCCAACAATCCCACTGTTTTGGACCTGATTTCAAAGATAATCTGGGAGAAAATACAAAATGATATATGCACAGTGCTGTTCATTGCAGCATTATGGTGTGATCATGAAAGACTAAATAATCAAATCTTGAGGTCTAGATTCCACCTGGCTAACCTCGCATTTCCTAGGCTTCCACACCAGTCCTGATATCCCAGCTCAGGCCATGGCAATATGTGGCTAATATGCACATGAGTTCACAGTGCTGTGGGCCTGATCTCACAGTAGGTAGAATTGTTTTTTGGGTCCTTTCCAGGTTTTTGCCTCCAGGGGTGGTGCCTTCTTACTGCCTTTCCCTTGCTCTGTCCATTCTAGTCCATCTTCCTAGAGAGTCCTCCTTTCCCGCGAGGGCCTTTCTGTAACACTACTTCTCCCTCTCAGGCACTGGAGAACCTCATATGGATGCTCTGATTAAGGCAAGACTGTAAGGCGTTCACCTCCCCTTCTCAGATGTTTAATCCAATAACCAACTCATCTACTAGTGGTCGTAAATTCGAACACTTATTTTCTTTTGGGTGGTAAAGTTCTGGAGAGGTTGGCCTTCTGGTATATCTTGACTTTTCTAGATGGTGCCGCTCCAAGGTAGACAAGCTAAACTGACTCTTTTCTTCAGTTTCAAATGCATTTCACCCCATCCTGCCTCCCATGTTGATATTTGAAGTTAGGATGTATCTTAAAATTGATAAGAACATGAATATAATGCTGCACTCCTCTTGAAGAGCTGTTGCAACGTAGATCGTGTTTCTTATAGTTGATGACATCTTAGCATTAGAACCCAGGTAATGTGTTCATAAGAGGGCAAAACATGTAGAATCAGCATTCTTTATTGGCAAATAGGCATACTCGATTTATTTTTCTCCTCCCCTTTTGTGCTGAGTTTGTTTTCTGTGTTACTTAGTAGAAGAGGGCCTTTGCTCAGTGATTGTGGGTTGGCACAGAGCAAGCGAATACTCAGGATTGAGAAAGGAAAATGAAAAAGTGTGAGGGTCATTTTATCCTTTTGTTAACAGTACTAATATTTATACGTATATCTTTCTTGAACTCTTAGCATTTAACATAACTAATTACTCCTATTTGAAATGCTTTCTTCTCTGCATTTCTATTACACCATGTTCCCTAGTTTTTATCCTCTAGACTTATTGGCTGCTCCTCTTCAATGTCCTTGTCTCATCTTAAATTGTCTACCAGACCTTTGAATGACCCAGTGTTGTCTTCTACCCCCATACACTCTCCGTAGGTGAACTCATCCATTCCTATAAATTCAGATATCTTCTATAGGGTTTTGATTCTCCCATTTGTGTCCCCAGCCTGAAAGACTCCCCCGAGCTTAGGTTTCATATACAAATGGCTGATCAGTATTTCTAGTTGGATATTTAATAGGGATCTCAAATATATATAGTGGTCCCATCCACCCACCCCCCCCAAAAAATCCCCTATTGGTTGTCTAGTCTCCAAATCTGATTCTTTCCAAACCCTCCCCATCTCAATAAATGGCACTACAAACAACTGATGCTCAGGCCAAAATCCTTCCCATGTGCTTAGGAATCCTACTTGATTACTATTTTTTTTTTAAAGATTTTTTTATTAGGGAATTGGGGCAGGGGAACAGCATTGGGGAATCAGGAAAGGGGAACAGACAAGTTGCTGTCGTTTTGTTCTTCAGTCTAGTTGTGGAGGACGTTGCTTCACTGGCCCAAGTTGGCACCATCATTGCGCTCTTCCCGGGCGAGGCAGATTAGTTGCGGGCTGCTGGACGGCTGCTCATGCTGGCTGCTGGCTACACACGGTAGCCCATGGCAACCCACTGCAGTAGGGGCTGCAGCCTACGCCATCGCCGGCAACCTACCCCAGCCTAGCTCCAGGTTGAGCTGTTGTTCAGCATCTTAGCTGTAGAGGCCAGTGTCACTGGCCCTCATATGTGGGATCCGAACTGGGGCCCTCTGGCGTCCCAAACCAGCTCTTAACCAGTGCGTCACTTGGCTGGCCCCTTGATTACTTCTTGCATGACTCATATTTAATCTTTCAGTGACTTCTCTTGATTCTACCTCCAAAAAAAAAAGGTCTTCCTTCTGATCTTTGCAGATTCCTTCCCATTATTTATTATTTAAGTCCCAATTCAGATTTGAACTTCTAAGGGAGACTGATTTGATCAACAAACCCCCCAATTATTCTTTGTCCATTATCTCTTTTATTGTCTTAATATTATTGACGGGTACCTGAAATTATCTTGCTTGTTTACCTGGTATTTATTTTTATCAAACTCCCTCCTTAAGACTGTAAACTCCTTGAAGGTAGAAACTCTGGTCATAGCCATATCGCAGTTACCTAGAATGGAGTCTGGCACGTAGTAAATCCTCTGTGTTTTGGTTGTTGAGTGACTGATTTATGCTTGGAACTAGAACAGTCTTTTGACAATACTAAATAAGATGTATTAACCCAAAACTGAGTTCAGAAATAATTGGATAAGAAACTGTTCATTGGAGAAGAGACATTCTCTTTTGAAGATGCTTACTAAAAAGTTAGGTAATTTTGTGGGCATTTGGGTATATCACAGGTTTCCTGTTGATTCCAACTACTAGGTGACCAGCATGGTATTCACTTTATTTTGAAAGTCAGTACGTTCCAACATGGACAAAATTCCAGACAAAGTAGAATGATTTGCCTTATTTATTGCTGAAATTCTCCTTGAGAGGGCTTTTGTTGAAATATGGTAAGAGTTGTCTGATGGCTTTAAGGAGACTGAATAGAAGAATGTGCCAGGATCCTAAGCTGGCATCTGGCACAGATAGTTCTGACTTTGGTTTTGTTTGTTTCAAATAAATCCACAATCTCTATATTTTCTTATCATTAGCTAACAGACATCCATGATTTTTTCTTATCTACATAATACATTGCTTATAGTTTTGCTTCATCTTTCAAAATTCAGCATTTGTTCAGTAAATATTTAATGAGTATCCACCATTTACGAGACACTAATAAGTGCTGGGGATATAGCTATGAATAAGGTAATGTCTCAAATTAAAATTTGTTAAATAAATTGGTGACCTTCTTGAAGCTTATTTCAGAATATTATAATAGCACGGCCTTCAGAGCTTTAGGAGGTTGGTAGACGTGCCATGTACATGTGGTCTCACACCTTATCCCTCTGTCATCTTTCTTATCGTACCTATTTGCATATTGTTTCATGTTTGATGGCTGTTGGAATGCCTATTCTGTGCCCACCACCATG
Source organism: Hipposideros armiger (assembly GCF_001890085.2). Lineage (NCBI taxonomy): Eukaryota > Metazoa > Chordata > Mammalia > Chiroptera > Hipposideridae > Hipposideros > Hipposideros armiger. The sequence goes on along the minus strand of NW_017731400.1, from coordinate 3,582,276 downwards.
TTAGGCCCTGGACATTCAGAGAGCAGCAGATAAATATGTTCTCTTCAGGATCTCTTAACTAGTAATAAAGACAGATGGAAAAATGAATTCTTTTAATACAGAATTGTCAAGTGCCAGAATAGCCTATGCACAGTCTACTCGGGGAGTTTGAAGAGGAGGCATCGAACAAATCTCCAGCTGAATCGAAAGGATGAGAAGGAGTTAGCCAGATGCACAGGCAGGTGAAGGGGTTTATGAGTTGTCATCCCATGAAGAAAAGAAATGTGTTTTAGGAATTCCAGGTGGTTTGGTGTGGCTGGAGGGAGAAAGGAATATTGAGGTTGGGGAGGTGGCGCCCCCTGGACATGCCTTAAATACCACTGTGAAATCATGGGACGAGTTCAAGAGTGCTGTGATCAGATGGCTATTAAAGGAATATCTTTCCGGTGGCGTTGTGGGGAATAGTTTGGAGGGAACTAGAAGAGGTAGATGAATACTCATCATTTCTGAGTTTGAGCAGGGAAGTGACATAACCAAATTTGTTTTACAAGAGGCCACTCTGGATGTTGGGTGGGACGCATACTATGGGGGAGTGGTAGTGGGAGGAGTGAGACAAGTTAGGTGGGATCATAGTATTCAGCTGATGTGTCGGGTAAGGAGCTTCCCTTGCCTTTTTAACATGTCAAGAATTTTTGGATCTTGCCTGTTTATAAATATTTTACCATTTTTTGTAATAAAATGTTGGGGAAAAATGCTTTTTCCAAGTTACTCAAGCTTTGATGTGCTCCCCCTCGAAGCCAGCTTCTCAGGTAGAGGTTGTACACACAGACGTCCGTCCGTATGTCCTTTTAGTTGTTCATGTCTTTTGACCTTAGCATTGTTCTTACTGAAATGCCATTGCACGTGCTGCAGTTTTCAATTTTGACTTTACTTTCCATGTGGTAATCCTATTTTAACATGTAAGTCCTTTCAGGCAGCAAGGTAATGGGAACAGCATCAAGCACTTCAGGCATTTATAAATTCATTTCAATAAACATGATGGGTTTGGATGAGTTGTTGCATTGCTCATGAGTTTATTATTATATTATGGTATATAACAATATTTAATCAAATTGTCGAGAGGAATAAAAGCCTCACTTTGAGGCAAACCTTTAACTTTTTCAAGGAAGACAAATTTTTAATAATTTTTCAAGCTCAAGAATAGTTGGTGTATGATAATGTGCTTGAAAAATATTAGCATGCAGCCCCAAAAGAGGCAATTAATTTCATATTCAGAGGTAAGACTAGGCCAGTTTCACTTTAGTTTTTGGAAATTATTAAATACTCTCAGGTATTGAAAATATAGGAAGCAAATGCTGATCCTCTTTATATTTTAAATGAAAAGATAATAGCACAGGTTATACATTTTAATATTTACTTCTCATGAATATTTCAATATTATAAAAATTACCTGCTGTATTATAACTGCCTGTTTACTTGACTATCTGCTACCTCTGTCTGCTCTCCCCCAGCAGGCCCAGTGCCCCTGAGTTAGCACTTGGATATTTCTGACTGATTAAATGTGATACCTACTTTTCTTTTCTGTATTCATCTTTTTCATAGAAAATGCCTCAGATGCAGATTTATGGCTCCTGAATAGTTGTACTGTAAAAAACCCGGCTGAGGACCACTTTAGAAACTCCATTAAGTAAGTAGAAGTTGGTTTTCTTTTTCTTATTTTTTTAAAAGTGAGGTAAGAGTTAATTTCTGGAAATTAACTTTTAAAAGATTGATACTATAAATATCCTGTATGTACCAAGCAGGTATGAAATGCACTTTTAAGATTATATTCTTTTGAATTTATCTGACAGTGAAACTTTAATGTAGACTTTTCTAAAAGGTGGCTTGAGTGTTTGTGAAGTTAGCTAACAGGGGACTTGAATATTTGTTAAGTATTAACAGTGTGCTTTTCTCGGTGAATCCAGTCCATACTTTTTGAAACTACCCAAAGCAGTCCCTACCTTTCTATCTCCTGCCCACTAGTACTGTCCTAGAGCAGGGGTCGGCAAACTTCTGAGATGTAAGAGCTGCCAGGGGTCAGCAAACTGCAGCTCGTGAGCCGCAGGCTCTGAAGTAAAATTGAAAATGAAAATAAAACTATCTTCGTTTCATTTGTAAATGTTTTTAAAGGATATTATTCACATAATTGTGATTATATAAAAATATATTTATGGCTTTTGAATAATTTCTAAATTGTTGTGAGGGACTGGATTGGCTCTTCCAGGGTTTGGCAAACTTTTGAGATGGAATGTTCCCAAAGAGCCATATGTGGCTCGCGAGCCGCAGTTTGCTCACCCCTCTTCTAGATACTATAATCCCTGGCTATCAAGGGAAATACACTTTGTTGGGGGAGATGGGCATGTTCATATCCTTGGTTCTTGCTTGTCCCCTCAAGTTAAAGTGAAAGAAGTATCTTTTATTTCACGTGCTCTGAATCTTACCCCACCCACCTTCTTAGGAACCTCATTCTATCAATTATGTACTGATTCTTCTGTGTTTCCAATTTCTCCAATTCCATTGGTGCCTTTTCATTGGTATTTAAACATGCTCAGGTCTAATCAGCCCCATGTACCTATTGAGCTACTGTCCTATTTTTCTTCTTGCCTTCCCAGCCAGACTTAAGATTCTTCACTTTCTGCCTTCACTCTCAAACTCATTCCCCTCCCCACAAATTGGTTTTATATGAAATATACAGATGCAAGATTTATGAAACCTATACAGTTTAAATAATAATAACCTTAACACCCATATGTCCACTACCCAAGAAATATGACCTTGTCAAGACCTTAGAATCCTCCTGTGTCCCTCTTCCAGTCATACCCTTAAAAATAGTACTTTTTATCCTGACTTCTGGGAGTCATTTCCTTGCTTTTATTAGTAATTAAATTTATCACCTATTAAGTATATCTCTAAACAATGTGCTGTTCAGTTTTGCCATGTTTTGGACATTGTTTATTGGACTTATACCATTTGTGTTCTGAGATTTGCTTCTTTTCCTCAGCATTATGCTGAGGAAAGTAACTCTGGCCATTTGATGCATGAGTTTGCCACGATTTATCCATTTTGTTATTGATACATTTTCAAGTTTTTCCCCAGTGTTTTGCTTGCATGAACACTGCTGCTAAGAATATTCTGAACATATTTTCTGGTGCACATGTGCAAGAGTTATTTTAGGATGTATACCTAGGAGTTGAATTATTGAGTAACAGACATGTGCATATTCAGACCAGTAGGTAATGCCAAAAACCCTTTCCCTGAATGCATGTACCAGTCAGTGTTCACTCCCTCCAGTAGTGGCTGTGCATAGTTGTTGTTTTAGTTCTTGCTCATACTTGATATGGTCAGACTTCCCAATTTTTTTTTTTATTAAAGATTTTTTTTTTAATTGGGGAATTAGGGGAGGGGAACAGCATTGGGGAATTGGGAAAGGGGAACAGACAAGTTGCTGTCCTTCTGTTCTTCAGTCTAGTTGTGGAGGATGTTGCTTCACTGGCCCATGTTGGTATTATCATTGCGCTCTTCCCGGGTGAGGCAGATTGGTCGCCGGCCATTGAACAGCCACTCATGGCTGCTCATGGCAGCTCACGCCCGCTGCCGGCCAGCCCCACTGCAGCCTACGCTGTCGCCGGCAACTCACGGCAGCCCAGCTCCAGGTCGAGCTGTTGTTCACTATCTTAGCTGTAGAGGGTGCAGCGTCACTGGTCCTAATGTAGGATCTGAACTGGGGCCCTGCTGCTCAGAGCTGGCGTACTAAGCCAACTCCTAAACAACGTGCCACTCGGCTGGCCCCCAGACTTCTAAATTTTGCCAATCTGGTGGTGGAGGTGGTTTCTCAATGTGGTTTTAATTAACATTCCCATGATTAATGATGTTGAGCATCTTTTTATGTTTGTTGGCCATTTGGATTTTCCTTTTTTGTGAAATGGCTTTTCAAATATTTTTCTTCTGTTGGATTATTTGTCTTTTTATTATTTATTTATGTGAATACATTATATGTATTATAGATACTAATCCTTACTTGTTACACATGTTGCAAATATCAATTGTGTCTTATCTTTTCACTTTCTTTGGCCATATCTTATGATGAAGATAAATTCTGGTTTAAAATTTATCAGTCTTTTCCTTTGGGCCTGTGCTCTTAATTGCTTATTAAGTTATTAAGATATTCTCCGATATTTTCTTCTAAAAGTTTTACAGTTTTTATTTCTTACATTTAGGTTTATAATCTATCTCGAGTGTTTTTTTGGTGTGGGACCAGGAAGGGCTCCTGATTTATTTTAAATTTCAAAAAAAAATTATTTTTTGTTCGAAGTAGACACCAAATTTTTCCAATATAATTTATTGTTTTGTTTCTGTTTTTTAAGAAATTGAGCATTTCTCTTTTTATCTCAGTATTACCCACTGTCATATGTTGATTATTGAGTGTCTGTCGGTGCTTGAGCCTGTCCCTGGGCTCTCTAGTTTTATTGATCTATTTGTTTATTATGGTACTTACTCTACACAGTCATAATGAGTACAGATTTAAATTAAGTCTAGCTATTTGAGGGTATAGATCAGGAGTCCATTTAGGACAGAGCTGCAGCAGTCCAGGTGCTGATGGCCTCATCTCAGGTGGTGGCATTCAGAGTTGGAAGGAAGGACTTGACTTGAGAAGGAAGAATTCTTTACACTGTCAACATTGCTGAATATGACTCCAACATCTCTGACTATGGTGAAATAGGGAATCCCAGAAAGGGAGTTCAGTTAGAGGGAAGACATGTTTTGGTTTTGAGTTTGCTGTATGTGAAGTCACAGCTAAATACTGTAATAAAACAATGGTTAACATTTGATCTTTATCCATTGTCTTCTCTGTGGTAGGCACTGTTGAAAGTGTTTTACACCAGTTGGATGTTACCTAGCTTAATTCTTGCAGTCTCTCAAATTGTAGATTTCAATTTCTAGTTTACAGATGAAGCAGCATCTGTTTTACAGATGAAGTTCTCCAAGGCTGTTCAGTTCATAAGTGGTGGAGGTGAGATTTTAACCTAGGCAGCTTGACGAGAGTTTGTACATTTAACCATTTTATTACTATGCTTCCCAGATAAAGATATCAGATAAGCAGTTGTAGAATTGAGGCAGATATCAAAGCGACCAACCTTTGTGATACAGATTTTATATTGTTTGCATAGAAATGATCGTGGAACGTGATGATCGTGGAACGTGATGGCATCCTCAACGTAGAAATTATAGAAGGAGCGTGGTGGGAGGCAGAGGAGGGTGGCAGTGGTGTGGGATGAACAGGGGAATTAGGGTCATGGTTCGGAGCGAGAGAAGGAAGAATTAAACAGTGAGCTGAGAAGATGTTTATCAGATGCTGCTCATTGTCAAAGAATGCTTTTTGTTTCATGAGAAGTCTGTCGTGTTCTTAGATTATCGATTTTTTTTTTCCTCTATAGGAAAGGTAAATACGACATGAAGGTGTTTCAGTGCTACATTTGCCCCCTAAATACAGATGGTAGAGAATTAAGTTTCTGGGATTATCAGCCTTATAATGTAATTAATGGATATGCTTCTAGACAGTTTCTAAAAGTTTAAAGTCTCAAATATAACTTGTGTCAGTGAGTTTTGTTTCATATATATATATATATATATATATATATACATACACTTATATATAATGTTTTTTGAATGTGGATCAGAATAATGATACTGTGTTTGATTGATTGAGGTAACCATATAAGAAAAGTTTGTCATTTAAATGCTACAAATCTTGTGGAGGCAAGCACAGGTTCCTTTAATGCAATATTCTGCTTGATGGAAAGAAAATTTGAAAACAGTATTATAGGTGAATAGCATATTTTAAAATGGCTTTCAAGGCTTTTGATAATTACAGCTAGTTCTTGTTAACACCGAAGCTAACATTTGAATTGTTTCCAGAATAAATATAACCCTGCAAAAAAGAACACTGACAACACCAAAATCAAGTGACATTGATACATTTAAAGACTTCCAGTGATAGATGACCTACAAGTCTTGTCAAGCATTTTGCTTTATTTAGATGCTTTCTCCCTTGTCATCACCATCTTCTAACTAAGAAAAACAAAGATGAATAGTTCATAAACTTATTATACCTTAAGGCATGCTATTCACTTGTTGTCTCTCATCCTCTGGCTCCATCCTTTCAGCCTCTTCTCTTGCATGCTTTTTTTTTTTTTTTTTTTTTTTTTCCATTATAGTGAGGCAACATTTAAATTCAGGGAGAGTCTAATAGGGTGTTTCCTCTCTCCTTGCTTTGTTGTACCGAATCCCTTATGCTCAAATTGAAAGAGTTACAAGTATGGGCTGAGCCTACTTTTTCTAATCTGGGGACCCTGCACAAATAATGATTGCCTCACTTTTCCACTTATCCCTGGGTGTTCGTCATCACTTCTGAGCATTGGCTCTTTTTTCCCTTCAAATGTATTCTTGGTATTTAATAGTTGTGTGTCTTTAATTCCTTACCACCTCATTTTATCTCTCTTGAGCCCGTAGGCAGTAGACTATCTTGTTTTAACAGGAGTAAGGAATGATAACTCTGAGGGATTTACTGTGTCTCATGGGATTAATACAACCTCATTGATTAAGATCCATGAATTGTGGGCCAGCCGAGTGGCTCAGTTGGTTAAGAGTTAGCTTAAGAGCGCAAGGTCTGAGCAACAGGGCCGTTGTTGATTCGATTTCCACATGGGCCAGTGAGCTGTGCCTGAGCTGAGCTGCCGCTGAGCTGCCAACAGGTGGCAGGATGGCTCAGCTGGTGAGAGCACGTGCTCCTAACAAGATTGCCTGTTTGATGGTGGGCTATGCCCACACGCAACTAAGACTGAACCCGGCGCCTTGAGCTGAGTGGCTGCCCAGATGGCTCAGTGGATAGAGCGTGCGCCCTTAACAACAAGGCTGCTGGTTCGACTCCTGCATGGGATGGTGGCTACGCCCACTTCACCTAAGATTGAACACAGCACCTTGAGCTTAGAGGCCACGAGCTGCCCACGGGAAGCCAGATGGTGACTGGCGCCCTCCACAACTAAGACTGAAGAACAACAACTTGGCTGGTCCCCCTCCCCAATTTTCCAACATTGTTCCCCTACCCCAATTCCCCAAATTAAAAAAAAAGTGTAAAAAAAAATTATGAATTGTGAATTCCTTACAAGACAACAATGGATTTTTGTTGTTGTTTTTTGGTGTTTCTCCTGGTGCTGGCCAAAAGTATTAGTTTTTTGCAACGTCACAGTGTAAATGTCCGAAGGAGTATTATTTAACACTGGTGAAAGAGAATATGGCCTTAAAATTATTTGGAAGTCTTCATTTTTATAAACCAGTCCTAATAACAAATCATTTTACCTTTAATTCTTTAATTAAGTCAAATTAGCCAATATGAAAATGGATACCTGTATTAATCTGTAGGCTGTACTGCTCAGTACTTACACTGGCTTTCTACTAGTTGATCTAATTACTAAAGTTTTACACTGTTTGTATTATTGATGTTCAGATTGATAAAAGTGTAGGAGTTTTAAATAGCAAAAATGGAGTTAAGAATCACTTTTTTTTGGCTGCTTCTTGAACTTTGAAATCTTAAATGCTGTTGCCTTTACTAATTTTGAAAAGCTAACGAGCCCCATGATTGTGATGGCAGCCTATTGGATGCGTCTCTTTCCTCTTGAGCATTTGCCAGTTGCCCTGTCTGTGTTTTATACATTATACCAATTTGATTTAGACATATGGCCTTTAACTTGAGGGGTTCTTGAGCAAACAAAGATGTTTTTGAAAGAGATCAGAAGTTTCAAAAAAACAAAATTTGCTCTTAATGAGAGTATCAAATAAGAAAACTCCTTAGTTAATGCTTTATAGAAATGTGGGATCTTTTCCATGCCACCTAAAGAAGGTCATTCAGAGGCTGGGGAAAATAAACACATCTTGTGTGTTCTGTATAAATGACAGAAAGAATAGCCAGCTTGCTTTGATCAAAGACTGTCAGCCTCTGTTTGACCTTGTGCATTATTAACCCAAATGGGCACTGTGGTTTAGCCCTACTGATAGTAGATAGACAAGAGTCACTAGTTCTTTGAACCACCTTTGCCTGTAGAAATAAATAGTAATGTTGAAGGAATGGTTTAGATATCTGACTGAAATTACTTGAAAGAATAATTGGAAATATAAGGAGAAATGGACAAAGAAGAAAAGTGTCTGTTGAGACAGAGGATACCTGCTTTATATAATTTCTTTTGGAAGCTCCTTATATAGCATTCTGTTGATTAAACAGATTATTGGATGGCCATTCCTATTGAGAAAACACTTTTTTGCTTTATGTAGATTTAACTTTGAGTTCTTCATTGTAAATTGAAGTTGGGGGAGGTACCAGAATATTATTTCAACTTGAATTTGTAAAATGAATTTCCTTAAAAAAAACTGACTTATTAAGAACAAAGAAGTGCTTTCCCTCTTAGTCAGTACTTGTCTAGTTTAAAAGAAAAAACCCCCCAAAACTTGACTGGTTCTATTTTTAACTAGATTTGTTAGTAGTCAGGTTATCTTTTTCTTTTGTTAATTAAGAAAAAATTAGCATTGGAAGATAAAACACCAACATTTAGTTTGGCCTTTTGCAAGAAACAGGTTAGGTAACACAAATTGTTTTGTTAAGCTTATGTTTTAATACTGTGGGCTGTATATTTTTATTTAAACTTAGATATTTTAATTTTGGCCTTTCTAGCTGTATGAAATGGCTTTAGTTCAACATCAGTTTTATGTTCTTGTTTAAAATGTCATTAGCAGGTATAGTGCATCACTGTATGCTTTTCCGGTCATAATCTCCTTGTTTCAGCTATCCTGACCTACCAAAAAGTTTCCCTCTGTTTGACTTAATATGTATTATTGATCAGGTATTGTCTAATGTTATTGTTTTTCTCTAAACAGTGCTGCACTTGAATGAGTTGACGCTTCCTCTCGCTGTTTTTCATCTGCTTCTGTTGTTTGGATGCTACCTAGATGCTGATGACCCCCAAATCTCTGTTTCTGACCTTCATCCCTCCTTCGGAGACCCAGACTTGTGTATCCCACCGCTTTCGGGACCTCTCCATGTAGACGACCCATTGACACTTCCAGTCACTGTGTCAGAGCCTCTTACCTACCGGACCTTTCCCCCAGCTGGTGTTTCCATTCTTACTGCCCACCTTGATTGGCTGCCTAGTCATCTACCGGAGTGGGAGTTTCCCACGCTTTCCTGTTTCTCTCCCCTTCTTTCCATGTCCTCAGGGTACTTACAAAATATCTCTTCCTTCCTCCCCTGACCCCTTTCTCGTCTTTCCTTTTGCTCAATGTTATTAGCGTTTTGTTGGTTACATGATAATAAAACGTTCCTCTTGGAACCTGCAGTGAAACCACTGTGTTCTCATGTTTTATCCAGTTGTCACAAACTAGATCCATATCTTTTGAATTTAATCCCTTCTCTCCATCCCTATTTCTAATGTCTTAGTTTTGGTCCTTATTATCTCTTGCTCATAATATTACAGTAGACTTGTAGCTTGTTCTCAGCTTCTTTTCTGCTCCAGTTCATGCTTTCCTCTCTCCTGCACACCCTGTAAGGCTTCCTTCACAGCTACAGGATGCAGATAGAATTTCTTAGTGTAACAAGTTCTTTTAAAAAACTTGTTCCTTGTCTACCTCTTTGACCTCTTTGTTTTTTGGTACTCCTCCATAGAGGAGTAATCATATTATATTACTTCTCTCCTGATATATATGATTTTTCAAACACATAATGTGTTTGCACTTATTTTTCCTTTTCTCTGGACTGTGCTCTCCTTTTCCCCCAAACACATGCATATGTGCATGTGCAGGCGCGCGCGCACACACACACACACACACACACACACACACACACACACACACACACACACACACACACACACACACACACACACACACACACACACGCACACGCGCACACACACACGCACACGCACTCACACTCACATCCCATGTAATCCTGCCTAGCAACCTGTTCATCTTTTGGAACTCATATCAAAGGTTATCTCCCTTTTGACTCCCACCCCTTACACCGAGGTCCACAGAGGTAATCACCCTCTGTTATGTGTTCGTCTTTATCCCATACAAAGATCTCTTGTTGCATATTACATTTTATTATTTGTTTACATATTTGGCTCCCTACTAGATTGTGAGGCTTGAGGTCAGGTTATTGACCTCAGGAAAAATCCTTTTTTATGGAGTCTTTGATCCTCTGACTCTCTCATGTAATGATTTTCCTTTTCTTGGGAAACAGATACCATTAATAGAGTAAGACTGCTTGTCAGCTGTTCTAAGAATGCACCCCAAGGTCTGTGTGACTTCCTTGTCAGAAACAGGCTGTATATTTGCACAAAGGGGAAAGAACGTTTTAATTTTCAAATATTGCATGTAAAGTGCTCTCTTTTTTAGAAATCATGCTTTTTTTGCTTTTGATATTTTGCTTATTGAGTTGGAAGAACCTGCTCCTTGTTGTCCTAAATGAATCGGGACACTTCTCTTTGTTACTAGTGGTTCACGGTGTCTTTCCAGGGGCAAGTAGGAAAAGGAGTAAGAATTCTTTTTCCTTTTTGGAGGGGTCGCTTGGTCTTGCTGGCAGAAACTCAGCTGTGAGTGACCGGATCCTGTTTTTCCTGGCAAACTAAGTGATCTGGGCCAGCGTCAGGACCTCAGCCATTAGATTAATTGAAGCATCTCACTTTGAGTCAGAGGGGAGGAAAGGTGTAGATAAAAACCTGGTACATAGTGTTTGGCCTTGAGTTTGACACACAGTTAATTACTCAATACATGTTCGTACAATTACATTGAACTGAAACTTCCTTTTTTTGGGAAGAAAATTTAGCATCATTCTGCTGTCAGTACATCAGCAAGTCATTGTTAATATATTACTTTATCTTAAGTATATTATAAACTCTATAACTGTATTAACATCACAGCACTTGTCTTATACTTGAGTATTAAATTGTCCAGTTTTGATGAATGAGTAAAAAACATCAGACATACCACCAAAGTGGGACAAAAATCAACATGGCGGATGTCCGGGAAGAAGTAGAGGTGTCAGAAAGGCCAATCTGATACAGAATCTCTGCGAGAGGAGTCTAACAGTAAGGTCTCTTTGGGCACCGATGTGGTCTTGCTTGATTACTGAGGGATCCTTGGTCTCTAGCACAGTGCCTGGTAAACATTTGGCACTGAGTTATTCTTTAGATTGAAGGCTGATTTGATGAAGACCAAGTTTCTCTGGTTAAGTTGCTACTTATGTGTTAGGTTTTCTTATCGTCTGCCATATGTGAATTCGTATTATTCAAGTCTGAAGTCACGGTTCTGTTTAGTCTACTTTCTGTTGTTGCTAGGAGTTTGCATTGTTTTTTTCTCCGTCAGCTAGTCTGGGGTTAATAATGGTATTGGAGTAACATGCTTTCTGGAAACATAAATGAAGAGCCCTGTGTTGATTCCTAAAGTGAGGGGTGAGAGTTATATAATTCAGAGCAGATTTTGACCAATTTCCTGTTACAGGCTTTTGTTGCTTGTCTCCTTACCATGGAGAAACATGGAGGTGGATGGGTCTGCAGGGAGATTATCATGTGATATGTCCCAGTGAGAAATCTGATGGGACATAAAGGAGAAAGTATATTTTACGGTTGAATTCCTGGTTGACTTAAGAAAAAAAACGAAGGAATAGTTAAATTTACAGTTGAAAGATTTCTTAAAATGCAAATCAGGAACAGAAAAAGCAGTTCAGATGTAGTAAGTCATTTGAAAATGCAAAACTGTTTTGTTGTTATCTAAAATCTTTTTGGAGAATAGTATTTTGCATATTTCATGATTCCTGTTACATCAATGGTTGCTTTGTTTTTGCCATTTTAAGCAAGAGAGTAAGTGAAAGAGGTGAGTGTATTATGTACTGGCAACAGCTGGCTGATAGCATTGAGTACTTACGTAATGAAATATATGTGTTGGCTGTTGTCCTAACAACTCTGTAGGTGGAGGCCCCAAAAAGCATGCAGAAACTTGCTTTAGCAGGATTAAAGAAGAAATCAACATGATCTAAGCCTGCGCTTCCAGCCAAGAGTGATTTCCTATTGTTTTGTTTTGAAAGCCATTCTACTTATTCTTGGTGTGTGTGTTTATACAACAGAGAAAAAAAAGACGCTTGTGCTTTTTGCTCTCCTTACTCTATTCTGTGAGTGTGAAAAATATAATGTTTCTTAATTTTTAGTCAGTCAGTAGTGTTGTTTAATAACTGGTAACCATGAAGTAAAAAATGCATGACTTTTAAACTTAACATAGGATATGATACTAAAATATTAACTGTTTCCTTGCTTATGGTTGCCCTTGGCTGTAGGTGTCCTCTGGGCCATGTTTAAAAAGTTACTTCGATTTGAGACTACACTAAGGCATGGTTGTCTGTGAATCATAACCACTTGGAATGGGGTGGCATTGAAGGATAAATAAAATCCACCGGTAAAATGCAACTGTCCTTTTAGCCAATAGCCTTATCTGTGGATGCAAATTTACTCAAAGTACCCTGTGTTTACTGCTTTTACTGTTTTTATAGCTCAAGGGCTGAGGCCTCTGAGTACAGGCTTTGATGCCTGGATGGTACCTTGGTGGGTATTTGAAAAAAATGCCAATCCTTATAGACACAATCCTGCATGGTTGTGTGTGGCTGCCCCACGTAAATAACACTGTATCTTAATCATCTTTTCTGTACTCCATTTTAGAGTTTCTTAGGGGCAGCCACCATGTCTTTTATCTGTATCTCAGCACCTAGTACAGTGGTTGACAATGATAGTTGAACAAATGAATGAACCAACTCATGTGTTTGCTTTCTCTGTATATTTGTTCTCCCCACCCCTTCCATCCCCCATCTCTGTCAGAACTAGTGTCTTCTTTTGTAGCTTTTCATAGAACTTTTTCCATCTCTCTTTCCTATTAGATTGCCTTACTTAGAAATTAAGGTCAGCTGCATGTTAGAGAAAACCCCAAAAGTGGAGGCTTCAATAAGACAGGGGATTTAGTTTTCTTTATATAATGCAAAATACATAGGAAGTTGCTAGTTTTGATTTACCAATTCAAGGATCTGAGGGCTAAGTCTCTGCAGTTGTATTCATCTTTCCATTATGGTATAAAATGGTTGCTACTCTCCAGCCATCATATGTACTTTACCCAAAAGGAGGAAGCACCAACGGGGACAAGGTCAGCTGAGTTTATCCCTTCTTTACAGGAGGAAATCTCAACTCACAGCCCTGTGGTTATATAGCTCATTGGCTGGAACCATGTCACACCACTACCTCTGTTTGTAAGGAACACCAGGAAATGTAGTGTATTTTAATTTGTTTTAAACTGGTCACATTGTTGCTTCCAAAAGAACTGGGGTTGTGTTAGTAAGGAAGAAAGGGAGAATGTTCGTTGGGGGCTAACTATGTCTCCTGCAGGTTGTCATCTTTGGAGCAAGATACATATTTTATTTATCTTTCTGATCTATCAGAACCAGTATATTGGATGAGGTCCTCAACCTACTTGTGAGCAAATGACCCTTCATTCTCCTTTTTATTCCGAATGTTTAAGAAACAACATAGTTGACATTTGAGAACTTTCTCTGTTTTTGGTTACCCTGAGCTGTCTCTGATGAAGTAATGACAAAATACACAGGAGAAGCTCATGGCTTACAATTTGCACACACAAATGAAAACAATGATAAAAAAGAATACAGCAGGTACTTCAATAATGTTTTGTTATGATGTTAAAGAAGAAAAATAATTGCTTTCTGACCAGGGTGACTGTCCGTGTCGAGTTTGAGTTCTCCCATGTCTGCATGGGTTTTTCTTCCATACCCCAAATCTAGTGCACCTGAGGTTAACTGGTGTATTTAAACTATCCTAGTCTGAGTGAGGTGGGTTTGTGTGAGAGCCCTGTGATGGAAGGGCGTCCTGTCCAGGGTGGGTCCTGCCTTGCCCCCTGAGCTGCCAGGTTATGACCACCCTGGACCTGGAGCTGGAATCTGGGGTAGAAAATCATTATCAGACTTGTTTTTGTTACTCTTTCTTAGGTGTATGCAGGGCTCACGTTTACTTCCATGTTTAACATTAGCACTGTTTAGGTCTTTGTTTAGAAGTTCGGTGATGTTTTTGTGACCAGAAATATATGGTAGGAATTTAACCATTGTTTCTGTCAATTAGCCTAGGGTAAAATTGTTATATATCATTTGTCTTAAATTTGCAGATTTCAAGGACCTATCCAAGATGATAAGTGAGGACTTACTGTAATGGGGATTTTCACACACTTACTTTCCATTGTTAAGATGTGCAGTGATCATATTTGAAATGGAATCTATAAGAAAGTATATATCTCATTGTTTCTGAGGTTCAATTTTGTGATAAAATAATTGTAAACTTGGTTTAGAAACTATAAATTTTAAAAGAATTTAGACAGAAAGAAACAAAAGGAGATTTTAAAATTGATAATTCTTGAAGGTCTTTACAAATTGGAAGATGGGTTGAGACAAATTCATTCTATAATTAAATGTTAGAAAATGGTCTTTTATATAATTCTAAAAAGTTTGTTTCAGCTGAGAACAATGCTTGTTTTCACAAAGATGGAAATTTAGTTTTACATTTAACTTGAGAAAAATGAAGAATTAGATGTAACCAGATGAAAATCTAACCAATGAGAAGAGTCCTATAAAACTTAGCTGTAGATTTTTGGTAGGTTGGCATCATTGGATATTATTCAAGGAAAGTTAAGGATATCAAATTCTCATCCTAGAATGTGCCTGAACGTTCTGTGATAGTGATTTTGTGTCTTTGCAGAGATATATTACTGAACCATTGTCACAAACTACCCAGGCATATTTATGTTCTAGTGGGGAGACAGAGAGAGAGAGAGAGAGAGAGAGAGAGAGAGAGAGAGAGAGAGAGAAAGAGAGAGAGAAAACATACATTGCCTTTCTCAGTGTAAAAGAAAGAAACTGACAGAATCATATGATGGAAACTGTTTTGGGAAAAAATACAAATTAAGGTGTATATCAAGGATCTCTTAGGCAATACGTTTTAGAAATCAACAGCTTATCCTTTGTGCCAGCCAATGATGTGCTTTTAGCTCATAAATTTCTATTATAAGAGGGATCAGATAAGCATGTTTATTGCAAAACTAAAACATTTAATTTGATGCTTTCCTTAAAAGTCTGGATATTTTATGATAGTTGCTGAAGGGAAAGACTTGTTTTTCTTTAAATGAGAAAATGGTTTGAGTCAACTTTTTAAAATAGAATTTTGGTCATCCACAATTGAAACGTTGATTAATTTGCTGTTTTGATGTTTTTACTACTGTATTTTAATAAATAACAAAGGTTTCAGTATTCTTGATCATTTATGTTAAACAATGGTAATTTGAGAAACACATGAAAAGAAAACTGATGGCTATTACTTTGAGCAAATCCTGGGCACGTGTTTCAGACCCCGTCATTGTCCTGCTGCCTAGATTAACTTTGGGCAACTGTGAAAGCCTTAGAACTGGGTGTTAGAGAACATAGATGCAGCTGAGCTCCTGGGCCTTGGGAATAAGGTGCACTGTGTAGTTGGGATTAGAAAAGGGGCCTTATCTGTGGCCCTAGTGGGAATGAGAGGAGGGCCACAGACCTAGGATCTGGGGAGTCTTCCTCTCTGTAGAACTAGGGCAGTGTTTCTGAACCTTAGCAGACCCCATGATCCTTTTGTGTGACAAGTGTTTTGCAATGGACCCCTTATGTCCTGAAGTGAAATTCTTGAATAATACAATCTGTCTACACACATAATTACAAATTACACAGTGTTCTGAATATAATTAATATAAGGGAAAATAAACAGAAACATTAAAAATGTAATATATATTTCAAAATATAAATACTCAGGCACAAATACACTAGAAGACCTAATGAAATAGTCTATATAGAGAATAGCATTGAATGTGGAGTAATGAATGCAATCTGATATGTGTGTAGCCAGCCTTAACAGCTTAAATGCCAAGAATGGCACTGCCCTACTCACATGCCTTTCCAGAATGGATGACAACTCTTGTACAATTCTTAATGAAACAAAGTATGCTTTCTCCTCCATTTTCACAAAAGTTGGGATTTCTGAAAGTGTTTAAGAATACATTGTGTTTATATGTAAAATAGAGTTAGATTCTAGGAGCAGATATTGTAAATATGTTCTTTACATGCATGAATGTTCGATGGAACATTTGGAACTCATGAAGGACATGTAGAATTCTTTGTACAGGATGGACCTTTGTGTTAGAAGACATCTAGTACCTCTGACTTCTGGCCACCCAAACTAGGAAGGTGTGACAGATTTAGCCACCTAATGATTACAATTTCTATATGGCTTAAAGCACCCAAAACAAGATTTAAAACAAATCTATAGAGATTTAAAAAAATATATAATTTATATATGTATATATACACACGAATATATATGAATAATGTCAAAGAGTGCCTTAAATGAGACTGTTTCACCGAAAAATTTCCTGAGGATATGAACAAGCAATTTATGGAAGAGAAAATGCGAGTGGCAAATAAACACGAAAGATTTTCATTCTTACCAGTGAGAGAAATAAAAATTAAAATGAGATACTATTTTGTCCTGAGTAGATTGGAGAGTAGATCCAGTGCTCCCTAAGACTGTGGGAAAATTTTTAGTCTGATACATTGCTGGTAGGAGTTTGAATTACTATAACTTTCTAGGAAAGGAATTTATTGATAGGTATAAAAATTAAAAGTATGTATACACTTTGATTTAGTAATTCTCTGTTTTATGATCCTCTCCTAGAGTTATTAAAAACACTTGTCTGGAAAGATAGGGATATAAAGTTCATTATTGCATCATTGTTTATAACAGCAAAAAGTGTTACAACAAATCTTACTCTTCCATCCATCCACCCCTCCCCTCACTCCTTCTCCTCTCCCTCTCTTTATCTCTCTCCATACTTTTGTTCTTCCCTCCCTCTCTTCCTTCAGCTGTACCTGGGGTGCCAAAAAAATGTGTACAAGTGGACACTTTGGCCAATGTTGCTCAAGCAGTAGTTCACCGTAATTAGAAGTGTCTGGACGCTGACCACTTTGAGCACCACTTGTAATTGCAGAAATCAAACGTGACTTGTATTCATCCTTCGTTATTGGTATATATTGAGTATTACAATTTTAATAGCTTTTTCCTTTCTTAAAATGTGTATACATTTTTTTGGCACCCTCTGTATATCCTGGAATAATTCCATACAGGCATATCTAAAGCTTCTGTATTCTTTTTTCCTTTTTTGTGGATTCATAGAATACTTCTTTGTGCTCTTATTTATTTATGGATTCATAATGTTCTATTTTATATATATGACATTTTATTTAAACACTTATGTATTGATGGACATTTAGGTTTTTTCCTAATAATTGGCTATTATAAATATTATTTATAAATATGTTTTGACTGGAACATTATAGAGTATTACAAATTTTTAACTTTCACCTTGAAATAATATCATACTTACTGAAAAGTTGTAAAAATAATGCAAATTATTTTCACAGACCTTTCACCCAGCTTCCTTTCATGTTCAGATTATATTTTACATTACCATAATGCAATTATCGAAACAGGAAATTAATAATGATCCAATATTATTAGCTATTATACAGACTTTATTCAAATTTTGTCTTTTTTCTGGTCCAGGATCCAAATTAGGATCCTGCATTTTATTTGATTGTCATGTCACCATCTCTTCCAGTTGGGACAGTTCCTCAGTCTGCCTCTGTCTTCGATGACATGGACACTTTTGAAGGGTAGTGGTTAGTTACGTTGTAGAATATTGCCTAATTTGAGTTTTTCTGTGACATTCCCTCTAGATTAGATTCAAATGTTATGCATTTTATCAGGAACCTGTATGGGAGTGATATATGTCCTCAGTGTGTCACAATGAGGAAAGTCAGGGTGTTACATCTCTTTGGTTAACTTTAACATGTAGTAACGAGGTGTTAAATTTACTTAATTAAGGGGGTGGCACTCAGCTTTTTCTATGATAGCATTACTATCTTCCTCTTTGGAATTAATAAGTATTTTATGATACTTTGAGATTATACAGATATCCTGTTTCTCATCAAGCTTTTACCATTAATTTTAGCATCTGTTGATCATTCTCACCTGCAACAATTAATATGATGGTATTTATCAAATGGTGATTTTTCTATTTTCATCATGTCATCAACATTAATTAATGGACTCTTACTGTACAGAAGAGCTGACTTTTCCTTTGTTTGTGTTTATTTATTGATTGATTGATTGATTGATTGATTCATTTATTTATATCACTATGGAGTCAGGGTTATTTATGTTATTCGGTGGGACATAATCCTTTAATATCATTATTTTGTTGCTTAAATTGTTCTGGATTTAGCCAGTGCAAACTCCTTTAAGTTGGCTATTTTCTGGTACCATAAGGTAGTCCGGGCTCTCTTGTACTTTCCTTGCCTTAGTCCTTCCATTGGGGAATGGTGTACAGAAACCTAATCTGAGCACTTTGCTACTGGGATGTCATTGCTTGTTGGCGCTGTCAGTGGACAGAGCTAGGAAATGTATATATGTATACACGCATCTATATTTCTATACCTGTATATACCTATATAGATTAGAAAGCATGAGATCATACTACTCCCTTTGATTTTTTGGAAACAAGTGTGTTGATTTAATGAAATAAGCAAAGTATTGACATGTTTCCATTTTTAACCTAGTATTATAAGCAGTAGTAAGTCTGTTACTTACAATTTTTGATATATTGTAATGAAAACAAAACCCAGTTCCTGAAACTGTCAAAATTGACTATCTTAGAAATTCTTATTTATAACTACACAGTATATAAAACATGGTGATATACTTAAAATTAAAAAAAAATGTAAATTACAGTTGACATTTAACATTATGTTAGTTTCAGGTATACAACACTGTGGTTAGACATTTATATAACTTACAAAATTACCTCCGTAATAAGTCTAGTAACCCTGACACCATACATAGATATTATAATATTATTGACTATATTCTCTATGCTGACTTTACATTCCTGTGACTATTTTGTAACTACCAATTTGTACTTAATCCTTTTGTCTTTTCACTCAGCCTCCCACCCCGCCCTCCCACCTAGCAACCATCAGTTTGTTTTTTGTGTCTATGAGTCTGTTTCTGTTTTATTTTTTTTAGATGCCACATATAAGTGAAATCGTACAGTATGTGTCTTTCTCTATCTGATTTATTTCACTTAACATAATACTGTCTAGGTCCATCCATGTTGTCGCAAATGATAAGATTTCATTCTTTTTCATGTTCAAGTATTGTAATATTCCAATGTATATACGAGTATGTACCACACCTATCCAATCATCTATCCATGGACACTTGGGTCTTGTTTTTTTTATTCATTCAGCCCACCCTCTGTCTTTTGATTAGAGCATTTAATCCATTTACATCTAAAGTAATTACTGATAGATATTTAGCTATTGCCATTTTGTTATTCATATATATTTTTTTTCAGAAAACATTTATTATTATTTTTTTATTGTGAAATACACATTTTTTAAAAATTAGTTTCAGCTGTACAACACAGTGCCATAGTTATACTTTTTACCCCTCGAAGTGACAACCCCCTCCCCCAATCTGCTGCCCCACATGCCCCCCAATATCATACATATCTATTACAATTCCCTTGACTCCACTCCCACACTATACTCCATGTCCCATGACCATATATCTATCTATCTATCTATCTATCTATCTATCTATCTATCTATCTATCTATTTGACATACAATATTATACAACATCAGCTTCAGGTGTACAGTGCAGTGATCAAGCCTCTACCCCAATTGTTATTCATATTTTTTATCTTGTTTTTTTCTTCTTCTTAAAGAAATTCCTTTAATGTTTCTTGTAATATTAGTTTGGTGGTGATGAACTCATTTTGCTTTTTCTTGTCTGGGAAGGTCTTTATCTCCTTCGATTCTAAATGACAGCCTTGCTGGGTAGAGTAATCTTGGTTGTGTAGGTCTTTGCTTTTCATCACTTGGAATATTTCCTGACAATCCCTTCTGGCCTGCAAAGTTTTTGTTGAGAAATCAGCTGACAGTCTTATGGGAGTTCCCTTGTAGGTAAATAACTGCTTTTCTCTTGCTGCTTTTTTAGATTCTCTGTTTGTTTTAATCTTGGGCGTTTTGATTATAATGTGTCGTGGTGTGGCCTCTTTGGGTTCATCTTGTTAGGGAATCTCTGTGCTTCCTGGTCTTGTATTTCTCTTTCCTTTGCCAGGATAGGGAAGTTCTCAGTCATTATTTTTTCAAGTAGGTTCTCAATCACTTGCTGTCTCTCTTCTCCTTCTGGTACCCCTATGATGAGAATGTTATTATGCTTGATGTTGTCCCAAAGTTCCTTAAACTAGCCTTATTATTATTATTATTTTTTGGATTCTTTTTTCTTTTTGCTGTTTCAATTGGGTTTTCCCACTACCTTGTCTCCCAAATCATACAGTTCTCTGCTTCATCTAATCTGCTGTTGATTCCATGTAATATATTCTTTCTTCTTTTCAGTTATTGTATTCTTCATTTCTGACTGGTTCTTTTTCATGGTTTCTGTCTCCTCTTCTATGCTTCCTGTCTCTGTTGAAATTTTCACTGAGCTCATCTATTCTTCCCCTGAGCTCATTGAGCATCCTTACCCAGTGTTCTGAACTCTGTATCTCATAGACTGCTTGCCTTCATTTTGTTTAGTACTTTTCTGGAGTTTTGTCCTGTTCTTTCATTGGGGACATATTTCTTTGTCTCCTCATTTTGGCTGCCCCCCTATGTTTGTTTCTACACATTAGGTAGATCTGCTAAGTCTCCCAGTTTTGGTAGGATGGCCTTCTGTAGTAGGTGTGCCGTGGTGCCCAGTGGTGCAGTCTCTCTGGTCACTTGAGTAAGGTGCTCCAGGGTGACCCTTGTGTGGATTGTGTGTGCCCTGCTCTTGTAGTTGAGCATTGATTGCTGTTGGCATCTCATTGAGTGGAATTGACCCTAAGGCTGACTGGTCGTGAAGAGTGGCTGTGACTTCAAAGGATGAGCTGTTCCGTAGGGGCTGACCACACCAAGTGGGATTCATTGTAGCGGAGCTCTGGTGCCTGCTGAGTCCAACTGTTAGATGTGTTGTTGTGGAACTAATTGTGTGGTCATCAGGTATGTTGGTTCTAGGGTCTCATGAGAGGGGCTCTGGTGCAGGTCATGTTCAGCTGCTGCCTGTGCCCTGCCTGGTGCCACCTGGTAGGAGCTACAAAGTGATCTGCAGTTGGTAGTTGCCTGTGCTGGGCTTGGAGGCGCCTGCAAGAGGCTATGCTGCCACTAGTGCCATGCTGGGGGCTGCTTACCAATAGGTAAGTGTGCTGAGGCCAGCTGCTGTTTGTTTGAGGTCTGTGGACTTTTCAGAGATTTTAGGCAAGTCCACGGTGTGAGCTGAGGCCTTCCACTTGTGAGTAACAGCCGTTAAAAGAGGTTCCAGCCTGTATGAGTTGAGTGGGGTGGGTTTTCCGGGAATCGCCAGGGTGGGGTGAGTCTGATGGAGACTCAGATTTGTCCCCTTCCTGCGCCTGCAGGCTGGGTTGGGAAAGGGCCCAGCAAAGGAACAAAATGGTGGGGAGAGCTGCCCTTCCAGCCCTAATGCTGACGCCAGATAGTTCACTTTCTCTCTATATGTCCCTGGCACTTTTCGACCTGCTGCCCATCACTGGAGCTCAGAGCAAGTGTGTCCATCAGCAAGTAAGTCCATGCATGGCTCCTTGAACGCCTGGGACTGCAGCAGGCCTCTGTCTCACCCAGACAGAATCCCCATTGATTTTCACAGACAGATGTGGACACTTCTCTTCCTGGCACTGGTGGTCCAGGCTGGGGAGCTCGGTGTGGGGCTGGGACCCCTCACTCCTCAGAGGGGACGTCTGCAGCTGAGATAGCCCTCCACGTGGATATGGGACCAGCACTTTTGTCGTCTCTGTCTCTCCTACCAGTCTTGATGTGGCTTCTTCTTTAAATCCTTAGTTATGAGAGTTCTGTTTATCTAGTCTTTAGGTGGTTCTCAAGGGTTGCTGTTCTATAATTTAGTTGTAATTTTGATGTGGTCATGGGAGGAGGCAAGCACATTGTTTACCTACTCTGCCATCATGACAGAGGGAAGTCTCCCTTTGATTCTATTTTAACCGCATAGGATTTATTTCTGGCTTTCCCCCTTTTCTTATATGTAACTCCATTCTATAACAATGAGAAACACAGCTCTCATTTCCCACAATATATTTCTGTTATTTGTTCAGTTCAATTAAACTTATAGAGTGGGTTCAGAATCATTAACCCATCCTCCTGTGAAAAGTACATTTTCTAACTGGACTGTAACGTTTTTCCTAAGTACATTTTGTCTTGAATCTTACAGTATGGAGTCAAAGTGCTGCTTTCCAAAGTTACATAGGTTGGTTCTTCCCTTTGCCACCCCATTCAATGTGGTGGTTATTAATTTGTAATTCAATTAAGTTAATTTGTTACCACTTGTATTCCATTATGGATTCTGCCCACTTCCTGTCTGGTGTTAATGAATGTTTCATATATTTAGAAAAAAAAATTAGCATAGTTCTCAAAGTCAGAAGTATACTTTAGTATAATTTATTCAGAGAAGTATCACTGACCACTCATTCCTTTTACCATCCCCATTACTCTCTTATTTCCATTCTGACCCCACCTGTCTCCCATTAGTTTCTGGTTTCTGGTTCTTTTATTATATGTACAGGCACAGTCATGATTTTTCTATTTCTATCATGCCTTTTACATTTGTTAATTGGAATTTTGCTGTGAGGAAGAACTGTTTTTTTCCTCCACTCTTTTTTATTCAATTATTTATTTATATCAATATAGACTCATAGTTATTTATTCTGTGGTCATAAGCACACAGAAAAATTACACAGAATTTTATATGCGGAATCCATGTAAATTTTTCAGGTTTCCCTTTGTTTTTTACATAAATGATAGCATATTTTAGATATTGTTTCATTTTTTATTTTTTTTGTAATATAGCCTAGAAACTTCTCATCAATTGGTAGTGATCATCCTCATTTTTTTTTATAGTATTCCATTGAGTGGCTGTATCATGGTTTATTCAACTACTTTGCTATATGTGGTAGTTTCCAGTATTTAGGTAGTTTCCAGTATTTTACAGTTCCAAATAGTGCTGTAATGAGCAAACTTTTATGTATACGAGTATATTTGTATCGTTGGACGTTTATCTTCAGGATACATTTCTTGACTGGAGATAGCTAGGTTGAAAGGTAAGTGCATACATTGATATTACCAAAATAATCTCCAAAAGTGTTATAATAATTTGCTTTCTTACAAGCAATGTATGAAAATTCTGTTTCCTCTCAGCCCCTCAAACAGAATGTTGTTACTGTCAACCATTATAACTTCACCATTCAGTAGAGGTGGATGATATCTCAAGGTTTTAATTTTAATTCTCTAATTATGAGTAAGTTAGAGTATCTTTTTAGATGATTGTCATTTTTATACCTTTTTGTTCATTGTTTATGTCTTTTTCTTATTTTTCATCAGTTGTCTCTCAGTTTTTATGAGTTTTTCATGTACTACAGATACTTTTCTGTGATACATGTTAAAAACGTGTTCTTCCAGCTGAGTTTTGACTTTACTTATGGTGGTGTTTTTTGGACATATAAAATAATTTATCATTAAATTAACAGTTTTTTTTTCCGTTTGTCCTGGATTTTGAATCATGGTTAAATCATAGCCTTTTAATACTGAGGCTAAAGTAGGCTATACCATCTAGTTTTGTATAAGTATGCTCTCTGATGTTTGCACAATGATAAAATTACCTAACAACGCATTTCTCAGAATGTATTCCTGTCATTAAAGGGTCCATGACTGTATTTTATAATTATATATATATATATATATATATATATATAATTTTATATTTGCTATGTTTCTGTAAGAAACATATTTAAAGAAGATATATATATATATATATATATATATATATTCTCTAAATTCTTTAAATTAAGGAATGTTATTTAGGAATGTTTATATTTTTATTCCAGTGGTTACCTTTGTCTTTATATCTTTTATATGCCTGTATTCCTGTTATCCATTTAATCATATAGTATCTGTTGTGTTAGAATTTAAATGGTATCCTTTAACTTTGACTTTTGCCAACCAGTGAACTTACTTTATTCTTGTTTCTTCTCCTTTTTCTTCACATTGTTTGCATTATTTCTATTTTGTTACAACATATAACATTTGTACATTAATCTTCAAATTTCTTTTTTCTTTTTTTTTTAAAGATTTTATTGGGGGGTTGGGGAAGGGGAACAGACAAGTTGCTGTCCTTTTGTTCTTCAGCCTAGTTGTGGGGGACATAGCTTCACTGGCCCATATTGGTATTATCATTGTGCTCTTCCTGGCTGAGGCAGTCGCTCGCCGGCCATTGGACGGTTGCTCATGGCTGCTCACAGCGGCTCATGCCCGCTGCCGGCCAGCCCCGCTGCAGCCTACGTCGTCGCCGGTGACTCACGGCAGCCCAGCTCCAGGTCGAGGTGTTGTTCATCATCTTAACTGTAGAGGGCGCAGCGTCATTGGCCCTCGTGTGGAATCTGAACTGGGCCCTGCTGCTCAGAGGTGGCGTCCCAAGACAACTCTTAACCAAGGCGCCACTCTAATCTTCAAATTTCAAAGATTAATGTTCCCCACCTTTATTTTAGTCTTAGATCTACAGTTATGTGTATGATAAGCTTATCACTCTTTTTGCTGAAATTTCTCTAGTAATCTGTTGGTTGCATTAAGCTCATCCTGTAGTGGATTCTTCAAGAAGGGATCATGGATTCTTGTATGTTTAAAACTGTTCTTACATAGCGTTGATACTTAAAGACAGCTTGGTTGGATATAAAATTCATTATTTATACTTTATTTCATTGAATTTCTTAAAAATGCTACTCCATTGTTGCCTTGCATTGTATCTTTTTTTGAATTTATTTTTTATTTTTCAATTATTGATATTCAAATTTATTTTATATTAGTTTCAGTTATACAGCAGAGTACTTAGACATTTATATAATTTATGAAGTGATCTCCCAATAAGTCTTGTACCCACCTGGCATTTTGCATAGCTATTATAATATTATTGACTATATTCCTTATGCTGCACTTTACAGCCTCATGACTATTTTGTACCAGCTTTTACTTCTTAATCACTTCACCTTTTTCACCCAGCCCCTCAACCTCCCCCCAACTGGTAATCTTCAGTTTGTTCTCTGTATCTGTGAGTCTGTTTCTGCATTTTGTTTGTTTTGTTCTTTAGATTCTACATATAAGTGAAGTCATATGGCATTGCATCTTGTTTTAGACAGCTCTGATGCAAGTCATGTTTGTTTGCCTTTGTTCATTATTTTTATCTCTTTTGCCTAGAGGCCTTGAGCGTTCTTTTTTTTTTTTTTTAAATTTTTTCTTTATCTTTGAAGCCTACGAAGAGTTTACTAAGATATGCCCTGGCATTATTTGTTCCAGGTAAATCCTCCCTGGTATTGGTTGGCTCTTTCAATATGTAGATGCAGATCTTTTGTTTCTGGAAGGTTTTCTTAGATTATAGTTTCAAATATTGGTTCTATTTTTTTTTTTAATCTTCTGGGACTCCAGTTTTATGAGTACTATGTTATTGTTTCCTGTTTTTAATTCTACCACTTTCTCTCCCTTTTTAAAAACTTCTTTATCTCATTTTTATTATCTTGATGGTTTTACTGCATTTCTTCAATACTCCCTGTTAAGTATTTATTAGAGTGTTAGAATAGATCGTATTTATATGGCATCATTTTTGGATGGGCTAGTTAAGAACGCTTTTTGAAGCCGTAAGTCAAAATCTAGATCTCAAATGAGTTCTACAATATTTATTCATAGTGTGTAAGAGAATATTCCAGACAGAGCATTAAAATAGTAAAAAAAGAAAAAAATCTTTGTATATTATTTTCCTTGCCATTCCTACTGCTACCATTCTGATTCTAGCCCTTTTCAGGCGAGACTTGGATTAATAGGAATGGAAATCATATGTGGTTTGTGTTTTGTTGTGTTTAGAACTAGCTGACAAAGGGTTCATTATGATCAGTGGTGGTGGATAGAATAAATTAAATGAATTATTTTCCTATAAGTAATTTATGGGTATGAGATAAAATGAATGGTATTGTTATCCATGGCGTGGTCACTTTGTAGATTAGATCCTTTTAGCCATTTCTTCAGCAAATATGTGTTGAACAGTGTACTAGGCACTGGGGATGTGTGTCCTGTCTTCTGCTATAAATAAGCTTCTTTAGAGGAGAGCTTTAAATCTAGCTCTATTCTGTGTTGAATGACTTTCTAGGGAGATTCAGGTGTAATTAAACTATATTTCCTGAAAGATGAATGACTGTTGCTTTTGGAATTTATTGAAAGAACATCTAGAATACAACGAATGATATTATCAACTATGTTGATTTTTAAAAAGTTATTTTGTAATAATTGCAGACTCCCTAGTGTTGATGGTTTTTAAAGATACATTATATTTGAAGTTAGTTTTCTTATAAATATGTGCCAAATTAAGGCAGTAATTTCCTGACAGTGAAAACAGCGTTAGCATTGTTTAATTCTTTACCTTCATTGCGCAAACCACTGCTATTGTAGGACTAGTCTTTTACTTTTTTTAAGATGGTTAAAACTAGGACAGGTTGTCACTTTTCTGGAATTGTTCTTTCAATAAACAAGACTTTATTAAGATTGAGTGTTGTATGTCACTATCTACATCTGTGATTGCTTTTATTCTGATTGAAAGAAAATCTTTACTTGCTACATGTAGCTTTATTTAGAAATCTGGCACAACAGGGTACTTTTGGATAAAATCTCAAGCCTTAACAAAACATTGAAAAATATAATTTAACAATGTTGGTTCTGTTCAGCAAGGTGAGGCTGTTTTATAACAGGGCAGAATTAAACCTGTGTTTCTTGTTTGCTAGTCTGCAAAGAGATATCTTGCTTTATCATCAAAGTTTTCTGACATCAGGATGTGATTTTTCAGAACAGAAAAATAACTTTTGATACCAGTGATACTAAAGTATGCCTAAAATGAACAATTAACATTTTGTAAGAAATGAAAAAACAGGTTAGGAAAGATACACGGTTTCAGTTTTGTTTGTTGCATTGCATTAGTTAGGGGTATTTAGCTTAAGCCTCTCTCCTGTTGGCCTGCTTTAACTCAGCTCTTTCAGTATTGTCATGAATACATTTACAGTTCTTTTAAAAGACGGCCTCTGTGTAGATGAATCCCTATAAAGAGCGCCATAGAAAGTTGTAATAACTCCTAGGCATTATCTGGAGTTTAAAATAATTCTAGGCAGCATCAGCCCTGTGCATGCCGACCTTTGGGAAATCCATTTCTTTCCTGCTGCTGGTAATGTGTCACCCCCACCCCCTGACCCACATGACGGGGCAGGCTTGAACCAATATCAGCCTCAGTCTAAGCTCTGTGTTCTTTCCATTTTACTATGCTTTACAAATGTTTGGAATTCCCACTTTATGCCAGGCATTGTGTTAGGGGCCAAAGATAAAAAAAAAAACATCGAGGAAGGCCGACTCCTATCTTTTATTTGATAGGCAAGACAGTATGCCAGTTGTTAATTTGTTGTTTCTCAACCCCAAATCTAACCTTCTTTGCTTTGTGGACCTGTAATAGTTCTCCTTTGTTAGCGGCTGCAGTTTAGGTCTGTCAGTAGAGGGTGCTGGAGGGAAACTGCAAGGTGATGGGAAAGAACTTCTGTTCCCGGTTCCAGTCCTTCTTTTTTCATTGACTGCAGGAGCCAAGTGTGGGTCTGGAAGGCCTGGGGAAGCTCATGTGACAGCATAGATTCTGCCTCCTTTGCAGTGACATTTGTAGGTCATTTCCCTCTGGAAACTCTGGTTCTAACTGTACTGTACCATTTGCTCTTCCCTGATTTTCTATTCCTTCTCTGACTGAATAGCATTTATCTTTTATTATCTAGATCTAACAACACTTCTTTGAAATCTTCCCTAAACGTCCAGCCCAAGTTACATTTCCTAACTTGCATTCCTTTAAAGCATTCTGTATTTACCATAGCTAGTGTCCTATGTACAGTAGTCCCCTCCCCCCTTATCCACAGGGGGATATGTTCCAGGACCCCCAGTGGATGCCTGAAACCAGGGTTAGTACCAAACAATATATATATATATATATATATATATATATATATATATATA
>NW_017731400.1:3506164-3553869 GCF_001890085.2 Hipposideros armiger | reverse complement strand
ATATATATATATATGTATATTTTGGTACTATGTATGTATATACACATACATATATTTTGGGTTGTCGGAAAAGTCATTATGTATTCTTTCTGTTTTTCATTGTAAAAATGCCTCATGATTTTTCCGACAACCCAATATATACACATATATGATATAATACATATACATACATACATATATTTTATCTATCTAGAGAGAAAGGTTTTGTCACAATACTCAGAACAGCGTACAATTTAAAACTTAAGAATTATTTATTCTGGAATTATATACATATAATATAATATATAACATATATACAGAGGGTGCCAAAAATGTATACACATTTTAAGAAAGGAAAGAACTGTATTGAAATAGTAATAATATACATGGATAAGAAAAGATGAATACAAATCATGTGTATACATTTTTTTGGCACCCCCAGTATATACATATAAATTAAATTTCTTGTAGTTATGTATGTGTAGAGAATAAACATTGTGTGTGTATATATAAATTTATAAATTAGGCACAATAAGAGTTAACAACAATTACTACTAATAAAATAGCACAGTTACGACAATGTCCTATAATAAAAGTTATGTGAATGTGCTCTCTCTCTCTCAAAATGTCTTGCTGTGCTATGCTCACCCTTCTTGTGATGCTGTGAGATGATACAGTGCTTGTGTGATGAGATGGAGTGAGGTGACTGACATAGGTCTTGTGCATGTGTTGGGCCACCATTGACATGATGATGGTAAGGGTTACTTGGACGCAAGCATTGCAGTACTGCCACAGTCTGTCTGTCGGATGACTTAATTAGTGATTGGCATATAGAAAGGGGGATATACTGATCACCTTTAGGCGTGATTTGCATCCCGGTGGGAGGGATTATATCGCGATAGTCAGAACAGTGTGCAATTGGAAACTTACAAATTGTTTATTTCTGGAATTTTCCATTTAATATTTTTGGATTGTGTTAAACGTGAGTAACTGAAACCGCGGGTAAGAGAAGCCTACTGTATTGTAATTTTTAGTTGAGTTGTGTTTCTCTCCCAGAAAACTGTGAGCTCTTACTTATTTCAATATACCCAGTGCCTACCATAGCCTCTCAATGCTTACTGAATTAATCTAAATTTATTTTACTCTTTACTCCTTTCTTCTACGTAGTAAGACATTGTTTCTGAGGGAAAATAACAGCTATCTTTTACTGAGTAATGTGTGAGGTACTTCTGTATACTTTGTTGTATATAATCTTATTTAACTTTGAAGAAACAAGTACTCTTAGAGGGGTTTAATACGTTGCTTTCAGGTTTACATGGCTAGGAAATAATGGACTTGGTTTTTAAATCTGGGTCTGTCCCATTCCAGAGACCATTAAATAAGTTCAGAAGATATTAAAAGTTAAGTTTTTTTTTCTGTTTCTCTTTTTTGGTATGTTTCTAATATATATTTTTTTATAGTTAGCATAGATCCTTTAGAATACCATAGCATTTGGTTAAAAATTCTGTTTTATTTATACTTAGAGATTAATCTGTTAGCAAAAAATTTTTCATGGGATGTGTCTTGTCCTCCTAATTGGAATTAATAAAATGGTTCTTTTCATCACTCACACAGTGATTTTTTAAGGAAAGAAAATCACAGGGGTAAAAAAACCATAATGTCCATTTTATGACTGTTGTATAAGTCCACCCGGGGATAAACGGTGTTTTCTTTGTCATTGATTGTTGTTTGTTACAACAAGACTTATGTTGTGACATTGATTTTCAAAGTCATAGATGCTTCATCTCAGAACTACTCAGAATTGAATAAGAAATTCTGTTTTTATTGTTAAAGGCTTATGTTTCAAAAGGCTGATTTGTCTTAGTGTTTAAAAAAAATAGCTGATTTTCAGAAATATCACTGGTTTTTGATCCACAGACTTTTAAAAGTATCATTCTTCCTAATTATAAAAAAAGTAGCTTGCAGATTTTAGAACATTTGGAAAATACAATTAAAAGTCACCAGTAGGGGCGGCCAGTTAGTTCAGTTGGTTAAAGCACAGGTTCATAACACCAAGGTTGCTGGTTCGATCCCCACATGGGCCACTGAGCTGCGCCCTCCACAACTAGAATGAAACAACTCTTGGCTTGGAGCTGATGGGTCCTGGAAAAGTCGCCTGTGTTCCCTTATGTAGTGGTTACTGTGGTTAACATGCTGGCGTATGACTTTCCAGTCTTTTTTCTGTTTTGGTTTCTCTTTTAGGTAGATGAATTGTTTTTGTAATATTTTTGTATCCCACTTAAAAAAAGAGCACTTAGGTGTATTACATGATATAACATTAATTTTAAATGGCTGTGATATATTTCATTTTATGGATATACTAAAAGTTATGTACATTCTTTGGCTGAGTACTTAGATTTTCTTCAATTTGGCAATCACTACAACAAATATGTTATAGCTGTTAAATACATGAACATGAACATCTTTGGACATAAATCTTTGTTTTCATTTCTGGTTACTATTATTTTTTTATGTAGATCAGATTTGTGCACATGGAATTTTGAGTCAAATATTGAGCATTTTAAGAGCTCTAGATTTATTTTGTCATATTGTTCTCTAGAAAAAGTATATCAATTCACTTCCTTTCCAGCAGGGTGTAAGAGTAACAAAGATACATTTTTCCTTCAGGTGCTTTTAGAGTTACAATTTTGACTTGGCTAATTTAATGGGGATTGGGGTGATAGCTCATTGTTTTAATATACATTTCTTTTATTATAAATGAAATTTAACATTTTTACGTGTATTTGGGTTAGTTACCATTGATGTTATCTTTATTATAGATTTCATATTTTTCTGGTATACTTATTTGAGCTTCATGTATATTGAGAATTAGCTGTAAGAGAACTTTCAAAGTCAGAATTGCTTTGCCATGCTTGTAACAACAATAATCAAAAATAAATTTAACATTCAAATCTTGAAAGAAAATTTTGTAGATCTAATGTAATTCATTTAATAATATTCCTATGTATCCAACCTCGTCTGCTTGAGTACTCCCATCAGTATTAACAAAAGAAAATTGAGATTATGATACGCTGTGACAATTATTTTGCTAATAGTGAGTATATCTTTTAAATAAAATGAAATGTATATTTCATGCAACAACTGTTATTTTACTGGATATTTTAGAAAGCAGGCAATATCCAAGGGAGTAAGTAGGCAGTAATGACCACATCCTTTAAGAATCCTGGGTGGGTAAGATGCAGTGTGACCTCCCTCCCAAGAGGTTTCATGGCTCACATGTGTGAGCTGCTGTTTGTTGTCCTGTCTCTTGTCTTTGGCTTTCCCCAGCTTTTCTTCCTGGATCTTTGGACTAGTTCCTGCAGAAAAGATGAGTTCACAGTGGTGCCCTCTGGGCCAGGGCATCTCTGGGCCAGCAGACCCTGAGCAGCCACTGCTGCTGAGAGCAGGTGCATGTGCAGATGGCGTGGTGGGGCCGGCCTGCCTTCTGTTTGGTGGTGCTGGAGAAGGTGATTGATAATACAGTTTACTCCGCATAATGGTCTGAGGCAAGGGGAGGAAGAGGACCAGGCGGAATGGAAGTCAGAGCTGGCAGAACAAACACACACACTTAATTTAATCTGGAGCTGTATTCAGCTTCCTTATTAATGCTCCTAACCAGTGGCCTTGGAGCTTGCGGTTTGGTCTCCTTGCCTCCTCTCTTGCCTTGTCTGCTGTGGGAGGTGGTGATAGACACAGAAAGGGCTGAAAGCAGCTCTCCTGCTTTCGGGTTGGAGAAGGTACTCAGTCGTCAGTGCTTACAGTACTTAGAGTGGACCCCAGGCAGGGTAATGGGAGCGCCTTGTGTGCCCCAGTCTGGCATTTGTGTTTGCTTATCGTTGTCTTGAAAATGGGGTGTACATACCTCTAGGGTAGAGAAAACAATGCCTTGGGAGTTGGGTGGGAAGAAAATACTAAAAAATTCATTTTTATCTCTTTCCTTTAAAATTTCCATTTCTGTATCTGTTACAATGCACAAAATCAATTTGTAATAGCAATACAAGTATATAATTTAGAAGTAAATATAAATATATATAAAGTGGAAGGTATGTTTAAAAGTTTTTAATTGTTAACTAAGTTTTCACAGCATACAGTTTTACATTTTCTAGGACTTTGTCTTATGGGATTTGTTGTATAGGTATGGCAGCTTTTGCTTATTCTTAATAGTAGGAAATTAGCATATTAACATAAGGTTACTGTCTACCTATTAAGAGTTGGTTTTTTTATTTCCCCCCCTGAGTAAATCAGACTTACTAGAGTACATGAGAAGGGCATGAAGTCAAGGACAATTCTCACTGTTTTGTTTTGTTTTTTTTGCTAGGATTTTATTCTGAATTTAAAAAAATATTAAAATGACTAAGGACTTTAGAGATGACTAGTATAGAGGTATTCTCAGTTTATTTAACTTCAGATTCACCTGGAGTTTTATAACTGTTTTAGGCAGCTTTCTCTTTGGAACCCCAAATATGAGGGCTTGTGAATTCTGCCTAAAACTAATAAATAAATGTAATGATAATAATTTGTCTCTGGTTTTCTTCATCTTCTTTAAAATGTTTATCTATAATGTTTAAAACCATTCTGGACTTTTAAGTTGGTGTTCCACAGAATTTCCATCTGGGTCACAGAGGGTTATTTATTTTTTGGAACTCTGAAATTTTATTATTCTTGTGGTTTAAAAATCATCATGAAGCCTAAAGTGAAACTATGGTAGAAAGCTTGCTGATGGGGAATTTCAACGATGAGAATTTATAGTAATTATCATTTTTGCATTGTTTTCTTAGGATAAGTGTTTTGTTTTGAGGCTTCATTTTTAGTTTGTTGTTGTTTTTAGCAGCCTGGAATCTAAGAAAGAATAACCAAGCCTTTTGGATAAATTTGGAAAGCCCGTATTTTGGAAAACAAGTACGAGAAGATGGGAGCTGCCAGCAGTGTTAAGTTGAGAGAGAGCCGGAAGTTGCCACAGAGCAAGGGATCACATCTGGGTTGCTGTCGGGGGTGGGGGGTTGGGGGGGGTGGCCTTTCAGATTCTAAGGCAGCCTCTCACTATTCCTCCTCCCTTGTCATTTCCCTGACAAATATGTTCTAACTGCAGATATTTATTGCCTTTTCTGGTTAGTCAGAAATACTAACCATTTCTGGTAATTTACCCAGTTGAGTCTTGTTATTCAATTCCAGGTCACTGAAACCCCTTTGAGACAAAACTTTTAGAACTATCAGCTATATGAACTTTTTGTGTGTGTTTTATCAAGAGGAAGAAGAACAGTCACTTTGCTCTTTCCCAGAAACATAGAGTGAAGAACAGGACAAATGACTGAATTATCTTTCCAGAGCGTTGAGTTCTTCTAGGGACAAATGTTCTGTACTTAATGAATAGACTTCATATACCTAGCACTATACACGACAGCAGCCTTACTTTCTTGCCTATGGCTGGCTGCCTGAAAGGTCAAGACCACAGCAATACTTTTACCCTTGTTATATTTCGTCCATTCAATGAAGATGCTTAAAGCTTAATACTAAAAGCTTTTCATAAGATTTAATTATACTTGAACTGGGTGTTGCTGACCTCAAAAAGTCCCTAGTCTAAGTAACTTGTACCTTGTCATGCTTGACATGAGTCTTATTGAGAGCCAGCCAACGACTGTCATAGGAGTATAAGTTTTTATTCCTGATGCAGAAGAACCGCTTCAGGTCCTCAGGAGGATTGGACTTCTCTACCTGTGTATCAGATGTGATTTCTGAATTGTGCAGAGAAGGTTCTGTTCCCACACTTTTTGCATATTCTCCATGATTATATTAATTTTGTTATGAAGTGTCAACTTGTCAGGTAACATGAACCATAGCTACATTGATGCCAAGTCCAAAGAAGTCCCTTCTCCCTTTCTCCAAACAGCCCGTGAAGATAATGAACTCTGTCACGACCCCAAATGTACTGAAGTACATAAAAGCCAGAATGAAGGCCATTTTCAGTGCTTTCACCTCTAGTAAAAAATTGGAAAATGTTTTTAAGTTCCTGTAGAATGCAGAGCTGCTTCTTTTCCAGCCAGTAATTTTGAAAACTATAGATACAGAATGTGCTTTTCAGGACTGTGTCTTTCTGGAAAAAAATCAAGTTGTCCAGCACCTTCAGAACTGGATGTTCTGATTTTTCTACACAAAAATTGATACTGATAGGAATTTCCAGAGTTGCTTTTTAAAAGGTATATAGGACATTTGGCCCATCAGCCTGTGGCCCGTTATCATCTGATGGCTCTCTTCTGTTTCAAATCCCCTTTTTTCCCCACCTGGCTGATGGGCTTGCTATCGAAACCATCCTCTAGGACTGCTCAGGTGATAGGTCCATCCAGTTGTTCATAAATACACACTTTTCTCTTGTAGGTCTGAGCTCAGATATCATGTTGTAATCGGAGGAAGTGAATTTCTACACCACTAGGGAGCTTTGGTGTTTCCATATTTGCTAAACCAGCTGCAGCACCTAGTTTTCTGAGATCTGTCCCCCCTACTTCCATCATTCTTTTTTGTTCACCTTTTCTCTGGCCATGCAGATGCACTTTGGATTGCCACCCCTTCTGTAAGATGCTGCGAGCAGCCATCCTGGGTTTCATTTATATATGTGGTTTTTTTATTGTGGGAAAATATACATACCATAAAATTTACCACCTTAACCATTTTCAGGTGTACAGTTGAGTGGCATTAAGTACATTCACGTTGCTGTGCAACCACGACTAGTGTCTGTCTCCAGAAATTTTTCATTTTTCCAAACTGAAAGTCTGTACCATTAAATTATAAGTCCCCATTTCCCCCTTTCCTCAATCCCTGGTAGTCACTGTTCTACTTTCTGTCTTTAGGAATTGGACTTCCAGGTACCTCATGTAAGTGGATTCATTGATATTTTAAAAATAGATCTGAAAAGCCACTACCACGTTTCTTGAGTGCATGGCTTAAATCACCAGTTAAGTTTGCATTCTTTTTGGTTATAGCCCCATAGGCTTTCCACGTTAATTGGCCAGCTAGGAGCAACGGAATAAAACATGGGGAGACCCCAGAAATGATGGGCCCTCCTCTTTTTAATACAGACTGATTCTGAGACATTATCTAAACATGAAATAAGAGTTCCTCCCCGTATTTTTCAGTCCTCAGTGGCAGCAATGTTGTCCTTACAAAATAGGGAGAATTTCAAGTCCCTCAAGTTACTAGACTTAGGCTCCAAGGCTTTAGAGATTTTAAGGTTAGATTCTGAATTCTTTAAGAAATCAGGCAGCTAAAGGCATCTGAAATTAGTAAATGAAATAGAATCTGTCTTTTAGAAAAAGAGTTAGGAGGTAGTCAAATAGTTAGCAAAGACACTTTCCTTTGTTGTCTCTCTAAAGCTAGTATACAGACATTTTTACTTTGAGCTCTTTTTTTATCTCTATCCATTATTTCATGCTTGGATTAGAGAAGAAAACTAGAGTTTTTATATTTAATAGTTTTTTTTAAAGTACATATTTTAACAAAATTATTTCATTTTGACCAGCTATGTCTAAAATTATTTTCAATGTAAGACAGGTTAAATGGAAAGATATTATCATGGAAGAATAATTACAACTTGTATAGCATTTGAGTCAATGCGATGTTACCCTTTCATTCACTTTTTATAAGTAGTCCATGGCCTTGTCTGCTGCTTTCTTTCCAGGTTCCTCCAGTTAGGACTTGATTCAAGCAGCATATGTTGGAAGAATACAGAGGGTGCCAAAAAAATGTATACACATACTAAGCAAGGAAAACTGTATTAAAATTGTAATATTCAGTATATACAGGTAGCAGAAGATGAATACAAATCATATTTGACTTCTGCAATTATAAGACGTGCTCAAAGTGGTTACCATCAGTGTCCAGACCCTTCTGATTACGGTGAACTACTGCTTGAGCAGCGTTGACCAAAGTGTCCACTTGTATCCTTTTTTTTTGGCAGCCCTGGTATTTTGTATAATGTGGGTACTCAGCAGTCATTTTTTATAATGCTCATTTGTAGTAAATTCATTGTTTTCCATGTTTGTACATGAGGATTAAAATAATATTCCTGTAAACTGCATTATCAGCAGTTTGAGTACAGAGATGATAATCTGACCTTTAGCAGCATTTTGGTGACTATATAGAATGTTCTTTCAACATGAAAAAAATCATTAGAGAGGTGCAAAAAGAATAAAATTGGCCATTGTTTTCCAGGGTTGGATGAATTGGAAACTGTAAGATACAGTGCAAAAACTAGAGTGAAGATCCTGTAAAACATGATTGAAATAAACAGATTTTGTTTAAAAAACAAAACCAAACTCCACTGAGATGTACAGATAATTCACATCTTTACAAAGATTTGAAATCCAAAAGTGCATTGTGCATCATTGTTTGAAAACAGTGGCTTCTTGAAGAAAGTTTTGGTTTCTGGTTTGGGTGAGAGGTTTGAAATGTCAAGTAAACTGTATTTCCTAACAGTTAAAATTTTATCTGTTTTGAAAGGCATGTGATAGATCAAATATGAAGGCCACTTTTTTTTTTTTGAAAATATAAATTGTGTAATTTAAGGGAAAACTGATTTAATGGAAAAAACTGGTAATTGTTGGTTGACTGTTGATTACTCAGGGTGGTAGTTCCTATTGAGTTTTGAGTCACAGAGCATTTCAGTACTCTGAGAAAAAGCTAAGGACGTGCTTCTCTAGCCAAACAAGCACATTCACAGCATGAGAAAAGTTTTCGTACTTTTCAGTTGGATTTCTGGAAGGCCATATGTGAATGTCAAGTTAGAAATGTTTTTCTAACTTTTCTTCTAATGGCTGTGATGAATTGACATGTCAGCTTTGTCGTGCACAATACTTAGTTTTTGCCAAACAGGTTTAAGGTAGGGGATCTACTTCTCTACAAGACTCACACCACATTCTGCCACACAGAGATATTTATTAATCATTCATTAGTGAGGCAGGCACAAAACTACTAATACAGTTTGTTACATAAGCTTGATGAAGGTTCACATCTCAGTCCTTTTATGAGTTGCAATAAAAAATATATGGTTAGATCAAATATATGATGATGGAAGGATGATGAACACACAATGTGATATATAGATGATGTATTACAGAATTGTACACCTGAAACCTATGTAACTTTACTACTAATAATTGTCATTCCAGTAAACTTAAAAAAGTATTCTACAGAAACATAATACTTAGTGTACAGCTCTTTTTATTGTCTTACTTTCTTTTTCATTTCACGTGACCCTCAAGCAACATGGTGGTACACATCTTTGTAAATAAATTATTGTCTAATCTCAAAAACAATATGGTGAATGTTTAAATTTTTAAAAATTTATTACAGCAAAAGTCATTGTCATTAATCTCCCTCAAAATACTCCCCCTCGCTTTGAACACACTTATCTCATCATTCTTCCCACTTTCTGAAGCAGTTCTGGAAGTCTTCTTTCATGAGTATCTTTAGGTATGCTGTCGTAGCTGCCTCGATGTCCTGAATCGATTCAAAACGTTTACCTTTCATGGTCATTTTGACTTTGGAAAAGAGCCAGAAGTCGCACAGTGCCAGATCCGGTGAATAAGGTGGTTGAGGACACACTGTAATATTTTTATTTGACTGAAACTGCTGTATATCAGAAGCGTTGTGTGACACGGAGTGTTGTCATGATGGAGGATGATTTACAGCACACTTGAACACACCTTCTCTCAGTTGGTTGACTGACTCACTGCTCACACCTGACTGACTGCACTGAATAAATTGACACGTGTCACACACTATTACTAAGGTTCAATGCCCTGCTTCCGGTCTTGAAGATCCCTGCCTTTCTGTTGGATGGCACGCGGCGGCAGCAGCATTCACCATATTTTATGATCACACCTCGTAGGTACCTTGACCACCACTTTGTCTGAAAGGTTCATCCAGGCAGACTCAGTGACATTTTAGAAATAGGATTCAGTTACCTTTATATTCAACATCAGGCAGCATGTGACCTTTTAGAGGTTAAGTGTTGGGAGCTGTGTCTAAGGGTAGAGAGAGGCTGCAGGCCTGACTCATTCTTGTGCCCTGTTCATTCAGAAGTGTGTAGTGTCTCTAAAGTTTTAGTCACTGTACATTCCTTTTTTTTTTTTTTTTAAAGATTTCATTGGGGAATTGGGGGAGAGGAACAGCATTGGGGAATTGGGGAATCAGGGAAGGAGAACAGACAAGTTGCTGTCCTTTTGTTCTTCAGTCTAGTTGTGGAAGACGTTGCTTCACTGGCCCATGCTGGTATTATCATTGCGCTCTTCCCGGAGGAGACAGATGGGTCACCGGCCACTGGACGGCTGCTCATGACGGCTTTGGCAGTTCAGGCCGGCTGCCGGCCGGCTGCTCATGGCTGCTTACGGGATCCCACTGCAGCCTACACCGTTGCCGGCGACTCACGGCAGCCCAGCTCCAGGTCGAACTGTTGTTCAGCATCTTAGCTGTAGAGGGCACAGTGCCACTGGCCCATGTGGGATCTGAACCGGGGTCCTGCTGCTCAGCGCTGGCATCCCAAGCCAGCTCTTAACCAATGCGCCACTCTGCCGGCCCACTGTACATTTCTTGAATGCTATTACTTTTAATAGGCAAAAACCCATTTCTAGTAGGAATCCTGCCAGTCAACAAGTTACTATTTTTACAAATAAAAATTCATTTCTGAAATTTACTGTATGAATTAGCAATCCTTAAGTCATTACTTGAGATACTGATAATAGGAGTATTGATAGTAGCTCTCTCTGGAATTGGATTTCTGATTAGCGTGCCCTGGACTTTGCATTCTTGGCTAGGGCAACCGGATCCCCCTAGATTTGATGTTTGACCTACACAAACATATCTCATTCTTTATGCTCAAGTATTTTAAAGGAACCGACAGGCATTGCAACAGCAGGTAATATTGGGGTGTCAGGAAAGTCATGATGTATTTTTTTCTATGTTTTTCATTGCAAAAATGTGTCATGACTTTTCCGACAACCCAATAATTTGTATGCTTTATGTTAGTGAGGTCCTTGTTTCAGGCCCCCTTGCTTTTAATCATCTTCCTATCATCAGTGGATTTTGGTCCCAGTTTTACGGTATTCAGTGTGTATTCACACCAGTGCATTGCACTGTGCATGGATGTAATATAGTAGCTCATAAATGAATTTTGGTTGAAGGACTGAACATTCAAAATTCCCACTGAACAAATTTTTAGACAACCTTTTTATTTTAGAATAATTTTAGATTTATATGAAAGTTACAAAGATATTTCTGTATGCCATTTACCCCGTTTCCCTGAATGTTCACATCTTATATTACTATGTTACATTTGTACCCACTAAGGAATTAACACTGGCACATTCCTAGTAATAGAACACGGTAGTTTTTTTCTAGTTTCAGTAGTTTTCCCTTGATGTCCTTATCTGTTCCAGGATTTCATCCAGGGTACCACATTGCGTTTCATTGTCACACTGTCTTAGTCTCCTCGAGTCTGTGACGGTTTCTCAGATGATCCTTGTTTTTGATAGTTTTAAGGAGTACCGTTCTGTAGAATGTCAGCTGTTTTGTAGACTTTTTTCAATTTGGGTTCGTCTGCTGTTTTTCACATATTTAGAGCAGGGTTATGGGTTTTAGGGAGGAAGATCACAGAGGAGAAGTGCTATTCTTATTCCACCATATCAGGGGTACATACAAACAGTTTTATTTTTTAACATTTCCGTCTCAGAATTGAGAGAGGGGGAGAGCAAGAAGGTAGAATTTAAATCACTCAGTTTTGCTGTGGTCAAAATTGTGGTAAAGCTAAGGTGAGGGAACTGAATTTAAAGGAAAAATTTAAATTTATCCAGGAGAATTCAGCCTTTGGAATTCCTGTCCTGCATCACTTTAGATGTTTGAGAGTTGGTAGTGTTTACTTCATTTAAACACTTGACTGATATAAATCAGAAATGAAAAGGCTAGTAGTATATAGATATACATCAAGGAAGAACTGCAAGAACTTTTTCAAAATCTCTCAACCAATTTTTTGAAGTCAAAAAAATTCATAATTAGATATTTTTTCCTTTTCCTCTGCTGCTCTTTTGCATTAAGGTTTATGTTTTTCATACTGAGTTAATGATGTTGAGAAACAATTCAAAGCATTTGTCACCAGAGTAGTTTATTCTTTAATTAATGGTGAGGTGGTTTTGCAGACAGGCGACACACTTTCATGTATTATAGAGACTAACCTTGTTAGTTATTGATTAGTAATGAATAAATTACTGCCATATTTAATCACAAGAAAATTTCTTTTGGGGATAATTAATCAGATTCATGTATTTCTTAACCAATGTAGGATTACCATTTGTTTAGTTACAAGAGTGAACCTGCGTGCCACTGCCCTGGGTAAATTCGCGATAGAGCAGACAGGTTTCTAGGTTTGTATTTTGATCTTTTATTAGGCAGATGAGAAGTGTACTTGCTTAAAAATTACTTTAAACTGCCTTTCCTGTTGAGTAGGTTTTGAACTACCTGCTTGACAGATGGTCTTGGAGGTAATTACTGAAATCATGTGTTTACCTGGACATGGACATGTGTTCACCAGATGCACCCTGTTTACCCAGAGCTGCTGATTTCTTAAAGAAATATACACCTTCTGGATAGAGTTGCATAACTTAGGAGAATGAATAAAAGCTCAGCCAGCCAGAGCTCTCAATCTCTCTCAGTTGCAGAATCAGCTGTAGTGAGAAAACCCACTTATCTCTTAATGAATGGTCAGATTAGCCCAGAGAACTACTTCCAGCATTCTGTATGTTTCCTTCTTTTGATTTACTTAGTACTTTAGTTTTACTTGCCTATTAAATTATTTAACAAATAGCCCCCCCACCAAATGTAGATTCAACTGTAGAAATAGTGATCAATCAGTGTTTTACTGTGATGGTTATGGTTTATAATATTGCTGTATTATTTGTTTTTGATAGTTTTAGAGACATGTTTTCCAAACCTCACGTTAAAGATGTAGTCATTCCCCTAAATTCTAAATTCTGATTTTGGAGGTCTGGCTTTTGCATTAAGCATTTGTATTTTTTTAATACATGGGTAATTCCTAGATTCATGAAGATTGACAATAGCTACTTTAATGTTTTTTTATTAACTATTAAAGCCTAATTTATGTTTTCCACCTCATTTCTATTTTACTTCTGTTAAAAAAAATGTAAAAATTCAATGATAATGACCCCTTTAACATGGGTGCGTTAAGTGTTCAGTTTTGAAACTGAGTACATTTAACTGTCTATAAACCCAGAGAAACAAGGAAAGTCATTGTTTCAAGATTTTGACAGGTGCAAAACTGTAAATAATTACAGGCCTGGGCAGAAACTAGAGCAGAAGTCGCACAGCAGCTGGCAGGCCTGACCTGTGACAGGTCTGACCTGAGTTAAGCAGCCTGAATTTCACGGCAAGCTCAGATTTGTTTTATAGTAT
The DNA here is from genome assembly GCF_001890085.2 of Hipposideros armiger. Lineage (NCBI taxonomy): Eukaryota > Metazoa > Chordata > Mammalia > Chiroptera > Hipposideridae > Hipposideros > Hipposideros armiger. Next base: position 3,540,399 of record NW_017731400.1, on the reverse strand, counting down.
GAAGTTCACCTTCTGCTACAAAAAGATTCTACCGATTGAGACTAGATACCAGTTGCAAAAGAAGAAACATACAGGATATTGAGAAAGAAAACTGCCAATTGCGACACCTTTTGTATGACTTCAGGACCAGATGGAGCTTGTGTTGATGAGTTTTAAAATTGATTTACATGTTGACTGAAATAAATCACTTGACACCAAATGGTATATAGCAGTTATACCTGAGGACGGTGGTCTGGGTTTTTTTTTTTGTGTGTGTGTGTTTTTTTTTAATGTTATCTATTTCTAAAACACTTTAATTTTTAGACTTATGAGCATTTCTGACTTTTGTAAAGAGGAAAGCAATTTTAATAATTTATATCTTGGCATACACCTGAGTTGCACTTTTCTAGGTCTTCATCAAGAGTGATGCAAAGTTGTGAAGATGTTTTATCACCTGCAGGTTCTGTTAGGCCATTCCCCACTTTGAAATGACCGGATCTGTTGCTGGTCCATAAAGAAGGCTGCCCACTCCACGTACCATGTTGTTACTCTGGAAAGCTGTAGTTCAGAAAGGACAGATCCTGCTACAGCAGAAATAAAAAAGCTGATGACTTGGGGCCCAATGTATCCTATAGGTGGGTTTTCTTTGGCTTGTACAATGTTTTAAAATTTTGACAATTCTACACTGAAAAATGTATTTTTCGGCTTTCTTGGAAAAACTGATGACATGGCAACACTGGGCCTGCATTCCTGCAATTGGCTGGAACTGAGTCATAGCTGCTCCTCTTCCCATCTTTGGCTCGTTCCAGTCGCTGCCATTCCCTGTTGTTTATTCACTTCTGTTGCCTACCTGTGGACATTTGAGTTAATGACTCTTGGACTAGAAGATGTGTGGGTTTAAGAGTAGACAAGCTTGAAGAGAAACACCAATTTTTTGGAGAGATTTGTGGACCCTTGGTCCAGTTAAGATTGGTTTGCCTTTTGTTATGTTCCCCGCATGCTCTCTCCATCTTATTTCATTTAATGCCTGCAGTTTTTTTCCCCTCTTCACCATTATGAGAATTATACCCACTGGAATTTGGAGTTGTTATGTTACCCCTAACCACCTTTAATAAGGTAAATATCCCAGGACCTGAGATAGGATAGGAGTTTCCTGAATGATTACTAGTCCTTTAATTCACAGAGTAATATTTTGTTTAATCAGCTAGTTTTTCCTCCTCATTTTTAGTAGGAATCAGGCTTATTGAATGATGAGAGTTGATTAGAAAAGGAATATAGACAATTTTAAAGCTCGAGACATATCGAGAGTTAGGACATACTATGTTATGATGCCATGGTGGGTGATTTAAGAGAGACCACAGCAATGAGACCCTTTACAGAGTGGAGAAGAGGAAGTAGAAGATCTCAGAAATGAAACTTTTCCTAGAAAGGAGAGAGGAAATAGTTCCCTTCTTCCTTCTCTTTCATACCCTGTACTATTCTGGGTTTCGACTCTTAGGACCCAGAGTCTGTGATAAATATGCCTTTTCTTTGATTCTAATTTGGACGAGAGAGGAGAATTGGAGAATAGTTGGATTTCACATGTCTAAGAATCTCATGACTAGAATATATGAAAAATTAAAAAAAAACTTCTCAGTTATAAGTTAACTTTTGGCACATAGCTGACTCCTAAGTTGCGTGGTTCTGAGCTTTGTTAAATTAAGTTACCAGAGAAGCAGTGGTATAGACCAGGGGTCAGGAAACTATGGCCTGAGGGGCAAATCTAGCTTGCTGCCTGTTTTTGTAAATAAAGTTTTATTGGAACACAGTTGTACCCCCATTAGTTTACGTGTACTGTCTATGGCTGTTTTCACACTGTAAGGACAGAGATGAGTTTTGATAAAGGATCATATGGCCTGAAAAACCTAAAATATTTTTTATTTGGCACTTTACAGGAAAAAATATTCTGACACTTGGTGTAGATGGTTCTGTCCAAAAGGGAAAAAACCAGCCTTTTCATGTGCTGTAAGTTATTTTTGTTGAAAATAAAGGGAGTTAAACATGTGATTGATTTTTAAAATTTTTACGGCCTTTTGTGATTTTGCAAGTATTTTATATTGTTCCATTTGAATGAAATGAAAATTTTATAATGTCTAGGATTACAATTGGGCAACATTTTCATTATGTCAATGACTACAGCTGTTACTGGTGAAGATTATAATAGTAGTTAACAGGAAAACATGAAGTAATATAGTTAGTAAAAACAATATTAGTAAAAAATTAGTAAAATAAAAGTTTTATTATGTTTTGGGCTACAGCTTCTATGGGGAGAAGACTAATGGCAGTAAGTATGAAAACATGACACTATTTAATTAATTTTACACATCGTATTTTCAGGAATATATTTAATGCACAAATGTGCACATATGGTTCATTATGATGTTAATTTAAATGTTGAAAACTGCTAGAAGTTTTAATTCCTAGGGAAATAGTGAACTTTTAATGATCAAATTAGACATTAATAAACTTAAGTGTTTATTGTGGTTTTCCATTTGAAAACAGGTCTGTATTGTGGGATTCATTCAGCATGATTGTTGAGTGACTCAAGAATTAAGCACTGTTGTGGGCACTGGGTTTCAGCGCTGAATAAAAGAAAATACTTAGTGAGCTTACATGGGCAAGGGAAGGAAATTATATTGATCAACTGAATTATTTATTGAACTGTACCAAGTGCTCTTTTGAGTCCTGGGGACAGAGCAGTGAATACAGCAAATTTTCATCTTTTATGTAGCTTACATTTTGTATAGCTTGCTTGTAGCTTCTCCAACATTAGTTGGAGAAGAGAAGTAACATGTAAATCCGGTAACAAATGCTATGAAGAAAATGAAAGCAAGTTCTTGGGAAGGATTGGGGGGGTGCTGTTTTGGATAGTATGGTCAAGAAAGATTTCTCTGACAAGGTTACATTTGAGCAGATACCTGAATGAAACACAGTAAAGAGCTATGAGGAGATTTGAGGGAAGAACATTCCAGGCAGAGGGCATAGCAGTGGAAAAGCAGAGTTAGGAGTGTGCTTAATGGTTCAAGGAACAGCAAGGAGAGGCCCTGTGATTGGTATAGAAGAAGCCAGAGGGAGAATGGTAGGAGATACGTTTATTTTCTACATAATGAATGTCTCAGAATGTATAATAGAGGTAGTCAGATGGTTCCAAGCTAAATTCTGTATGAAGTACAACAGTATAAAATAGAAAATAAGTATTTGTGAGAGATGTCTCTAGACCAGAAATCAGGATATAATAGAGTTAATTTGTTCATTGTTCTTCAAATTAAATCGCATTTCTGTGACTCTCCTTGTGATTTACTCTTTCAAAATGGAATTCTACCTGATATAGTCCAGTGCCCCGAGGCCTGTATGAATTGTTGAATTTATGGTGTGCCAATACCTATCACAGGGTGGTCATCCGGTTAATTTGCAACAAAGAACATGAGGTTTGGAATATATGGGTCAGAAAGCCTGACCAAGATGAGAGTAACAATTCGCATTCAATTAAGATGTGCATAGTCTGCAATAATTTTTCATTGTACTAGGTTTAAGGGGAGGATAGAAGAAGGATGGTAATTAATAGTTGTAAATTTAAAAGTCAGCTTTAGTCCAAGTGTTAATTTTTCCTGGAAGTGTTGTACAAAATGGCCAAGTTCCTGAAATTGTAGAAACACTGATCATGGTATTTATAATTGTGAGGCATGCGAGGTAGCTGACCTCAAGTGTGAACTAATTAACTTAGGGCTTATATAATGTGCTTTAGCAAAAATAGATATTTAAAAGTAATTCATTTTTTTTTTGAATTTTACAAATGACAATATTTAGGGTGTTTTAATTTATTTTAATGCCACTGAGCATTTTTATGGTGATTCAGTTTCAGCACAGGTAGGTATCAATAAATGTAATTTTGTTTCTGACATAATGAGATTATTACTTAAGCTTATTCACAAAATATATATTTTATAAAGACCGTCATCAATCACAACTATTATAAAACTACTGTATTTGAAACAGTACAGGTTTTTGAAACTTAGCAGTTAGAAATGATTATGAAATGCCATAGAAAGACAAGACAAATGTATACCATTCAGAGAAGTATTTTACCAGGAAGGCCCCCACATGTCAATCAATAGGTTGGGTTTAGAAAGTTCTTTTGCAAATACTTGCTGGAATTCAGGACTCATTTTTCCTCAGGAGTAAAAATATACACAGTAATTTGATTTTCAGGCAAACCCAAAATATATTAGGAATCTCTATTCCATGGATTTTAGAGGATGCTAGCAGAAGTTTTGAGCAGATCTAATTTCCAGTAAAGACCTACCTGTCGTTTTTCTTCTCCTTAATGCACTTGTTTCACCAGCACACTCCTTGAGGCTGTTCAGGATTACTTTTCTATTTGCTGCCTCTGCCGCCTTGTCCCATGTGGTGGGTAAGGTCGTCTGTGTTCAGAGAGTTGTTTTGAGTTGGGTCTACAGGTGAGGCAATTGACACTGCCAGACGTTTAATCTTGTCACTAGCTCTTCCCCATGGGTCATGCCCGTGATTATCTGCCATAAGAAAGCTGGTGTGATGGGGAGAGTTGTGTCACTGATTCCCCATTTGCTCCCCACTTTATAGGACAGCAGGAGGTGGTGAAGACACGCCGGTTGGACAGGTGGGCCCTCTACCTAAAGCCCTGTGGTGCTGCCCATGGACATTCCTTTGCCTTAACCTACTGCTGCATCTAGTATACCCACCCGTTTCACCAGCTTTTCCCTGTGTGAGGATGAGAAGCTGTCTGATGCTGGGCATTGGCTGGCGGGTAGTGTGGTGGAGGAAAATGGGAAGGAAAGGAAAAAAAAAATCAATCTCATTTCTTTTACATTAGGCTTCTTTAATTTTTTTTTTCTTTTTGGTGAATTTGAGGTAGTGATTACCTCATAGGCTTACCCCACTACCCCACTAGCTTCTGCCTACTTTATACTCTTAAACGTCTGTTAAAAATATCTCACAATTAAAGTTTTAATGACACTGAACATACCTTTCTTCTTACTCTGACTTTATTTCAGATTTGTAACATTTTACCTTATTTACTCAAACCAAAGTGTTCATTTATTTAGCTCCTTAATTTTACAACAGAGGAAATGGTATATTATCAAACATATAACTGTATTTAAATATGTGTGTATACCATTTATATATGTTATACAAAGTAATAAATAATCCAGGAGTATAGCATCTGTCTCACCTGCTGCTCTCTTTATGATGTGATGAGTCACATGAGTAATTGTATTACTTGTATAAAGTACTTGGAAGACAGTTTTACTTGCCTAAGTCCTGTGCTGCATGTCATAAAGATGAAAAGTTTGAGCCATCTGTTACTTAAAAAAAAAAAAAAAAAAATTTCCCTAGTATATACCACCTGGTGTTTAACTAGGCCTCAGGATTTGTTCCAGATACAGCACTGCTTCACTGAACAAATATTGGGGTGAGGGGGTGGGCAGGGCTTGGCGATTACTTCTGTGACTTGGGAGGGGCCCTTTCACTCAGGCTTGAACAATGTTATTTGGATCACTGTTATTTCCTATTGTGGTTTGCCCATCATTAAAAACAATTTTGTCTTCATTTTGAAAATTGGATGTGAGGAGTAACATTACACAAAAACAACATTATACAATGATGGAGATAATGTCCTGTGCTGCATGATTTAATTTGGAGCTGTGGATGGCCACCTGCTAGGCCTTTGTTCTTGTGACAGCCTGGCAAGTGGACCCAGTGTTTTGGGTCTTTCCTTGGTCACGTGGCTGTTGAGATCTGCCTGGGTTAGTTGAAAACCATTAATCAGGTAGCACAGAATGATGGACTATTTGACTACTGGGTATTTGAATTAAGAAAACAAATCCCTTTCAGAGTTATTATTCAGCAATCACAGAATGCTTTTATCGTGTTGATATAACATCTGAGTCTTTACATTTTATCTAGGGCTAGCTTACTCTTATCTACAACATAAAAAAGAACTCCAGTAGTATTTGGCATTATGGTAACTAGCTACCATATTGCACCTGTCTGCTCACCCACTCTGGTGGGGTAACCATGTAATTCAGTGACTAACCAGGGACACTTCTGAGAGTGACAGACAGCCAATGATAATTATGCTGGGATAATAAGAGGCATAGGCATAGACAAGGACATATGGTCACTCTGTTTATAAGGTGTGGCCGTTTTACCATCCTCCATGATCAAGAATAACCAAGTACTTCATACATATCAAAGGATGATTCTTATATTTAAATTGCATTAATTGTGGCTGGCATGTTGCCTTATACAAAATAGGCAATCAATCAGTATTTGAAAATTGAATAAATGTTTGTATTTTTAAAAAACCGTAAAGCTTCCTGCCAAATATCTTTAAAAATGAACATATAAAACAGTTTTGGCTTAAAAATCCTCTATATTTTCCAGATATTCAGGCCCAGTCTCAGGCATCCCCATAGTGATATAACCTATTGACCTATGATTTAATTTCTGAAACCATTTTAATATGCGGTATATCATAAGGGTAGGGAAAGCACTTAAAATTGAAATTGTCTATTATTCTGTTTAAAATAAGTTAAACTACATACTAAAAGAGTGAGCAATTTAGTCAAGTGCTTATGACTTATCCCAGGAACTTATTTACTTTTCCCTGTTAGCACTTCAAAGGCTACTTAGCAATTCCTTAGAATTTCTTCTGGGGAAATAGGAAGCCATGCATTCAGTTTCCTTGTCTGAGAGTACCTGGTCAGACTTTTATACTAGGGAAAGACTGAAATTTTGGATAATTTTTAAAGCTAATTTAAAATTTTTGTGATTATCACGTTAGAAATGTTCTGTCCTTTAAAAACATTTCCCTCTCTTTACAAGTCCTAAACTATTACATATAAGACATGGAAAAGGGCACAGGAATTTCTCTCCTTTTCTATATAAGGTAATAAAATGGTGTTTCTTGCCCAGCTGGCTATCTCATGAGAAGAATTGAATTTAGCTCAACCCTGGATTGTGGGTTTTGGGTTTTGGAAAGCCATCTGTGGTTTGGAGGGACTTTATGATGTAGGCTGGGAACTTTGGTGTTTTCTTCTGGTCTGAGGTAGTTTTTTTTTTCAAAAGTGTTAAAAGATCTTGAGTTCTAGGCCTATTAATTGGCTTAATATCCCATTTGTCATAGTCTCCTTGTTTCTAAAAAGAAATAATTGAAACATGCTATTTAAACTTCCATTTTTTTATTCCCTGTGTGTGTGTGTATTCTGATGATTTCATAGTCTTGATTTTTTTCTGCGTCTTTCCCTTTTTCTTCTCTACAATTTTGGTCCAGTTTCTTTCTCTTGATCTTGCAGTTTTTTCTTCTTCTTCTCAGGTCTTGCCTCTGACTTTTTTTCACTTGAGTGAAGAGTTCATGAAGTCTGCTTGTTTATTTCTACCCCAATTGTTATAATATTCAGACACTAGTCATGATAGAACTTGCTTGAGTGCTTCATGATTTTGTATACTGTAAAACTAAATCCATGAGGAAACTATTTATTCACTTGTTAATTATTTTTCTCTCCCTATGCTATGTAAGTTTCAAGGGCAGGCATTCTGCTTTGTTTACAGCTGTATCCCTGGAGCCTGGAAGTGTGCTGGTTGCCAAATAACATTTTTTAAAAAAGATTTTATTGGGTAATTGGGGAGGGAAACATTTTGTTTTTCCAGGACCCATCAGCTCCAAGTCAAGTTGTGGTCCTTCAATTTTAGCTGTGGAGGGCGCAAGTTCAGCTCGAAGTCTAGTCGCCGCTTTCAATCTAGTTGCCGGGGAGGGCTGGGGGTTGGAGGGGTAGTCCACCATCCCATGAGGGAGTATAACCAGCAACCTTGTTGCACACTGAGCCATCTGCTGCTCAGCTCAAGGTGCTGTGTTCAATCTTAGATGCAGGGAGGTGGGGTGGGTGGGGCGCAGCCCACCATCCGATGCGGGAGTCGAACCTGCAAACTTGTTAAGAGCATGGCCCTCAGCAGCTCAATGGCAGCTCAGCTCAGGAGCAGCTCACTGGCCCATGTGGGAATTGAACCGGCAACCCTGTTGTTGCTCAGAGCTCGTGCTCTAACCAACTGAGCCACTCAGCCAGCCCAGCCTGATAACAATTTTTTGTTTTTGTTTTTTTTTTGTTCAGCTGAGCCATCCTGCTACCTGTTGGCAGCTCAGCGGCTACTCAGCTCGGGCTGGACTCGAACCGCTGTTGCTCAGAGCTCAAACTCTTGAGCGAGCTCTTAACCAACTGAGCCACTCGGCCGGCCCCTGATAACAATTTTTAAAAAAATGGGTAGAAATGCTTTAGCTTCCTAATAGTTTACAAAATCAGGTATGATTTAGGGAGAGTGTTGGAGTTCTTTTGGGTGATGGAAGGAGAACTGACTCTGGGTGGTGAACACAATGTGATATGTAGATGATGTATTACAGAATTGTACACCTGAAACCTATGTAACTTTACCCTAACAGTTTTCACCCCCATAAACTTTAATTTAAAACAAAACAAAAAACAAGCCCAAAACTTGGCTGGTAATTGAAGCATCTAATGAGAGAGAAAGTACTTTGGAGTGTTTCTTCTTCTACTACTCTAGGTTTAAATTCTTTTCTTGCTGGTGCTTGTGTCTAGGTTTGATTTTACTATATTCTCAGTGATGATTCTTTTGGCTGCAAGTAATAGAAAGCTCAGCTGAAACTCACTTAAACAATAAGGAAGTGGATTATTCTCACAAGTCCAAGAAGGCTTCAGAGTGGGTTGACTGAACTCAGTGCTGTTAATATGAGACCCAGATTTGTTCTTTCTTTTTCCTCTCCATTTTGCATTCTTGGCTTCATCTTTAAAGCTGGTTCTTTCTGTGGTTATGAAGACAGGAGCAACAGTTGAGTCCATATTTTCCTTGTTTACATCTAGTGGGAAAGGGGCTGCCTTTTCTTTCTTTGAAGACCAGAGCAGGCTTTCTTCACCTATCATTGGTCCAGATTGGCTCTGGACTACTCCTAAATATTGGCAAAGGAGATGGAATTACAGCAATTGGCTTCGACTAATCTTCTCAAGTGAAATAGATGTTGGCATCAACTACAACACTCATGAAAATCCCATATGAATTAACCTTTATAAATAAATTTCTAAAGACTGTTGATTTCCTGAGCTCCAACTCACGATTTTCCAGAGTAATTGGGTTCCTAGCCAGGAGGATGCTGGGTGAAGTCAACATTATCATGATAATTGCTTCAGTAGGGAAATTACAACATTTAAATTTTAAAATGTGATAATTTTGTTCTGTCTACCCAAGTTTTTAATAAATATGACATGCTATGTTGTTTTTAAAAAGTAGAAAGTAGGTATGTAAAAATCAGTTAGAACTGTGGCTTCCCCATTAAGTGTGTTTGCACTGATAACAATTGGTATGTTTAAATTATTTAAATAAACTGAAATCTTGTTGACGGGAAAAGTGGAAAAGATAACTAGGATATAGTGAAGCTTACTTAAAAAATAAAAAAGTCAATATATAAGGTAATGTGCATCTGTCACCTTCACTTACTAAAAGGTTTTCGATTTGCTTGAACATACAGTAATGGATTATTTTTGTTTGGCCAAGAATTCTCAGTAAATGTTTAATAAGCAGCCTGGAAGCATTATGATGTTGTGGAAAAAGAAGTAAATTAGGAATTAGAATCCAAATTTTGAGTTCTGGTTCTAGCCCTAACTATGATTTCTAGTAAAATATTGAATCTCTGTGAGTATTCATTTCTTTATCTATAAAAGAGTTCCCCTTTAGTTTTCTAAAAATGTCCTTTTCTCTTCATTGGTTGTAACCACTCTTTTCCTGGGAATTTAATGACATACCTCTTTCCTTTAGAGGTGTGGCTTTTTAGTGGAAATAAGATCATATATAATTTAAATTTAACTGAGCAAGGAGGGACAAATAAAAAGTGAATCAAAGTTGTGAGATAGAAATAGATAGGTATTCTGTCTTCAGTGCATAGAGCCATTATAGAAGAATATTTTTGTTTTGAAATATACATGTTAATTAATCATCAGAAAGTCAAATATTTTGTAGGTATAAACATATTATATTTTCCCCAATACTTGTAGTCGCTCCTTAGCCAAAGATGAGCCTCTACTGTCGTCTGGCATTTGGAATGGTGTCAGACTAATAAGTTTGTACATAAAATGCAGAAGCATAGATTGATTTCCTAGGTTGCTTATAATTCAGTAAAAAGAGATTTGGATTTAGCGTCATAAGAGTGGGTTGGAATTCTAGCTCAGCTAGTTAATAGGAAGGTCTGGTAGAATAGTGGAGTGATAATATGAACACTGGAGTGAAACTGGAGAGGCGGGAGTGTGTTTAGTTTTAGTATTTACATTAATATGTTTTGATGAATAGAGCTATTTCAGTTTGGATACCTTAGACTGCGTGTAGTAGAAGACTCAACTCAAAGTAGCTTGAACCATTGAGGGTTTATCATCTCATACATAACAACACGTCTGGAGATAGACAGTTTGGTTGATTAATTTCATGACTTAATGATGATTTCTGTTGACACAGAAGCCTTCCACCTTCCGATGCTGCTGCTCTTAGTTTGTGTTAACATTGCTGCAGTAGCAGTAGTTTCAGATATTATATGCAGTCATGACGACAGCCAGTGAAGATCTTACCCCCCATAATTCACTCTGTCTCTTTTTTTGAGGCAGCATTTTCTTTATTTTACAAAAATAACATATAGAAAGAGTAGCAGTGTCTTTTTGAAAAAGGCGCCTAAAAAAACAGAAAACCACGGCTCTGTCTCCGTCATAGGATCCTTAGACAAGCGTCTGAGCTGTTGACCAAACTCCGCCATAAGGAGCTGTAGCCCCAATACGCTGAGCTGGGGCTGCTTTTGGGTGTTGTGGGGGGGAGATACTCTTTTCCCCATAATTCTCTTTTTAATAGGGAGGAGAATCGTTCCCAGAAGCTCCACTGCACACCATTGGCTAGAATTGGGTCCCAAACTCAGACATAAAAGCTGTTCACTAGCAAGGAGAATGAAGATATCATCACTGGCATATGCTGATTTGTACCTGCTCTGGGACTTTGCGTTCAGGGGAGACTTTCACCTGAGCACAGTGCCTCATAGGATGAACAACAAACAAAATCAGGTCTCTGCTAGCAAGAATAGCAGGTGTAAGCTGCGAGGAGGGGTCTGAGTTGGCAAGCAATAGTGAGCTATGTTGCTTCGAGTGTAGAAGGAGATGCACATAAATCAAGAGAAGCCGATAACAGTGATAAATACAGTATAGTCTACGATGGGGAAATGTATCAGGCGCTACAGGAACACATAAGAGGAAAACCTAAGATCTAAAGATGTGGTGATCAGAAAAGACTTTTCTGGAGGAAGTGACATCTGAGTTTTTACCTGAATAATGATGTAGGAATTAGTCATGGAACAGCACACCCTTTTTCCATGTTTATAAGCGGACAAAACCTAGTCATCATGGTGTATCAGTACTATTTTAAGACAAGTTTTAGGGCAAGTTTTAGCTTCAGTGCTTTATCAGTCTTCAGCTCCATTATTTATAGTATAACAACTAATGTTCAAAAATGATCCTTATTCTTCAAGAAAAAGTTATATAATAGCTTTCAAAGTGCCATATATTTTCAGTGTGAAACACTCCTTTATCTGTGTAAGGTTCTAAGAATGAGAGGACTTGTAATTGTCCTCTCATTTTTTTTACCTCGTGTGTACAAAGCAGCCATTTCTTTTTTCTTTATTTTATTGGGGAATTGGGGGAGCAGAACAGTGTTGGGGAATTGGGGAAGGGGAACAGCCCAGTTGTTGTCCTTCGATCTTAGTTGTGGAGGGTGCAGCTAGCTCAGCTCTAAGTCCAGTCGCGCCTCTAAGCTCAAGGTGCTGTGTTCAGTTAGTTGCGGGTGGGCGCAGCCACCATCCCATGCAAGAGTCCAACCCAGCAGCCTTGTTGTTAAGAGCATACACTCTACCCCGAGCCACCCCAGTGGCAGCTCAGTTCAGGGTGCCAAGTTCAGTCTTTAGTAGCAGGCAGGAGTAGCCCACCATCTCAAACAGGCAACCTTGTTGTTAGGAGCACGTGCTCGCACCAGCTGAGCCATCCTGCCACCTGTTGGCAGCTCATTGGCTGCTCAGCTTGGGCACAGCTCACTGACCCATGTGGGAATTGAACCGGCGGCTCTGTTGCTCAGAGCTCACACTATTGAGCAAGCTCTTAAACCAACTGAGCCACTCTGCCGGCCCAAAGCAACCATTTCTTACCTGATGCCTTGTAGTGAGATGAACGTTTTGTAGAACAAAAACTAGGATGGCTTCCATTCTTCAGGAAGCAAAGGTAAGAGACTTTCCCTCTTTGAGTTTGATGCAAAGCATATACTTGAGATTAAGCATTTTGCTATATTATTTTGCTTTTACTTGCATCCTTTAAATTTGTTTCTTTTTGAGTTTTGATTGAATTAATTGATTAATTAGAAAATAAATTAGACCTAACCAGTGTTGTTTCTTCTTTTAATGACTAGGAAGTGAAGTTCCATTTTCTGTTCTCTACAGATATTTTTACATGTCTGTCTACTCTTTAAATAATACTAGTATCTCAAATTCTTTAAAAATGATGCTACTTCTTAAGAAGAGTACATGAAGTATATCATTTTTGGCTAATAATAATAATATTAGGAGTTTGGTACTCTATTTTTTTTTTTGTCTTGTTACTGGGAATATAATGCCCTGTTATATTCCTGGAGAACATTTGCAAGGCTAACCAACAGATTTTTCAGGTAAGCTGGAAAAAGGGTTTGGCAAACAGTTTTAGAAATGAATACTTGATGAACCTAAATTCATACAATATACAATGATAATTCTTATCATAAATTATTACACAATGAGTGCATGTAAGAAATTAAAGTCACCTTTAATTTATATGGTTTCATTTGTGTAAAATCCTAATGGAGAAATAGACTGTATCTTCTGTATTATTAGTAGGCTATTTTAAAATACATCTGTGATAGTAATTTTGATCATCTTTGGACTTTTAATAAAATTACACTGTCCTTTAAAAAAACACATAAATATAAGGAAAATGATTTGTAGGATATTCTTAAAGCATTTAAAAAAAAATTCTTATTTTTCCTAGTTAGTATTTCCTGACTTTTTTCCCCCTCTAGGTTGCAAGCATTGCTGTTGTAATAAACAGGAGTATTAAAAGAAACTTTATGTTGAAAAATTGGAGATTATGCAATTTTTACTATTTTGATGTGGATTTATTTTGCTCTTTGTGATATGGGTTTATTTTACTCTTCCATTCATAATTTTAGTTTTCTTTTTTAACTTACATGAAAAAGTGAGGGAAGACTAATGTGTAACTCATATGAGAGGACATTTGGATAGAATTTCAGTCATTTAACTTCTGCAGTAAACCAGGCACTGTTCTGGCTGTGTGGATACTGTGATGATTAAGAGAGCTTCTCAGTCTTGTAGAGGGGGAGAATAGAAAAATACAAATTTTAAAATAAGTAAAATACAGTATTTCAGGTTTTGATAAGCTTGATGATAAGAAGATAAGGCAGGCATAAGATAATAGGGAGAGTAGAGTGAAGGGAAGTCTGTTTTCTGTTGGATGGTCAGGGAAAGAAAGTCTTTTGAAGAAAGTGCCCTTTGTGCCATTGTGCCATTGCAAAGCTTTGTAAAGAGCTGGGAAACAAGCTTTTCAAATATCGGGCATGAAAGCATCAAATACATCAGGCACATGTTAGTGCCTTTTATCTTAGGTGAGAAAGACTAGAGGAATTTTCCTGTTTGTTTTGCATGGGATGAGTATGGGAATAGGAAATCAAGAATTATGTCTGGATCATGCTTAATTTGAGATGCTTGCTGGATCCTGTCTTGGTAAGTTGTGTATAGGAGGTTGGGGCTTGAGATACAAAATTGGGAGTCATCATCCTGTGTATAAAGCCATGAGACTGAAGAAGGTCATCTGCAGAATTAGGATAGCAGAGAAGGAGGGACCAAGGAATAGAAGCCAGCAGAGGAGGCTCAGTCGAGGTGGAAGAAACCAGGAGAGTGTTTTGTCTCAGAAGTCAAGTGAAAGACATGTTTCAAGAAGAGGAGTGATCAGCTGTGTAGGTGCTGCTGAGAGATTGAGTCAGATGAAGAGTGAGAATTGATCCATTGGATTTGTCAAGAGGAAGCTTGGGGTTGTTCTTGGTGAACAGTTTCAGTGGAGAGGTGGGAATATAAGAGTCATTTGAGCAGATTTAAAATAAAATGAGAGGCAAGGAAGTGGACAGAGTGCATATTGCACTTTAAAGGAGGTTTGTTATAAAGGGAAGCCGAAGTGGAGCTAGAACTGAATGGGGGAAGGTATAGAATCAAAGGAGAGTCTTTGCTTTATATTTTTAAGATGGGATGTCACTACATATTTGTGTGCTGCTGGATATGATCCATTATAGAAGAAAAAAATGCTTAGTTGTAGGAAAGAGGGAATTACCAAGGGCAGTTACAGGAGCAGAGTTTGCAGCAGGGGCTGGGGTGCTCCACACAAGCAGAAGCATTGGATTTACATGGGAATAAGGACAGCTGATCTGTTTTAACACGCGGGAAGACACATACAGTTATGCACTGCTTACCAGCAGGGATACGTTCTGAGAAATGCACCATCCTTAGGTGATTTCATCGTTGTGCAAACATCATTGAGTGCACTTACACAAACCCAGATAGTATAGCCTACTACACACCAAGGCTGTGTGGTATAGTCTATTGCTGCTAGGTTACAAGCCTGTACAGTGTGTTACTGTAAAAATACAACATGATATAAATCAAGCACAAGAGAAACGATGCAGTCAAGAGGTGCAGCAAACGAGAGGTGTGAGGCTGCTGCCGGTGTACATCGCATTCTATTTTTACAGTAAACTTTTTGTTTTAAAACATTTTATTGGGGAACAGAGTGTTTTTTGAGGACCCATCAGCTCCAAGTCAAGTAGTTGTTTCAATCTAGTTGAGGGCGCAGCTCACTGGCCCATGTGGGAATTGAACTGACAACCTTGGTGTTAAGAGACTATGCTCTAATCACCTGAGCCAACTGGCCACCCCTAAACTTTTTTTTTTTAATAAGTAGAGTACATTCTAAAGTAGTGATAGAAAATACAGCATAGTAAATACATAAACCAGTAACACAGTCATTTATTATCATTATGAAGTATTATGACCTCTACATAATTAATTGTCTGTGCTACAGTTTTATACAACTGGGAGTGCAGATTTGTTTACACCAACATCACCACACACACGTGAGGAATGCGTTGAGCTACGATGTCACTAGGTGTGATAGGTATGTTTCAACTCCATTTTAATCTTCTGGGACTACTGTCATGTGTGCGGTTCATCGTTATGCAGCACACGATTGTATGTAGGTACAGAACAGGTAGGTTGATACTCTTAGATATGGTGGTGAAAGGAACAGCAGTTCTCTTCCGATTTCCTCTATTTTTTAAGTGGAAAAAGATGAAAGGTCATCTGAGAACCGTAATAGGGAGAGGTCATGTTAGAGCAATATAAACTGTTTTATTTTCGAAAGAATACTTAAGAAATACATTCTTAGCTGTTGGTTTTTCGTTGTTGTTCTAGTGGTTAGCAGTCTATGCCCAAATGTATTTTATATAAACAAGGAGAGTTGCATTTATTTCACTGAGCCTTATTTGGCAGAAATCAGAATCCCCTATCCCCTTTTAAGTATGGGCATTTGAAATTTAGAAACCTTATGTTTTGACCCTCTTGTTCTAGTTCTCTTATTTTTCAACTCACAAAGTAGAGAGGATGGTTTCACTTTGTTCAGTGTTCTCATCACTGGTTCTGCAGCATCTGGTTGCTTCCAGTAGCTGAGAGAAGTTGAACTCATTCCTTACAGAGTGAAATGTTTCAACTTGTGCAACTCTCATGGCCTGCCACTTGAAGAAGATGGCCTCAATTGAGGCATTTAAAAAAATTATCATTATTAGTTTTAGATGTATAAAACAACATAGTACTTAGATGCATACACCACTCACAGAGTGATAGCCCAACAGACCTATTACCCATCTGACACTGTACATAGTTATTAAAACACCATAGACTATATTCCCTGTGCTGTACCTTACACCCTGTGACTATATATATTTTAAAATTATAGTTGACATTCAATATTATTTTATATTAGTTTCAGGTGTACAGCATAGTGGTTAGGCATTTATGTAATTTATGTAGTGATCGTCTGATAAGTCTAGCACCACCCTGGCACCATACATACAGGGTTGTCAGAAAAGTCATGACGTATTTTTATCTGTTTTTAAAAGGTCATTTATTTATAGAACAAAGATCAATCAATGATATATTGCCCATTTTGTTCGATACCCTTTTGCAATCTTTCAGTGAGCTTCATAATTCCTCGTTCATAGAAGGACCTGTCTTCATCGGTGAAAAACTGAACAAGGTGCTGGTTTACAGCCTCATCTAAATTAAACATTATACCACGCAAGGAGTTTTGAAGAGAGCAGAACAAGTGGAAGTCTGAGAGCGCAAGGTCAGGCGGGTATGGTGGGTGTGGCAACACATCCCATCCAAGCTCCAATAATTTTTGAAGGGTGATCAAACTTGTGTGTGGTCTCACGTTGTCGCGATGAAACACAACTCCTTTACAGTTAAGCTCTGGATGTTTCTGAATGATGGATTCGTTTAAACTGTCCAATTTCCAACAATACACATTTGAATTGATTGTTTGGTTCCTTGGTAGGAGCTTGAAAAACACGACACCTTTAAAATCCCACCACACTGAAAGCATAACCTTCCTCTGATGAATGTCTGCTTTCGATGTCGTTTGAGGCGAATCATCACGTCGGGGACCAAGACCATTTGCACATCACATTGTTGTAAACAATCCACTTCTCAGCACCAGTTATCAGTCGCTTCAAAAAAGGATCGTTTTCTTCACGTTTAATGAGCATATCTCAGATGTTTATATGCGCTGTCAAATGAACTTCTTTGAGTTCATGCGGAACCCAAATATCGAGCTTGCTTATGTATCCCAGCTTTTTCAGGTGGTCATGAACGCTTGAATGATGGATGTTCAATGTTTCTGCAATCTCTCGTGTCGTGTAATGTGGATTTGACTGGATCAATGTCTTTATTTTGTCGTCATCAACCTCAGTGGCCTCCCTGACTGAGGAGCATCATTGAGATCAAAATCGCCGGCACGGAATTTCGTGAACCATCATTGGCACTGACGTTCTTGTAGAGCATTGTCACTGTACACTTTACACAACTTTTCACAAGCTTGACGCAGATTCTTCCCTTTACGGAAGTAAAACAGTAAAATGGCGAAAATGCACAGTTTGGTCTTCCATCTTCAACTTGTTGTAAAATCTACAAAACTCAACCAAATTGCTTAATTTTTGTTTTTAGAATGAAGCTAGAACTGTCAGCTGTCAAATGACAGAGCAAAAATATAGATGCGAATGACTCTAGTACTTCCAAAAATGAACTAGCGCCATCTGTTGCAAAAATGCGTCATGACTTTTCAACAACCCAATGGTTTTTTTTCACATTCCTGTGACTATTATGTAACTACCAACTTGTACTTCTGAATCCCTTCACTTTTCTCACCCAGTCCCTTAACCCCTTTCCCATCTAACTACTTTCAGTTTGCTCTCTGTATCTTTGAGTCTGTTTCTGTTTTGTTTGTTTATTCTGTTTGATTCCACATGTAAGTGAGATCATGTGGTATTTGTCTTTCTCAGTATGACTTATTTCACTTAGCATAATACCCTCTAGCTCCATCCATGTTGTCACAAATGGTAAGATTTCATCATTTTTTATGGCAGAGTAATACTCCATTGTATAAATGTACCATAATTTTTTTTTTATCAAGTCTATTGATGGGCATTTCAATTGTTTCTGTACCTTGGCTACTGTGAATAGTGCTGGTAGTAAACATAGGGGTGCATATATCTGTTCAAATGAGTGTTTTGGATTTTTTTGATAAATACCCAGAAGGGGAATTGCTGGGTCATAAGGTTGTTCTATTTTTAATTTCTTGTGGAATCTTCATACTGTTTTTCATAGTGACTGCACCAATTTGCACTCCCACCAACAGTGCAAAAGGGTTTCCTTTTCTCCACATCCTCGCCAACACTTGTTTGTTGCTTTATTGATAATAGCCATTCTATCAGGTGTGAGGTGTTGTCTCATTGTGGTTTTTATTTGCATTTCTCTGATGACTAGTGATGTTTTCATATGTCTATTGGCCTCTGTGTGTCCTCTTTGGAGAAATGTCTGTTTAGGTCCTTTGCTCAATTTTAGTTGGATTGTTTGTTTTTGTGTGTGTGTGTTGATTTGTAGGATCTTTTATATTTTAGATATTAATTTCTTATCAGATGTATCATTGGCAAATATCTCCTCCCATTCAGTAGGATGTTTTTGTGTTTTGTTGATGATTTCCTTTGTTGTGAAAAAACTTTTTAGTTTGATGTAGTCCTCTTTGTTTATTTTTTCTTTTTTTTCCCTTGCCTGAGGAGATATATCAGAAAAAATATTACTAAGAACAATGTCAGAGAGTTTACAACCTATGTATTCTTCTAGGAGTTTTATGGTTTTGTGTCTTACATTTAAGCCTTTAATCCATTTTGAGTTTATTCTTGTATGTGGAGTGAGAAGGTGGTCCAGTTTCCTTTGTATCTGCCCAGTTTTCCCAGTGCCATTTATTGAATATATTATCTTTATTCCAATATATATTCTTGCTTCCTTTGTCATAGATTAATTGACCATATAGGCATGGATTTATTTTCTTGGGGTCTCTATTCTGTCACATTGATCTGTGTTTCTGTTTTTATACCAGTACCATGCTGTTTTGGTCACTATGGCCTTGTTGTATAGTTTGATGTCAGGTAGCGTGATACCTCTAGCTTTGTTCTTCTTTCTCAGGGTTGCTGTGGGTATTCGGGGTCTTTTAATGTTCCATATAAGTTTTAGGATTATTTGTTCTAGTTCTGTGAAAAAATCTATTAATATTTTGATAGGGATTGCATTGCATCTATAGATTGCTTTGGGTAGTATGGTCATTTTAATTATTTTCTTCCTATCGAGGGGCATGGTATATGTTTCCATTTATTTGTATCTTCTTTAATTTCTGTCTTCAATGTCATAATTTTTTGAGTACATGTCTTTTACTTCCTTGTTAAAATTTATTCCTAGGTATATTTTTGATGCAATTTTAAATGAGATTGTTTTCTTAATGTCTCTTTCTGTTCATTATTGGTGTATAAAAATGCAACAGATTGCTGAATATTAATTTTGTATCTTGCTACTTTACTGAATTCATTTATCAGTTCTAATAGCTTTTCAGTGGAATCTTAGAGGTTCTCTCTATATAGTATCATGTCATCTGCAAATAGTGACGGTTTTACTTCTTTTTTTCCAAATTGGATGTCCTTTACTTGTTTTTTCTTGTCTGATTGCTGTGGCTAGGACTTCCAATACTATGTTGAATAAAAGTCGTGAAAGTGGACATCCTTGTTTGTTTCTGGTCTTAAGGGGAATACTTTTAGGTTTTTCCCAATGACTATGATGTTAGCTGTGAGTTTGTCATATATGGCCTTTATTATGTTGAGATATGATCCCTCTATTCCCACTTTACTGAGAGTTTTTATCATAAATTGATGCTGGATTTTGTCAAATGCTTTTTCTGCATCTATTGATATGACCATATGATTTTTTAATTTCATTTTGTTTATGTGGTGTGTCACATTAATTGATTTGTGCATATCGAACCAACCTTGCATACCAGGAATAAATCCCACTTGATTTTAGTGTATGACCTTTTCAATGTATTGCTGAATTTTGTTTCCTAATATTTTGTTGAGGATTTTTACATCTATCTTCATCAGGGTTATCAGCCTATAGTTTTCTTTTTTTTTTCAATGCTTTGTCTGGTTTTAGAATCAGGGTAATGGTGGCCTCATAAAATGAACTTGGGAGCCTTCCCTCCTCTTGAATTTTTTGGAATAGTTTGAGAAGAATAGGTATTAACTTATTTTCGAATGTTTGCTAAAATTCATCTGTGAAGCCATCTGGTCCAGGAATATTGGTTGTTGGGAGATTATTGATTACTGATTTGATTTCCTTAGTAGTAATCGGTCATTTCAGATTTTCTCTTTCTTCTTTATTCAGCTATGGAAGATTCTGTGCTTCTAGGAATTTATCCATTTCTTCCAGTTTGTCTAGTTTGTTGGCATATCGTGGCTCATGGTATTTTCTTAAAATGTTTTGTATTTCTGTGGTGTCTGTTGTCATTCCTTATCTTTCATTTTTTATTTTATTTATTTGAATTGTCTTTCTTTTTTTCCTGATGAGTCTGGTGAAAGGTTTTTATTCCTCTCCTCTCCCCCCAGAAATCCAGCTCTTGGTTTCATTGATATTTTGTATTTTTTTAAGCTGCTTTTTCATTAATTTCCACTCTGATCTTTATTATTTCCTTCTTTGTACTCACTTTGGGCTTTGTTTGCTGTTCTTCAGACTTTTTTAGTTGTTTAGATTTTTAAAATCTGAACAAAAAAATCTTTTTTCAGATTTTCATCCTTCTTCAGCAGGTACAGATCTCCTACATATATTCTGTTTTTTGGTATATATACTCCAATTCCCTTTTTTTGCTTAAATGGTAGAGACCAATGCTAGTTCATCTTATTTTTGTATTCCATTTTCCAGCTAGCTTATCTGAACCTTATTTTCGTCATTTGTAAATGAAGAATCCCACTTTAACTCACAGATTCTTCCTGAGGATCACAGAGGCATATGATACGTGTGAAAATTGCTCTGGAAGAGCCGAAAGCAGTATAAAAAGCAAAAGCCTGTTGCCATGATGATAATTTTTATTATTCTTTAGAAGATAGGGACAAGTGTTACCCCTTAGACTCCTAACTTCCATCTTACAGAGACATTCATTTTTTGTTTTCTTCTTATTTTTTCTGTTAGAGTATTAGTGTAATGAGTTTGCTATTCAGGATTTTGATGTGTGGGGTTGAAATCTGAACACTGCAAACTAGAGGTGAAAGAAAGGAAGCTGAATTTAATGACTGTTTTCTATTTTTTATTCTAACCTTTGAAAACCACAAGCTTGCCCTCTTATGACACTTTTACAAATGGATATAAGAATTAGAATTTAAAATATGAGAAATGAACTTTTTTCTTATATTTTCATTATCTAATTTTAATCTACTAATGATAGTTTCTTCTTGTATCAGCTGAGTGTATTTTATATTATATATGTGTGTGTGTGTGTGTGTGTGTGTGTGTGTGTGTGTGTGTGTGTGTTAGAAAAAAACTAAACATAGATGGCAGCTTCTTGGGGGAGTTTTTAAAAGAAGTTTTACCTTTTTCCAATTAAGAAAACTTATTTAGAAAAGAAAAGATTTCTAATGATGTCATTTGCTACTGTGGTATTTCTTCTTAACTTCGTTGGATTTTGATGGCAAGTGCTACTTTGGGAGCAAATATTTCCTATCACAATCAAGCATTTTTAGTGCTAGGATAAGCCTCAGGATTCATTTAACTATTTTCCTGTATATTTGAGAAAACGAAGGCTCCGAGAGGAAGGATTGCCTTAATGGCAATTCGTGGCACTTCCAGGACCTGACTTGAGGTCTCTGGACGATCCGTGTAGGTTTTCCTTCTAGAACCAGTCTGCCTGTTATGGACAGTTGTGTTCTCAGAAAATACTAGGGAAGTACCCAAACAGTACAGAAGGAGAACAAACAGTGGTGTGTTCCGTGCATTCATGATTTTAATTTTCCAGTTAGTCTTTTCAATGGTATACATAGTAATCAATTACCATAAAATATAGAAAATAAGCTCTCTTGTGGTGCTCTTTTTGAAACCCCTTCAATAATAATTCTGAATTATTCTTTTCAGTATCATTCTATTTATTTCTGACAAAGATGGTCAGAGGACAGAATATAGTTTTGTTTGTACAAGCATATATCAGGGTTCTTCCAGTTAACTGTGACATCCTGTTTGTATACCATGGGTTAAAACCACTTTCTTGTGGGTTCTGAGATATATAGGGAGATTTTAAAATACCTTAGAGACAGCTACCACAGTTTTACTTCTATTCCCCTTTTAGTTTACTGGGAAATCTCTGTTCTAGAGTATTTTTTATTAACATATTTTAACTCTTTAGTACAATACAATAAAAAATTTAAAAATCACAGAAAAATGTATAGGTTAGTATATTATTTTAAGTTGAACAGCCCAGTTGAAGAAATAAAATGTTGGTTAGCTACTCTGGGAACCCCTTTATGTCCCCGATTATAATCACAGCTCTCTCCCTACCTCCGCAATGTCACTGTCTTGATTTTTGTATTAATCACTTCTTTATGTTGCCTTATGGCTTTATCACCCTAGTTTTGTTCTTAGACAATAAAGCTAAATCTTGCCTATTAAAAAATCTAATGTGTATTTTAAATCTCTCTTAATTTACATCTTTTCTCCTTCCATCTCTTTCTTTTCCTTATAATTTACATTGTTGAAAAACCTGGGTCTTTTAACCTGTGGGCTTTCAGTAGTCTAGATTTTGCTGATTGCATATTCAGAGTGTAGTTCCGCATGTTCCTCTGTCCTCTGTCTTTTCCTGCAAATGGGCAGCTGGTTATAGAGCCTTGGTAAGACTAGGTTGTGTTGCATTGTGTTGTGTTGTGTCGTGTCGTGTCATGTTGTATTGTGTTGTATTGTATTCTTTTGTCAGGACGTTCATAATGTGTGATTGTTTCTTGTTTCGTGATGCTACCAGCCATTGATGCTTAATGCCCAGATTCCTTATTTCTGTGGGGTTTGGAAAAGGTGATATCTTACCAGCTTCTTGTCATAAATTAGCTGTCATGATTTTATAAGGAGATGTTTCCCGTCATCTGCTATTTACTCATTGGTAGAGTTCATAGAGAAAGGCAGAATAAATTCTAAATTATTTTATTTACCCAGTTCCTAAGATAATGATTTATTTTCCTGTCATTCTGAGAAGGTGACTGATAACGTCTTTTTTTTAAAAAAATGTGATTAAAAACTAATGAATTTAAACATATTTGGGCTTCTGTCAATTGCAATTCTTATGCACATTCATATTGTCCTGTGTCTGACTTTTGTGAATCCTTCCAGATTGATTCTCAGTCATTTTTACATGATCCTGGTACTCTTTGATGGCTTCCTTGCTCTCAGGTGATATGATACGATGTTCTGAGTTCATCTTGTACACTTCCTGTCCCAAACTTTGAATCAGCCAATCTGTAAGAAGTTCTGCTTTCTTTTAATGGGAAATAGTACTTCAGGTCCATATTTGGTGCTTTGCTTCTTTGTTAATTATTGATTCTAGGCCTTTTCAGTCTTTTCAGTGGTCTCTCTGTGCCCTTCTGTCTCTCTGTCTCTCACACACACGCACAACACACATAAATTTTAAGATAAAATACCTCATGAGTTCATATTGATATTTCTAACTTACATTTAGGACTACAGGGTTTTCTTGTTTTTGTTTTTTACAGCTTCTTTTATACTACTCTTTTTTATTTTATTTATTTTTTTATTGGGGAATTGGGGATATGGGAACAGTGCTGGGGAATTGGGGGAAGGGGAACAGACAAGTTGCTGTCCTTTGTTCTTCAGTCTAGTTGTGGAGGACGTCGCTTCAATGGCCCATGTTGGTATTATCATTGTGCTCTTCCTGGGTGAGACAGTCGCTTGCCAGCCTTCTGGATGGCCGCTCACAGTGGCTCTTGGCAGCTCACACCGGCTGCCGGCCGCTCACAGTAGCTTTTGCAACCCACTGCAGCCCCACTGCAGCCTACGCCATCGCCGGCGACTCACGGCAGCCCAGCTCCAGGTCAAGCTGTTGATCACCTTCTTAGCTGTAGAGGGTAGTGTCACTGGCCCTCATGTGGGATTCGAACCGGCGGCCCTGCTGCTCAGAGCTGATGTCCCGAGCCAGCTCTTAATCAGTGCGACACTTGGCCGGCCCCAAATGTCAGCTTTTTAAGATGTGTCATCACAGGAGTTGAAACTTGGGTCTATGGGTATGATCCTGAGACCAAGGTTCAGAGTTCTCATTGGAAACCACCCAGTTTTCCTTGTTCATAAAAAGCATGTCGGACAAGATCTACTCGTAACATCAAGGTGATGTTAATTTTGTTTTTTGACCTTGATGGAATTGTGCGAGCTGAGTTTGTACCCAGGAACACTATGGTGAAGTCTGAATACTACTGTGTAAGGGCTTATTACAGCATTTAAGAAATGATGTGTGTAGAAAACAGAGAAGTGAGCAAATGGTTTCATCCTCCATCATGACAGTGTTCCGTGTTACACATCGCTTCTGGTACGGCAATTTCTGTCCAATAAAAACATTATGGTGTGTCATCATCCACCTTATTCACCGAATCAGGAACCATGGGGCTTCTGGCTCTTCCCCAAAGTCAAAATGACCATAAAAGGTAAACGTTTTGAGTCGATTCAGGACACAAAGACAGCCACGACAGCACAACTAAAGACACTCATGAAAGAGGACTTCCAGAACTGCTTCAGAAAGTGGCAAGAACAATGGGATAAGTGTGTTCAAAGCGAGGGGGAGTATTTTGAGGGGGATTAATGGCAAAGTGTCTTTTACTGTAATAAATTTTTTTTTTAAAGATTTTTATTGGGGAATTGGGGGGATGGGAACAGTGCTGGGGGATTGGGGAATGGGGACAGACAAGTTGCTGTCGTTTTGTTCTACAATCTAGTTGTGGAGGACGTTGCTTCACTGGCCCAAGTTGGCACCATCATTGCGCTCTTCCCTGGAGAGGCAGATCAGTCACTGGCTTCTGGATGGCCGCTCACGGCGGCTGCTGGCCGCTCACGCTGGCTGCTGGCTACACACGGTAGCCCATGGCAACCCACTGCCACAGGGACTGCAGCCTCCGCCGTCGCCGGCGACTCACGGCAGCCGAGCTCCAGGTTGAGCTGTTGTTCAGCATCTTAGCTGTGGAGGGCAGTGTCACTGGCCCTCATATGTGGGATCCGAACCGGGGCCCTCTGGCATCCCAAGCGAGTTCTTAACCATCGCGCCACTTGGCCGGTCCTGTAATAATATTTTTTTAATTTAAACATTCACCATATGTTTTGATCATACCTCATTCCTTCTTCAATAATCCTAGTTCTCAAGAACATAGGGGATGATAGAATTAGAATTATCCCAGTCCTCATTAGCTTTAATCCCACTTTACACATACTATATGTAGTATCATCATCGTCATCATCTTAATACATGTACATACATCACCAATCATTATTACCAAAAAAGTAAACATTGTTTTGCAAAGGCTATTCCCATTCTCCTCCCAAATATTTTTAATGGGAATCCTATATTTACATTGTCAGATCATACAGCCATTACATACTCAGCCCCTCCCTTTTAACCTTTATTTGGTATTCATTCCATAAGTAACTATATATTTACTGCTTGGCACTAGACTTTATGTAAATATCCTTATAGTTATTTTTGGTGTTTGAAGCTCGTTCTTACTGAGTTCCTTAGGAAGGTCTCTGGGAACAACAGCCCCTTAGTTGTGCCATGTTAACAGTTAGTGCTCTTAATACTTGGAAGTCAATATTTTGGTATATAAAACGCTTGTGTCACATTTTCTTTCTGGCAGAGAGCATTACTTTCAAAACCTGGTGACAATGTAATTTTTTTGCCCCTTATAAGTCATGTGCTTTTTTGTTGAGATGACCAAAGGAATTTTTAAATTTTCTCTAGAGGTCACCAATTTTATTAGAATATGACTTGGTGTTGGTTTTTCTGGGGGCATAGTAAGATCTTTCAATATAAAGTCAAATATTTAAAAAAATTTTATGTCAGTTTTCTTGAATTATACTTTTTTTTTTTTAGTATTCTGTTTCCTTGCTTTTGGGTTTATTTTTCTTCCTCAGGAACTCCTCTTATTTATATGGTGGATTGCCTTTCCCCGTCTTCAGTATTTGTGACTTTCTCTCGAATCCTGTGCTCTTGCTAAACTAACTTATTAGTGCTACTAGCTTTTTATTAAATTCCTTTAGAATTTATAGATACTCAATCATTTTATTTGTAAAGAAACCCTTTTAACCCATTTTTCTGCCGATTGTATGCCTTTTCTTTCCTTATTGCACTAGCTAGGGCCTCTAGTACAATATTGAGTTAAAGTGGTGAGAGTGGGAATCCTTCCCTTGTTTCTCACCTTAGGGAGAAAACATGATGTTAACTGTGGGTTTATTATACACTTTTATTTTTATTTTTAATCAGTTTGAGGAAGTTCTCTAATTTTAGTTTGCTGAGAGGTTTTTCATGAATGAATTTTGAATTTTGTCAAATGCTTTTTCTGCTTCTATTGAGATAATGATTTAGTTTTTCTTTTTCAGTATATTATGTGTAAATGGAGCTTTGACTCTAGTTGTTGGCTTAGGGAGTGATAAAAAGTTGACAAGATCACAATTGGCTGAGAATTGGCTTCCTTTTGGGAATAGGAGAGTTGCTGGTCTTTTAAGTGTGGTGATTTGGGGACCCTGTGGTAGCTGTAAGTCATTTGGTGGCACTGTTCTGTTTGCCTTTTTGCAACTCTAATGTTTACAGGACTGTATATAAGACCTTTTACTTTTATATTGAGAGGTGTGTTTGTGGCCTTAACTTGTAGGTACATAAGTCTGGAAGCCAACTGCTCCAAGGGCAAGGAGACTCAAATCATTGTTTGTTCATCTTTGATTATGTGGGTCAGCTTTTCTCAGACCCTTTCACCTTTGATTGATTGGGTTTTATATGGAAAAATCACTTAAAAAAAGTTTTCCACAAATTGCTCCATGATTTGGATTGTTCATGGTCCCTTTCCCAGTTTTCCATCAATGCTATGGATTTACTCTCATTTACACTTGTATTTGTCTTCTCTGTGGAGTTTTGGGAAGACACAGCAATATGTGTTTCTCTTCACTTGGTCATCTCAACCCTCTGCTGGGATCAAACTCATAATTTGGTTTTACTTTCTAGAAGGACTGAGAAGATATTAAATTCACACATCGTATTTTCACATTTTAAATAAGGCTCTGGTGACAGCAGCTGCTGTGGTTCCACTTATAACTTGTTCCTGCATGGTAATTTTTCTGTGGTAACCCTGGGTATAATTCTCTTACGCATATTTCTTTCAGGTCCTACTTCTTTTGTTTTTAGCTTCAAATTAAGATTTTGTTTATATTACTTCTGTGACCATAACAATCTAACTATTTTCATGTGTAAAAATATGGATAACATGTAGTACTTTTCTTACTTGTTCTGAGATTAAAATGAGGTAACCTCAATCTAATAATGTGTTGGTTTTCTGTCTCTCTCTCACTATATGCATATGTATGTGTTTATTCACTTCTGTGTATTACTAAAATATACACTTACTTTATGAACCAATTAATTTATTAATTTCAGTAGAATTCAGAGAAAAATCCTCACAAGGAAATGAAACTTCTAAATTAGCCACACATGTCAGCTAGTCTTAATAATTAAAAAGCATCCCAAGAATGACATACTTTATTTGTATAGATGAAGTGAAATGGATAATTAATAGGATTAAAACTAACTAGATCTTTTCTTTTCATCCTTAGCATATATAATTTTTACCCCCGATATTTCATACTTGCTACGTAGTGGCTGTTCAAAGCTATTAGTTGATTAAAATTTTTTTAATTGCTGCAATCCTATGTATTGTTTTTTTGTGTATATATACAGCCTTTTTAATTGTTGTTGTACCTCATGGTGACAGCATTGGACACAGAAGAGGCACTCTGAACATGTTTTACTTTTGTGTGGTTCAGAGGGAGTCCCTCTTCCCTTTCCATATGACTCTGCTGACCTTTAGTTTCTTCATAATAGACAATAGTAATGAAGAAAACCTCTTTTTTTGTTGTATATTATGGTATACTTTAAGTCATATAGCTAAATGGTGTCATTCTCTTGGTTATGTCAATTGATTATTTGAATCAATGTTAGTGTAGGTGATGTTAATGTAATGAAGTTTGTCTTTTGGCTGGCGTTTCAAACAATAGAAGCTTGAGTGTCTCCCTCCTCCTAAAATGGATTCTATTTTGTCCATTTATGTTGATATTAGGGCATTTTCACACAAGAATAGAGAGCAGTGTCTGTTTCACTGAATTGCTTTGCTTTCTGGAGCTAGGAGTGAGCAGTGGTTCCAAGATTTGTGTCTGACTAGCCAGCTATGTTGCTTGCTGCTGTAAACAACAAAAAAATATTTATTTTTCCTTGTGAAGTTAAAAGTTGCATTTGTGATAAATACCTTTTTGATCTGAGGTCAGTTAATTATAAGCAATAGCTCTATTATTTTTCTGAAGACAGGGAAATATTTTTTTTTTTTAAAGAACTGTTGTAGGGGTTGAAGGAGAGAATTAAGGGAGAAGTTGTGCCGTTTAAATACTAAGAAAATAATCCTAAGCCTTTGATAGTAATTTTTATAAATTGTCTATTTGATGTGTGAGAGTGAAAATCCTTTGAGGATTACCATAAAATTCAAATATAGATTTGTGGCGTTGACACCAATCAAATATAGTTCCTCTGATTGGATTATCTATAATTCTGATGATGGGCAAGATAGATTCCTTTTTAATGGTGGCTTTATTAAATTTTAAGAGACATAAACATGCTGTTAATCACAACTTTAGTTAATGACTGGTTCCACTGTTATGTCCTGATACTGGCTTTTCTTTCATTTATTGTGAGAGGTTTTGGCAGATGTAAGCTGAGATATGTAAAGTTGTGGACCCAGAGAAGAAGATTCATTTGATGTGAACCCTGAGAAGGACCTTATCTGCTAAGACAGACTCCTCATAGTCAACTGAAGGCCCAATTTTATAAATAGAGCCTAGTGGCCATTTGATGACAAGGACTTCTCACATACCCTGTAACTGGGAAGAACCTCAGACTGAACTGTTGGCTTCCTGTGTTGTGCTGCATTCATTTAAGCCAGCTGATGCACCTGTAATAAGGGAGTTCCCAGTTTGGACTTTCAACTAATGGGCTAAGACCTGTCCCATCCTATCAGAACTTCTCCATAACTACCAATCAGGGCACATAATACTGACCAAACAGGACTGTGAGTTTTGGACCAATCAGAAGTGATGAATTTGGGTACCTTATTTACATAAAATGGACCTAATTGGGAACCTGGGCGGGATCTTTTGCTATAATAGGTGACCTCCTCTTTGTCTCAGTTGAACACAGTTTAGGTTGCTACCTTGAATCTGTATCTCCTGGGCTGTAGCTCCTTTTGCTGAAACAAATCATTTTTTAATTGTTTATTATAATCTAAAATTAATTTTGGTTTACAAAATGAAGAATATCTAGGCATTGCCCTCAAGGAGTTTATCTTTTTGGAAGGAAGAGATGTCTATTGAAGGAACTATAGTACTATATCAGTCAATGCCATGAGAACAGTACAGATAATTTGGGACATTGATTCATTTTGAATTAGATCGTTCAACAAGAGTATGTTAGGTATGAGTTTTTTATAAAACTGCCTTGGTATTCACTGCCTTAACATACAACATACTGGTATTTGCTGCCTCCTGCTCCTCAGATGAAACCTTTTGATCCTGCAGGACTTACAGCTTGTTGAAGCCCAATTAAGGCAGCTTTGAAGGAAGTTAATCTCCTCTCTCTCTCCTGTAGGTGGGTATCATGACCATGTAAATTAGCCAAGGAGACAACCCTTGCAGACTCACCTTTCCCAGCTGCAAGTGTCTCTTTTATGGTATTATATTAAATAACAAAGTTCTTGTTATCCTCTTGAAGAGATTAGCTCTTATATTAACTAATATCTCTTTGAAAAAGTGGCTTTGTAAAAGATGTAAAAACTCAAAAATTTGTTTAGAAACCTGTTATAAGTAAGTTGTTTAAAACAACTTTTTATTCAGAATGTATAGCTAATTATAAATTCTAAATTTGTCTGGGTCTCCCACCAGAAACCAGGTTGGGATCTAATAGTATTATTCCAGGTCAGATTTTACACAGGATGGAGTCAAAGTATGCATTTTCCTCCAGAGTTTCTTATCCCTTTAATTCATTGTTTTTCGTTGGAATCAGAACTGTATGTTTTCTTCATTCCTTCCTCAAAATATAACACAGATTCATGTTTTAATTTAATTTTAGTGTTTCTTGGTGAATGTGATAATTAAAGTACAAGGGGATGTGCAAATTAGTTGGCGAATTGAGTAAATGTAACAGCTGGGCAGGGCATCTCTTCTTAATGTCACTTTATTAAGGTCTTCTGATATATTGCTATACTCTTAAGCTTCCTTTTTTCCTTCCTATCTTTGTTCCCTTCCTCTGTTGAAGGATATTATCTTCTAAAGTATTTGCTATGAGAAGAGTATCAGGATATTGATCTTAGGGGTGGTGAACTAATTACAGATTTGCTTTTCATTTTTGAGGTTAGTCTCCATAATGGGAATATACACATCAAAATTTTAGGTTATTTTTTATGTTAATTCTTTTTTTACATTTATTAAAAATTTTTTTTATTGCTTTCAGGTGTGTAGTAAGTACAACATAGTAACTAGACATTTATATAATTCACAAAGTGATAACCCTAATAAGTCTACTACCCATCTGATACTACATAGTTATTAGAATATTATTGACTATATTCCCTTTGCTGTACTCTATAGCCCCATGATTGTTATTTTAAAATTATAGTTGACATTTAATATTACTTTCTATTAATTTCAAGTATACAGTAGTGGTTAGACATTTATATAATTTATGAAATGATCACCTCAATAAGTCTAGTGCCCATCAACACTACATATTTATAGTTTTTACAATATTTTGACATTTATGATTTATATACATGTGTATGATTTATATACAATTATATGCATTTATGCAGCTGGGGTACATTTCTCTCTCTCTCTCTCTCTTCCTCTTTATCTTTTTTTTAAACTGGTGGGTGCCTTGATAAAGAGTTTGGGGGACACTGGTTTGTAAACTTATTTGTACTTATTAATGAACTATCCTTTTACTTCAAGTGTCCATTTCTATTTCTATTTAATTTGCATATGTGTAGTTTTGGCTTTTTCAACTTCATGTATATTCCTTGAAGCACAAATTCCTATTGATATCTGACTGGCCTCTAAGTATAGTACACATATATTTTATTAATGAATTTGTGAAAATCATATTAGATGAAGTTATTGATTTTCATTATTCCAGAAATTTTCCTAGATTCATTACGTAAGTTAGAAATGGTGGCTGTAGATTGAGTAAAAAGTTAAATAACATATTAAGAACTAATAGCTGACCCAAAAGAAAGAGAAGAATCAATATTATGGCTTACTGACATTATTTATTATGGGGCCACTCATCCTTATGGATCTTGGTAAGCTCTGGTTTAAGACATCATTATGTCTAAGCAACGGGCAGTGATGGACGACTGCCAGAATTGTCTTCACTTTGCCCACTGGCAAGCTATTTAATCTTTCAGAGCCTCAGTTTCCTGTTTTATAAAATGAAATGACGGGGCTAGAAAGTTTTGGATGTCTCTTACAGATGTCTAATTCTATATATACAGTGATTAAGGCAATCAACTACAGGTTCAATTACAGTCACTATATATATTCACATTATACTATATGATAATATGTAATCATTATATATGTATATTATATATATATACACACAGATAAGAAATGTAAGCATGTCATATATGTTAGAAACATTTCCTTTAGAATGGTTACATATTTTTTGACTAAGCATGATTTAGGATGTAGGGGATAAAGCTTTGGGAGGTAAAAGAAAGTAAATTTGGATGAGTAAGTTGAAGCTATATGAGATAGAATTTAATAATGAGAACATATGGGCAAAATCAGGTATTCAGTGATTAAATAGGAAATTTAAAGTAATGAACTCTCTGCCTCTGAGGAAATAAAGCAGAAACCACACAACTCTTTATGATGGCTATTATAGAAAATATTGACCTTTTAGGTAAAATATGTTTAATTGGGAAAGCTTCCTATCCAGAAGGAGCTCTGCCCATGTTGGGGAGCTCTTTGAGGTTACCCAGAGCAAGTCAGGAAAGTATACAGGGAGGGCTGTGGCACATCCGTCATCCTAGATGGTCCCAGTCCTGGGGTGATGCCTTCCCACTGCTGCTGCCCAGTTCTTGCTCTGTGCCCTAATTTGGTGTCAAGCTGTTAAGAACAGTGTCTTCTTTATTTTCTTAATTTCTTATTAATAGAAATAGTTGTTATATAAGTTTAGAATATTTCCTTTCAGAATTTATTCATTCTATGCATATGCCTTCTTGAAATGTTTATAAACATGGGACATAAACATGGGACATCCCATTCTATAACTTGGCGTTTTCTTATAACCTTATATATTGTGGACGCGTCTCCATGTCAGTATTTATAGAGTTTCATAATGCTCTTAAATAATAGTGAACATTTATGGAGTTCTTACTATGTGCCAGCAGCTTTCCAAGGACATTTATTAACACATCTAACTCTCACAAGCTCATGAGGCAGGAACTTCTGTTACAGATGCAGAAACTGAAGCACAGAGAGGTGAGGTAATTCACCGACAGTTCCGTACTAAACAGCAGAGCCAGTATTTGAACCCAGGCAGTCTGGCTCCAGAGCCTATGATTTGCAAAAATCACTTCACTCCCATGTTTCTCAAATGGAATGAGGGAAAGGTTTCTTTATGTTTTCCATATTAAGTTCATGCTCCAGGCAAGGCTGTGTTTCTATTTTAATTTAGAAATATGTTTCAAGAAAATACGAAAGATTTTATTGAATTAACTTTACATTCAGTTTTCATTTTAATGAACATTTCAAGGCCATCTAAAGTGAAGATATGGAAATTGGTATTATTTAAATTTATTAAGGTATTATTCTTATCAGCATTCACATTTTGAAAGATAAAGCTTTTAAAAATATGTCTGTGCTAGGTATGTTTCTAATGATATTTCTTCCCAGACTTTTATTAACCTGAACAAAGAAAGCTCACTAAGCAAAAAGAATAGGATGTAAGAAGGGAATGTTTAGAGCAAGAATAATCTTTGGGAAATTGCCTTAAAACTTTTGCTACTTTATTGGGTCACATAGGAAGTGTGACATTAATATTTCATAACTGGGGTATGATTTTTGGCTTAGATTGTCTGGTCTTCCCTCTCATTTTAAAGCCAAGCTCAATAAAAGCATGAAATAATATTTTAAATAAATTACTTAATCAAGCATCTCTATGTTGAACTTCTCCTCTGAATTTTCTTGTGTTCTGCTTACTCCCTTATAATCGTCTTTGGACTGTTTCATGACTCGATTTAATGTTTATACTGTCAGCAGAACATTTTTCCTCAGTTGTTGCATATTGGCTGTATTGTTCTCTAGTATGTTACATAACGAACTAAGTAATGATTACCTTGATGAGGTGCCATGTAAATGCTAACCATGATTATTGTTGTTGTTACAGTATTGTTGGTGGTGGTGATGTTACCCCTTTTTCGTTGTCTGTACTAATATTTTTATTCTGAGAAAATGTTTTTACTTCACTAAGCAACCTTAAAGTTTTGTACTCGATTGGATTTCCTCCACACCACCCTTAGGGACCAGTGCATCCATTATCATCATCTATCACTTTGGAATACATTTCTAAAATCTACCCCAACTTTCACTCCCAGCCATCTGACTTGCATTTCCGGAGACTTGGTGGGCATTAGTGGATCCCCAGATTTAGTGTTTCCTTGTGAATTTCTTACTTCCTATTCCAGTTCTCAGCCAGCCTCTCCGGACAGCTAGTGGCTGTCTTTTTATTTTCTTAGGCTAAGCATCAGCAAATCTGGCCTTGGGCCAAATCTGACCTACTGCTGTTTTTGTAAATGAAGTTTTATTGGAACACAGACACACCCATTTGTTTTAAGTATTATGTAGGGCTGCTTTTGCTCTGTGGTGGCAGAGTTAAGGGGTTGCAGGAGACACCTATGACCAGCAAAGCCTTATTTACAGTCTGGCCCTGTCTAGAAAATGTTTGCCAATCCCTGCCTTAGATTCAAAATCTTGGCATCTCCTTTGATTCCTCCTTGGGGTTTCCCAAGTATATTCCAGCAAGAGAACTGATCTCCTTTTCTTTAATCTTTTTCCCCCTCCC
>NW_017731400.1:3440354-3506004 GCF_001890085.2 Hipposideros armiger | reverse complement strand
TTCAGGTCCTCACATCCTTTTGCCAAGGGT
Source organism: Hipposideros armiger (assembly GCF_001890085.2). Lineage (NCBI taxonomy): Eukaryota > Metazoa > Chordata > Mammalia > Chiroptera > Hipposideridae > Hipposideros > Hipposideros armiger. The sequence goes on along the minus strand of NW_017731400.1, from coordinate 3,505,974 downwards.
ATTACCTCTCTCTCCCTCTCTCTCCCTCTCTCTCCCTCTCTCCCCTCTCTCCTCCTCTCTCCCCCTCTCTCCCTATCTTGCCCATGCATTCAGGTCCTCACATCCTTTTGCCAAGGGTATTAATTCCCTCACCTTTTGGCTCCTTTTCCAATTGTGTTTCATTTTATATCTTGTCACCAGTGTCATGTTCTCAAAGCTTGGCTCCACTTGATGTCCACTCTGCTACCAAAACTTAAGAGATTTCCTCATTGCCCACTAAATTAAATACTGTCCAGCCTGTTTCTTAAGACTCCTTCTACAATATATGCCCTATCATCCTCCTTTATAAATTCTTATAAAGCCTCCTTCTAAATTCTGTCTATAACGAAATCCCCCCCCCCCTTTCTTCCGTCTTGTCTTTGTCCATGGTGTAGTAACAACTGTCTGGATTTTTCTCTGCCTCCATTTTCGCCCACTCCAACTCCTGTTTCCTTTTAACCTTATCTTTTTTGTGTGTGCGTGAAGCTTTTTCCTGTCTTTTCTTAGATGCATATTTTTTTCCTCCATGATACTTTACCTGTACATCTTTCTGCCACTAAGGGCGTTTTACTTGATGCTGTATTTTTTTTTTAATGTCCTTTTACATCTCATCCATTATAAACCACAAGTTTGTTGAGTGCAAGGCACATACCTGTCTTTCTCTTTATTCTGTTCTCTTAAACACTCACTATTGTGTCTTAGCTGTGCTTAATAATTAAGTAATTGAATCACATTATAGGAAGCAGGCATTTTATGGATTTAATTATTGGTGACCTCACAGATTCTCGTGGATGTTTGGCAGTGATTTTAGGTGTTATGGCTGCAGTTCTTGAGGAAGCCAGATGTTACTTCCTTGGATAGATTATTAATGTAACTGAAAGGAGTTTTTCATTTGATAAGGAATTTCACACTTATTACAAGAAAACTATTTGTATGCAACATTGTGCTTGGTGCTGATAAAAAAGTAAAACCGGGGGCCAGGGCAGGCAGTTGTTCTCTTGGATATGTCAGGCAACGTAGAAAGTCAGATTTTTTGGATTCGGTTAATAAGTTTTTTCAGGATTCCAAGTAGAAAAATTATACCAAAGTACTCTTAAGAAGTTATTGAAATGAAACACAGTTACTGTTAAAATACTATTTATATTCTGCCCATTCATTCATTCATTCAATCATTCTCTGCATACTTCCTATACCATATCATCGTATAGTATGATAAATAGACACATAATTCAGAAGTCTTACTGTAATGTTTTTTTTTTTCAGCAGTTGTAAGAAAATCTAGTTTCATGCTAGATGGGCTTGTTATTATTTAGAGAACTTATATACACTAACATAAGTTTCCACGGGTACACTTGTGCGCAAAAGAATTCACACTGTTTTCTCTTTCATCTTTTAGAAAAGCGCAAGAGGAAAACAAGAAATTAGTGCTCGCTGGCTGTGTTCCTCAAGCCCAGCCTCGTCAGGACTACCTGAAAGGCCTGAGTGTCCTAGGGGTAAGCCTGTGCCTGATGGGGAAAAGGGAAATCTTATATTGTTGAGACGCATGGTAACCCTACATTTCAGTTTCCAGTTCTACGCTGTTTACAAGTGGGGCTACACTTACGGCTGTCCTCAGCTTACTCGCCCTCGTGCCGCCGAAGCTTTGTCATGTCTGTGTCACTTTTTCACCTTAGCACAAAACCGTCTTAGTACGGGATTTAAGTTTCTTAATAAAAACCTGGTCTTTGCCTGCCTGTCCAGTACCGTCTTTTGCCCTTTGATTATAATTTTCCCACTCCACTGAACCACTTGTCATCCCTGGTACCTTATGAGAATGCTATGCTTCTCAGACTCCCCACCCCCGGTCTCGGCTTCAGCACTACCCATTCTGGGGGGCCTTCTCTGACCACTCTGAGCAGCCCTCAACAATCTTGTCCCTGGGTTCCCTTCGCTTACCGTGCGCTTAGCTGTCATTTGCTCTCAGCATTTCACAGAGTTACGAGTTCAGGGTTAACTTAACATGATTTTTTGAATAAAGCCTACCTCTCTATTTAAATTATTAGTTTCACGAAGACAGCTTTCCAGTCTTTTTCGAAGCCCTCGCTGTGTCTCTTAAACATTCCCCACAATGCCTGACAGACAGTAGGCACTCTGAGTGTTGGGTGACTGACTGACTGAATGACAGAGTATTCCTGTGTGTTCTTGTTGTTGTCATGCTTTTTTCCCTGTTGGGCAGTCAGCTCTGTGAAGTCAGGAGACTGCTACCTACTATCTCGCTTATTCTTTGTGGCCTTCACTGTTCACAGAATGCCCAGAGGTAGTTGGCAGTCAGTCGGTATTTGTAGGTAATATTTTTTTTTCATTGACCACATGGTGGTGATTCACCATCCTTCCCGCCTTTCTACTGAAAGTAGAAAGTATGCAAAGTAATGATCTTTCAAAAGGCTTTATTGGTTCTTAAAACATATAGAAATATTGTATGTGCACAGAAAAACTGTATATGAATACTTGGCACCACAATTGAGATTTATTAGATTTTTCCTTATTTGATGTACTGTTGACAGGTTCTTCTATTGTATTTTCAGTGTAATGAACTTGTTTTCTGCTGTGATGTCCTTGCCCCACTAGCAAATTTAATAATCTTTGAACAAACATTCTTGTGTTAAATAAACAAAACCTGAATGTTTGGGAACTCTAGTTTATTTTCACCATTTGTCTATTTACATTTTGATTTCTCTTGGTTTAAAGAATGAAATGAATATCAACTCCTGAGTTATCTTTTCGTGTCAGACTAGCTTTCTCCATAAACATAATCCTGTTGTGTTAGGGAAATAGGAAACTAGTTAGAATTCTGTTTTAGAGATAGAATGTGGTAAAAGCTTGGGATTCATATTAGATTTCATCTGAAGGAATTAAATTACCAGAATAGTAGAATTCCTTTAGTAGGAACAATAGCCTCTTCTCTGTGTGCATTATGGTAACACTTTCCTGGACTGCACACTGCGTGCAGTGGAGAGCTTAGTGCTGGTTAGGGTGCGGGGGAGATTCTCAAGATGGTGTAAGGGAGGATGCACAGTGTTGTTAATGTGAAGGTGATTTTCAGGGGTAATGTAAGCCCATGGATGTGGTAGGTAAATAGGTTTTTAAAAAAATTTAATCTAGCACCCTTTTTGTTCTGCCACCTAGTCTCATTTTATTACCTTTAAAATTCTTTAGATTTATTTTATTTTGCTCCTATTGGAGAAATAACTTAAGAACACATAGCTTAAAAAGTGAATAGACAGAAAATTCGTAATTCCATCACCTTAAAACAATAATTACCACCTTACTTATCCCCTTCAGACTTTTAACTTTTGCATATTTTACTACTTATAATCTCCTAATTATTTTTTCTCCTTATTTTTCCATGAGCGTTTATTCCATGAGGTTTTAACCATTTTAAATTCTTCATGAATATTCTATTGAAGGATTTACCATATTTTACTGAGCTATTCTTAATTGTTGGATATAAGTATTTGCCGAATTTTAGGGAATATACATCAGACATGAATGCCCACAAAGGGCCTTTAATTTAAAATCAGTATATTGTGAAAAGCTTCCAAAAGTAGAATTACACTATCAGTAGCAAAGTTTTAGAGTTGTGGTTTAATTTTATCTTCAGCATTTACTATTAAGCTGTAAAATTATTCCTTGTCAACATCGTTTTATAGAACATTTTTTCTGTAGCAGCTTTATGACATCATCATAACTGACTATATATAAAAATTATGTCCAAAGAGCTGAAAATTTTGAAAAGAAAATTTGGAATAGGAAAACCAAATCATCTGTAATTCGTGTTTGGAGAGACCTATTTCACAATAGAATTGTTACAATGCTATAAAAATCAGAAACCTTCTGAAATAAAAACAAATGATATTGGTTTATACAAAGGAAAAACAATTCTGAAGTGTGAAAAAATATGAAGATGTTTAAATTCAGTGACTTGGAAAACTATTTTTAGGAGGATGTTTGAAATTGTTTTGCACATTTGATTTACAGACTGGGCGCAAACTGTTATTCCCTCACAGAATTTCTCTGATGGAGGGCGTTAATAGAGGTGGAAGGAAGAACAGCTGTAACTGCTTTCTGTGCTTTCACCTCCTGCTAGGATTTGTCTTTGTCACCCCACAGTACAGGGAGATTGTGTCAGTTCTGTTGACCAAATGATTGAAACAAAAAGCTGCCTTACGGTCGGGATCAGTGGGTGAGCAAGCTACTTATTGCTCACCTGAGTTCAAAAGACAACACTGTCCCCTGTTTGCAAATGCTTGTAGCATTTAAGAAAATATTTAATAAGTAAGAAGGATATTACCACCATCGTAACATGTTAATTTCCATCAATATCAGCGTTTAGAAATGGGGTATTTCATTTGTTGGCATAATCAGAGATAGCAGTGTGGTGAGAGCATATAGTAATTGGTGATTTGACCCCTGGGCGTTTTTCATTATCTGTTTTGCTGCTTCCTGAAACTATCTAGTTGTGATTAATATTATTTGTGTGGTGATGCACAGAAAAAAAATAGAAATGAAACCTATTAGCTTCTAGGTCCAGAGCTGGCTTTGGGACAGTGACCTTCTCCCGTCCCGGAGCACAAACCTGTCTAATTTTGTTTCCATTAGGAGAGGAGAAACAACAGATTTCAAACATACATGTCTTGGATGAAAATATCTTTTTTAACCAAAACTTTTTTCCTAGCTTGAGTAAGTGAAGTTTATATTTTGTGTCTAAAATATATGTATTTGTAGGTAACCAGTACAGAATCAAGATCTTTTAAGTTTTTTCAGTATTTTGAAACATTGTACCTTACAGTGAAAAATTTCGTTTCTCTTTTGGCAGATAGTTATGGTTAACCATCCACTTTGGCGTGCATTTTCATGCAACGTCATATATAATATTTGTTATCACTTGCTATGTGCTTAAATCGGTTACTCTGTCTAGCTGCAGGTAGCTCCATGATCTTGTGCTATACCTGTGGAATACTCCTTTCCTTCTCTTCAGCTCCTTTGTTGGCAGGCAAGTTTCTTTTAGATTCGTCAGTGAGAAAGCAGGATGTTCTTTGTTAAAGTCTGGTAGAAAAAAAAAATTAGTGGACTTCAGGACTCAGAAAGCCTGGCTTCAACTGCTGCATTCTTCTTCCTTCGACTGAGAGAGTATTCACTGAATGCCTGCTATGTGCTAGCTACTGTTCCAGGGAGGAGGAACGCAGCAGTATGAAATCATCAGAGATCCCTGCCCTCGTGGAGCTTACATTCCAGCCTGGAATGTTTCCAGCCTCCTGGGCCCTAGACCACGGGGAGACTGACTAACTGGGAATCTCTACGTAAGGATCTGATGGAAATACACTTTGTGTCCATGGGTTAGACGTTATGTTAGGGATAGATGGGTGAAATAATATGTATTTGCTTGGTCGAGTCCTTCTTAAGGTAGTGTTATTTCTCAATTATTGCAGTAGTCATTATTAGTAGGCATGACATTTATTAGGAAGGTTGGGTTTTACTCCGTTACAGGAAAGTGTGTTTCCAAAAACTACATTTTGTATAGATTTTCTGTGCTGATAAACAGGGACTGCATTTGAACTTGGTCTTGGTATTGATTCATTATGCCTATCTTTGTAGTAATGGTATAATTTCTCTAGAAATCCTAAATAGACAGCAAATTAATACACAGGCTATAACTTTCTAAAACATGCAGTTCACAGCAGAATATATAACTTGATGTTGAAAATGTGTAAATGACAAAACTTCCTAATGTGCAGTCTCTGAGCCCTCTAGACAGGTGCACATGTTCTTTGGCAAGCTGAACAAATGTGTTGTGTAACACAGGTATCCAGTTATCACTGGGACTGTTACCAGGTTGATGTGCAGTGGTTTATACATCTTCTCAGGCAGATTGCTCTAATCCTTAAAAGTCAGCATGATGACTATTTCATTTGAACACTTTAATTTTGAAAATTATATGTATAAATAAAGCAACATTTGAAAGATGCTATTTTTGAGAATACTTCCATTATATACCATATTGCAAAAGGTAAATAAATTTATGAAGTGAAACAATGTCACAGTAATAGTGACATTGATATTGAGGGCAAAGCTTAAGAAACTGTGTCCTGTTTTTTTCTACTTCATATCTTCTAATATTTCTTCTTGTCATATTCTGTTTTCTTAAACCTGTAAGTATCAAAAAGACAATATCATAACACAGTGACATGTAAATTTAAAAGCCCATTCATGTTTGTACCTTCCTAGATATGTTACCTTTTTTGTGACCTGTTCTAATTTACCTATATGTGTATATATTTTTCACCTATCAGATTATAAAAAAGCAGTGTATCGCAGTAGTTAAGAGCATGACTCAGGAGCTAGATTGTATAGGTTCAGATTCCTGCTGCAGCCAAACAGCTATATCATTTTATATTTCCACGATCAGTTTCACTTGCTTCACATCCTCACCAAAACTTGGTATTGCCAGTTTTTAAATTTTAGAAGTTGTACTACGTCTGTAGTGGTAGCTCAATGTGATATTAATTTGCTTTTCTCTGTTGACTAATGGTATTGAGCACATTTTGTGTGATTACCTGCCATCCATATGTCTTTGGAAAGTGTTCAAATCTTTTACCACCTTCCCCCTTTTTTGGGTGACCTTGAGTTAGGAAACTATTTCTTAGATAGAACACACACACATGAAACTCTTTCTTAAGACATGAAAGAAATTGGAGTTTCTCAAAATTAAGTACTTTTGCTCCTTAAAAGATACTGTTAAGGAAATGAAAAGACAAGCTATAGACTATGAGAAAATATTAGCAAAGCATATAGCTCCTAAAGGGTTTATATGCAGAATATAGATGGACTCCTACAACTCAACGGTAGAAAATCCATCTACTTTAACTTGGGGAAAAGATTTGTCTGTCTTTTTATATTTGTTTTTTAAAATTTTCATATAGTAGAAACTTTGAATATTTTGGGGGGCATAAGTAGGTAATTTCTTTGGTGATTTCAAAACTTAAAATTTCTGTTTCTAGGATCTGGGAACACATCTCATAAAGCATCTATTTCTCCTTATATTTTTTTAAAATCTATTTTTTAAAGGATGAAGAGGATTTATTCAACTCTTCAGTCTATTTGCGGTTTACTATGATGGACACTTACTTACAAGCTCTACTAAGCCAGGGGTTTTGCTTGCTCTTATTTTACATTATTTTCTGTGCTTAGTACAGTGTCTGACTGAAGTATTTGTTGAGTGGATGTTTGTTAATTACAAGGTCTGCATTTAACTTAATTTTTTCCATATTGTTCCTAGTTATTCCAGCAGCATTTATTTCTGAAACTTTCCTTTCCCTCTTTTATGATGCTGACTCTATCATGTTTGTTTCTTAATTGGTGTATTAGTTTTGTATGCGGTGTAACAAATTACCATCAATACAGTTGCTTAAACGTTACCTATTTATATGGAGATCAGAACTTGGATATGGGTTTTACTGGACTAAAGTCAAGGTGTCGGCAGTGCTGCATTCTCTTCTGAGTGCTCTAAGGGTGAGTCCTTTTCCAGCTTTCAGAGCCCACTTACATTCCTTGATTTGTGGCCGCCTCCTTCCGTCCTAAGGGAGCAGTGCCATCCCCCAGCTGGTAGGGACTCAAGTGAATAGATTGGGCCCCTCTGGACAATCCAGGCTAATCTCATCATCTCAAGGTTCTTCATCTTAATCACATCTGCGAAATCCATGTCCCATGTCAGGCAACATATTCATTGGTTCCTGGGATTCGGATGTGAACATGTTTGGGAGGCCATCATTCTGCCTGCTGCATAAAGTACTGTTTATTTGTGGATGTGTTACGTCTCTAATGTGTATTTCCGTTTCAGTTCTGATATTGCTGCTTTTAGCTTTAGTTTCGCTTTAAAAATCAGTTTTTACTTTGTAACATGTTCTATTATTTTATATAATAGTCCAGTGTTCCAAATAATGTTTTCTCTGTGTAATTGAGTTTAGCATGTTCAATTTTGTTATAATTGCCAAAAGATTTTTTTCCACTACAGAAAGTTTTATAGGTATTTTAATTGGATTTAAGAAGAAGTTCCTGGTACTGATACTCGTTTTGTTGGCATCCATCTAGCCTGGCCTCATCTTTCAATTAGTAATTTTTATCTCTTACTTAGTGCTAGTCACTCGCTGGTACCAGTCAGGTAGAAAATGGTAGAAAATATGCTTTTAGTTGTGTGTGGAATGCGCTGTCATATAATTTTTGATGAAAGGGCTATTTGTACTATTGGGGAAGAATTTTTCTCAATGAGGAGATGAAAGAAGATGAAAATATACTGGAAGATGAGAAAGTTTTGTTCAGAAAGTTAAACCACATGTACCATCAAATGCTCTTTTGTGAAACTCATTAGCAGCTTGTTCATAGCATTGTGAATTCAAGAACTCTTTCTTCTGATGGAGTTGAAAGATGTTAAGATAGCTTAGTGACGGCTGTGGGTTTTCCCAAATTGAAGAAATTTGGAAATGGAGCTCTCTTCCAATAAATACCATTTATAGAGGTAAGGACTTTGCTTAACAGCTTGGATAAAAATTTTTAGAGAGAAAATTATTTTTATAAAGAAGTCAGTCCTGCACTTTAACCTGTCAGATGCTGATTATTAGATCAAACACCCTTTATGGTAAAAGTGAGAAACTTAAACATACATTTGACGGAAAAGGCTCTTTATATGTATAGTTCTTAATGGAGATAGGAAGAAAGACTTTTTTTTTGCTTTAAAGGTTTTTCCTTTTAAAGGTTTTTAGGTATTTAAAAAGTTTTGTCTGATATTTCATAATTAGCATGATAATAACAGGTTTTCTCATTTATTTATATACAATCAAAATTAAGAGAGCAAATGAGAAAGCTCCTCTGTGTCTATGTTTATGTGTGTCTATAATGTAGGTACCGCTCGCTTGCTCCTGAAAGGATTTGAGACATTTTGGGATAAAATCAAGGGTTAGTAAAACCCAGCCAGATTCATGTAAGTATAAAAAGACTCACAACCAAATAACAGAAATGTGGATTAAGAGTCGTCTTTGAACATTTTCCATAGGATTAGCCTGAGCGATGCTGTTAAAATTGTTCTTTTAACCCTTCCATGACTTCTTTTGCAAGTAAAATAAAATCTAAGCTGCATAGCATGAGCTGCAAGATCTCACGTAATCTTCTTCCTCTAATGATCTGACCTCATCTCCTTCCACTCTGACCCTCATTCAGCATCTTTTCTATCCCTCAGCCCTTTTGTGTACTCTTCCCCCTGATGCTTCTGTCTTATGTGTGGTGCAGGTCATAGTAGCAACATTGCAAGCACGCAGTAACTAAACGTGGCTACCATGTTGGACAGCACAGCCTATAAACATTTTCATCCACCATAGAAAGTTCTATCGGATAGTACTGTGCTAAACAATTAGGAAATTTCAGAAGAGCACTTTTACTTTCTTTAGGTGTGTTTGTATAGGTTTGTTTCTTCAATATATGTTTAGCTATAAATTTGGAGGGGTTCATAATAGCTGAATAAAATATTTTTATGGATTTCTTTTAAAAGTTCTGCAGCAGAATGACTCATTAATGTTATTTATGGGTTGTTTGTTCACCAACTCCTTTCTTCATTGTCGAGAACATATGGAGTCAGTAATAGAACATACTGCGTGTCTTTTTTTTCTGTATATTTATAACTAAGTGCCTGAAGGACACAAGATACTGTTTTATTTATTTTACTTGAATTATATGCTAGAGACTAAGCTCTTGTGTATTCAGGGCTACAATTTATAGTATTAATTAAGAACAGCTTTCCTTTTCTCCCCAGAGTGAATTCAATATCTTCTTCCTTAGTTTAGTGTGTGTGAATCTTGAGTTTGTTCTTACTCATGATTGTTTTTTCTTCTTCCGCTGCTTCCCATCCTGTTCTTGTTTTGCCTCCTAACTTCTCCCTCTTCATTTAACTTCCCCTCCCCCGAATCTTCTCTGCCTTTCTTTTCTGTCTCTCCTTTTCTCTCTCCCCACCCCACTGCTTCCTCCAATATCCTCCTTACGAAAAATGGAAATGACAACATATTTCATTCAGTGATTTAATAAGCTTCTCGCCTGTTGGTTTGTCATCAAATATGTACCCCTTTTACCCCTTTTCTTCAAATTTGGAAAACACTTCTTTTTAAAGTTTGGCGTTTCCCTCACACCAGCCAGTGGTTAAATTATCATGTGTAGGCAACATCGATTTTTCTGCCACAATAGCAAAAGTAATCAGTTTTCTAAGTCAGAGGATATATTTTCAGCTGTATACATTCAAGCAAATTCTCTGTGACCATCAAGGTGAAAGAAAATCTCTATTTCTTCAACATTCGCCCTCCCTACACACACATACATGCACATACACTTAAACTTGATATAATTTTACACTCACAGAAAAAGCTGCAAAAATAATTACCATATACTTGCTACCCAGATTCCCCAAATGTTAATATTTTAAAAATGTACAAATCATTCTCTTTTTATATATACACATTTTTTTCTGATCCTTTTGAGTGCAAGATGCAAACATGATGCCTCTCAACTTGTAAATACCCCTATATTTAAAAAACACAGACATTCTCTTACAAAAATAAAAATTGAAAAGAAGACATTGTTTGACATCACTGTAGTACAATTATAAAAATCAGGAAATAATCTTGTGTAAATCTTATTCATATCTTGCCACTTGTCCCAATAATGTCATTTATAAGAAAAGAAACACCCCAGGTCCAAAATTGCGTTCAAGTGTCAGGTCTCTTTAGTCTACTTTAATTTGGAATGTTTCAGTTTTTCCTTGAGTTTCATGACTTTGATTTGACATTAGAACATTTGACCACCCTCAACATTTTTTTTTGTAATAACAGCTTTTTTTTGAGATATAATTCACATACCATACAATTCTCCCATTTCACGTGTGTAATTCATTGGTTTATAGTATATTCACAGAGTTATGCAGCCATCACCATGATCAATTTTAGCATATTTTCATCACTCCAAAAAGAAACCCAATACTGCTTATCAGCTTCTCCCATTTCTTTCACCACACATCCATGGGCACGTGCTAATCTACTGTATCTCTGAAGATTACTGTATGTCTGAAGATTTCTCTATTCTGGCCATTTATTATACATGGAATTATAATACTTGACTTTCTGTCTGGCTTCTTTTACTTAGCATAATGTTTTAGCATATATCAATACTTTGTTCCCTTTTATGGTTTAATGAGATTTCATTGTATGGATATGTCACCTTTTTTTTATCAGTTGATGGGACTTTGGTTGTTTCCACCTTTTGACTGGTACAAATAATGCTGCAATGAACACGTGTCTACAAGTTTTTATGTGGATATATGTTTTCATTTCTGTTGGATACATACCTAGGATTAGAATTATTGGATCATATGGTAACCCGATGTTTAATATTTGAGGAGCTCCCAGAGTGTTTTCCAAAGCAACTGTACCATTTTACTACTTTCCCACTAGCGACGGATGAGGGTTCCAGTTTCTCCATAGCCTCACCCACCTTGTTACTTTTTGTCTTTTTGATTATAGCCACCCTAGGTGGGTATGAAGTGGTGTCTCATTATGGTAAATATACAGAACATAAAATTTATTATTTTAACTATTTTTATGTATACTGTTCAGTGGCATTAAGTACATTCACACTGTTGTGCAACCATCACCACCATCCATCTCCAGAACTGAGAATCTATTCTCGTTAAACGGTAATTCTCCATTTCCACATTTTAGTTTGATTTGCATTCCCTAGTTGACTAATGATGTTGAACATCTTTTCATGTGCTGATTGGCCATTTGTCTGCCTTCCTTGGAGAAATCTCTATTCAGACTTTGCCCATTTTTAAATGGTTTATTTGTGTTTGTATTATTGAGTTGTAGGAGTTCTTTATATATTCTAGAAGCAAGTCCTTTATCAGATTTATTATTTGCAAAAATTTTCTCATTTTCTGTGTTGTCTTGTTACTTTCTTGATGGTGCCCTTTGATGAACCAAGGGGTTTTAATTTTAGTTTATGTTTTTTTTTGTTGTTGTTGTTGCTCATATGTTTTTGGTGTAATATCTAAGAAACCATTGTCTAATCCAAGGTTCCTCTAGTGATTACACAAATTTATGACTCTGTTTTCTTCTGAGAATTTTATGGTTTTAGGTCACCCTCAACTTTTTAACCTTTAACTGCTTCCTGTACATGTGATTGTGACTCTTCTGTGGAAATACTGCTGCTTGTTTGGTCTATGTGCCACCAGACTTGCTCCATCAGTTATTTCTTTTATCTTCAACTACTTTTTCTTTACTGCCTTTCTCCACCAGCATGTACATCACACACTACCAATAAGTAAATAAATAAATAAATAAATAAATAAAGTTAAATACATTAACCCAAACCAATACACACACACACACACACACACACACACACACACACACACACACACTCAGTTTCTCTTAGCTAGGAGTTTTCTTTGTCCTTCCCTTTCTACCCAGCTTTTTGAAAGAGTAGTCTATATTAACTGTCACCATTTTCTTTCCTTTTTTTCTTTTTCAACTACAGTTGACATACAGTATTATATTAGTTTCAGGTGTACAACACAGTGATGAGACATTTTTCTAACTTACAACGTGCTCACTCCACCATTTTCCTATTTAAGATTCGTTACTACTGAGCTCCCCACCTCCCCTAAGTTCATCGACCCATTCATTAAATCAGGCATACTCATTGTAGTCTTAATGTTCCTTGCTGTCTCTGTAGCATTTGACACTGCTGGCCACTTCCTCCTCTTTGAACTTTTTGTTATCCTGGCTTTGATTACATTCTGTAAGGAAACCATTTGGACCTTCTTAATAAAACCAGAACCTAATGCTTGCTTGTAGTGGTTCCAAGTAAAGGCACCTTCAGTTAAGTAGGTTTGGTTTGGACTAAAGATTCAACATTCTCAGAGATTTACTTTGCCTTTGACAGTTTCCCAATTATTATTGCTACTGCCACCATCATACTGGGCTGAGTGGTCAGAGGCAGAGCTGGATTCACGTGTGTTAGTCTTTCCTTATTTCCTGTAGACAAAGGAAACTTTTAAAGAGCTTTGCCATTGCATTTTTAATACTTTTTTTAACAAAGGTTCTTTTTGTCTTAGTTGAGTTCTTTGCAGCATTGTTGTATAATAATGAAAGATTAGTAATAGAGTAAATGTCCATCAGTAGGGGAATGGATTAATGTGTTATGGTATATCTATACATGAGATCTGGGCAACTAGTACAATGAGTAAAATAGGTTTGTATGTGCTGATGATGTATGGAAAACAGATCAAGGCTCAGATCTTATTTTATCTATCACCTGTCTATCTCATAATTAGTAAAAAAAAAAATACAGAACAGAACTCTATTAGTTCTCCTTTATTCATGATTTCACTTTCTGCAGTTTCAGTTACACATGGTCAACCACAGTCTGAAAATATTAAATGGAAATGTCCAGAAATAAACAATTCATAAGGTTTAAATTGTATGCTGTTCTGAGTAGCGTGATGCAATCTCGCGCCATCCTGCACTGTCCTACTCCATCCCCTCCGGGACCTGAATCATCCCTTCGTCCAGTGTCTCCATGCTGTACGTGCTACCTCTCATTAGTCACTTAGTAACCCTCTCAGTTATCAGATCGGTTATCAGAGAGAGAGAGAGCGGGGGAGAGAGGGAGGGAGGGAGGCGGACCATAGGGAACATAACTTTTATTATAGTGTATTGTTATAGTTGTCCTATTTTGTTATAGGTTCTTGTTAATCTCTCACTGTGCCTAATTTATAAGTTAAACTTTACCATAGGTATGTGTGTATAGGATAAACCATAGTATATATGGGGCTCGACACTATCTGTGGTTTCAGGCATCCACTGGGGGTCTTGAAACGCATCCTTCATGGATGAGGGGGGACTACTGTGTATATAAATGTTTAGCGCTGAAGAATGTCTTGTTAGCTACTCATCAAGCTGTTATGAGTGATTTCATCTGAGAAATGGAAATGGACGATGGAGGATGTTAAGGGTTACTATATTTCCTCTTTATATGTCTATTTCGTTTGAATTTTTTTAGTGAATATGTATTACCTCTGTAATAAAACACTGATGATTTGAGGATTTTTAAGGTAGAAGTAATATCAACTTATGACCTATTCTTTATGTGTTCCTTTAGCTTCTTTGCTTTTTTCATTTTCCTTCTAACCTTCAACCACTCTAATTCAGTCTCCCTAGTGAGCGTCTTCTAACCTAATCCTGTTTATCCCTTAAGAGTCCCCTTTGATTCCCTGAGAAGCATTCCTGGATGACTCAGTCAGGCTTTATTACCTCTCCTCTGTGATCCCATGCCACCCTGGGAAATCTTCTTAGTCACTGGTGTCCAGGGCAGGAGCTGTTATTATTTGACTCTGTAGTATATGGACATGAGCACAGCACCCAGCACATGGTAGAAATTCATTAAAAGGGGTTTCAGTGTCAAATAATAAAGCGTAGAATCTGGGGTAAATCTCTTTAATATCAGCATGTCCTTTTGTGTAGGTTGTCATTTTATACCATTTTTCTTGAAGCTCTGTGTGAAAAGACATGTTTTCATTAAACTTCAGTTTATATCTTAGAACATTTTGAGTTTGTGTTGATAGGCTCTCCTAACAGAACTCCAGGCAATTCATTTAAATGTAGTACTTCAATTGTCATTAGAGGACAGGAGAATGATAATTTCATACTGCATTGTAACATAAAACATTAATATAGAATATTTTTATAGTATCTCCAAATGCATTAATTGAAGAAAACCTACATTCGTGTGCTTAGAAAATGTGTAACATTGACTTAAGCAGAAAGATAAACACAAATTAATGTTTCTTCTCTGTGTAAACTGCCTGTCTAATAGTTTGTTTTCTTTTTAGGTTCAACAGATAGATCGTGTAGTGGAAGTTGTGGAGGAAACAATTAAAGGTAATTGTTGAAAGTGAGATAAGCAGAGGTATATATTGTGTGAACTATATTATAAAAATACTACTTAGTTAATATTGAGCATCTTTATGAAAATTTTTGTTTTAGATGTAAAATCTTAAAGTTTTATCCCTGACTGCTTAATGCATGGACTGATCCCATATAGGAGGCATATATTTGATTATAAGTGAGCTTTTAAATGAGACGGATGATAATTGGTTTTTTTTAATCTTAATTTTATTGTAGGTAAAATAGATTTAATTTAAATCTCAGACCAGGAAGACAGAGTTTAATCAATTTTCAAATAAGGAAATGATTTTGTATGTTTTTTTCAGTTTTATTAGCATTGACATTTGCATGTTTTCATATCACATAATTAGTTGCAGTTTTCCTCTTTAAAAGCACTTTTTAGTGTTCAATTTTGATACCTCTTCAAGGTGTAATTTTTATAGTTATTACACTAGAAAATAGAATTAGAATTATGGTTTGCTTGTTTTGTTAGCCAGTGTTCTTTAAAACAGATTTTTATGCCACTGAGACATAAGCCATCCTTAATTCTGTAGTTTATTTTTTAAATGTTAATAGTTTATTTTTCCTTGTTAGATTAGCACAAATGAAAACCAGTAATATGATATTGAAATATTAAGCTAAATGAATTGAGGGTCTCACTTAAAATTTTAACTATCTTGTAAATGAGAAATTTGTGTGTTTTTTTTTCCTTAATAAACAAAACAAATAGACTACTTCTGCCAAATAAAGATTTTTAGATTTTTAGCTATTTCCCGCTGGCTTGTATCTACTACCTTCCATATGTTGTTATTAATTTTGAGTCTTTGATTTATTAGAGATTGATGATTACAGAATATGAGAATGAGACTATACCTTAATCTTCTGTTGAAATTCCAAAATGAAGTGAAATATCATGATTAAACTTTTTTAGCAGTGATAATTTTGAATGCTTTTCTGAAACTATCTCTCCACCCCATCTTGGAGAATCCAGTAGTGCTGTCATTCATTGTGCACTTGCACTGTGACAGGCACTGTGCTAAGTCCTTCACGTGCATCAAGTCATGTAACCTCCACAGCACATCTGTGAAGTGGATACAAATATGCTCCTTTTTCAGATGAGGAAGTTGAAACATAAGGACACACAGCTAGTAAGTGGCAGAGGTGGGATTTGAACCCTGGCCGTTGTAGCTCCAGTGCCTGTGCTGTTAAATTTGACACCGTATTCATACACTGCTCTCTCCCAGTGGAGAATCACAGCCTCAGTGGTTGTTCGATTGAGCTTCTTCCAGCAGGTGCTTTAGGATGCTTGGGGATATTGTTGCCTTATTTATCTTCTGTTTGAGAACCAAGTGCATCCTGACCATTCAATAATTTTTTAAAAGACATGAATGGTAGTGAAGATAACACAGGAGAAAAATCTAGGTGACCTTGGGTATGGCAGTGACTTTTTTGGTGCAACGGCAAGGCATTATTCATGAAAGAAAGAATTGATAGACTGGACTTCATTAAAATTAAAAACTCGTGCTCTGCAAAAAATACTGTTAAGAGAACGAAAAGATAACCTACAGACTGTGAGAAAATATTTGGAAAAGACATACCTGATAAAGGACTCTTATTCAAAATATTCAAAGAACTCTTAAGATTCAATAATAAGAAATTAAACAGCCTGATTTTAAAAATGGGCCAAAGACCTGAGCAGAAACTTTACAAAAGAACATACACACATGGCCAAGAAACATATGAAAAGATGCTCCCATCATGTGTCATTAGTGAGGTGGAAATTGAAACAGCAGTGAGCCACCACCACACGCACATTGTAAGGGCCAGAATCCAAAACACTGACAAACCAAATACTGACGAGATGTGGAGCAACAGGACTCATTGCTGGTAGGAGTGCAAAATGGTGCAGCCACTTTGGAAAACAGTTTGGCGGTTTCTTATGAAACTAAACATACCCTTTCTATATGATTCAGCAATTGCACTGTTTGGTTCTTTTTTTTAAATTTTTTATTTTTATTTGGGTAATTGGGGAGCGAACAGCGTTGGGGACTCGGGAGGAGGAACAGACAAGTTGCTGTCCTTTTTTTCTTTAGTCTTGTTGTGGAGGACACCGCTTCACTGGCCCATGTTGGTATTATCATTGCGCTCTTCCCTGCTGAGGCAGTCGCTCGCCGGCCATTGGATGGCCACTCATACAGCTCTTGCCGGCTGCCGGCCCCTCACCGTAGCTTATGGCAGCCCCACTGCAGCCCTACTGCAGCCTATGCCGTTGCTGGCGACTCATGGCAGCCCAGCTCCAGGTCGAGCTGTTGTTCACCATCTTAGCTGTAGAGGGCGCAGCGTCACTGGCCCATGTGGGATCCGAACCGGAGCCCTGCTGCTCAAAGCTTGCACTCCCATGCCAACTCTTAACCAACGAGCCTCTCGGCTGGCCCCTACTCTTTGGTTCTTATCCAAAGGAGTTGAAAATTTATGTCCACACAGAAACCTGCACACAGATGTTTATAGCAGCTTTATTCATAATTGCAAAAACTTGGAAGCAACCAAGATGTCTTTTAGCAAATGGATAAACACACTGTGGTACTTCCAGATGGTGAAGTATTATTGTATGCTGAAAAGCAATGAGCTATGAAGCCATGATAAGACACGGAGGAAACGCGAAAGTACATTACTAAGTGAAAGAAGCCAACCTGGAAAGGCTACATACTCTGATTCCAACCATATAACTTTCTGGAAAAGGTAAAACTATGGAGACAGTGAAAAGACCAGTGGTTATTGAAGGGGGGAAAGGGTGATTATTGAAGGGGGGAAAGGGTGGCTAGATGGATGGAGCACACAGGACTTTTAGGGCAGTGATACTATTCTGAATGGTACCTGTCATTATACAGGTGCTCAAACCCATAGAATGTACACCACCATGAGTGAATGGTGATGTGAGCTGTGGGTAATGATGGTCATGTAGTAGGTTCATCGATTGTAACACGTCTGTCTACCTTTCTGGTGGGGGCTGTGGGTAAAACAATGGGGAGGGGTGTGTGAGGTGGAGGGAGGGAGGGCATATGTGGGAACTTTCTACTTTCTGCTCAGTTTTACTCTGAACGTAAAGCTGTTCTAGAAAATAATGTGTTAAAAATAACGAATAGTAATTAACGTTGTGCTCAGGAGGCTGCCCGATGGCTTACAGAAATATAATTTCTATAGGAAATCATAGAAGGTGAAGGTAAACTATGTTTTTCTGTACTCACAATACTCTGACACCGAATGTGTAGGTTTTCTACACCCAGCAGTTCTGACACTGAGTACCCAGTTAGTGCAGACCTCATAGGTTAAAGGCTTAGTCTCACGACTGCCACCACTTCAGATACCAATCGTAAGTCCAGATTGTCACTGGTACTTCTGACAACCCTCTTCTCAGATTTGATGATTTGCTAGAACAAACAGCTCACAGGACTCAGGAAAGCCCTTTGCTTTCTATTACTGCTTTGTTATAAAGGATACAACTCAGGAGTATCCACATGGAAGAAATCCATAGAGCAGAGTATGTGGAAAGGGACACTGAGCTTCTATGCCCTCTGTGGGTGTGCCACCCTCCCAGCACCCCACTGTTTCACCAGCTTGGAAACTCTCCAAACCCCATCATTTAGGGTTTTCTGGAGGCTCCATTATATAGGTATGATTGATTAAATCATTGGCCGTTGCTTATTGAACTTCACATGGTTGGCGCCTCTGGCTACCCACTCCCATCCTCCAAGAATTTCCTCATTAGCATAAACTCAGATATGGCCGAAAGGGGCTTATTAGAGTAACAAGAAAAAATGGTTCACTCACCCCTGTCACTCAGGAAATTATGAGTTTTAGGAACTCTATATCAGGAACTGGGGATGAAGACCAAATTATATTTTTTATTATATCACAATATCACAGAAGGCCTATACCTGCTTCCCTGTTGAGTTAGTTAAGGATGGCTTCTTCTCACTGAGGAGTTTGGGCTCAAGTGGATTTATTGGAGAGATCGCAGTTGGATCAAATTCTGAGAGTCTATAGGAAGAAATGAGTTGAAGATGAAGTTGACGGGGATGTTTATTGGCAGGTCTGGTTTGAGGGTGGGAAGGCTGGTGAATTAAGTCGGAGTAAGGCAACAGGAGAATTTTAGAGATGGAAGAAATGTTTTTGTAGGTGTCCATAGTTTGCAGATGAGGAAGCTGATCTAGGGAGAGGTTAAGTGACTCAGCTGATATCTGGTTAGTCTCAGAATAAGGCCCGTCAGTGAACTTCTCCTCTTCACTTTCTGTTTCTATTGCCAATCCTTCATCAAGACAGCACAACTTAGTGAAGTCATGTGGCTTTTGTAGCATTTACCAGTTGCTTGTTGTCTTTCAGCATGTTACTTCTCTGAGGCTCAATTTTCTCAATTTAAAATGGACAGGGTTAAATGGATAAGACTTTTGTGATATGCAGAACGTACTAGGGGATCAATTTATATTAATGCCTATTACTTCCTTAATACCTAGCCTGCCAGAGTAAGCTAACTGACCTCTGCTTAGTGACTCTCCTTTTGCCTGACTGTATATACTGCTGCTACTGTCCTCATATTATTTTACTTTCCTGCATATGTGCCTTCAGTAGTTGCCTGTTACCCAAATTCACTTGGGACTTCTTAGTGTGGCCTTAATTATCTTCTACTCCAATCTGCCATTTTCACTTTTTCTTCCATTAGTTCCATGCATATGCCTTTTGTTCCAGCCAGTTGTGCTGTTTATTGTTTCTTCTGTGTTACTTGCAGTTTGCTTAACATTCATCTTGGGGTCCTGCCTAGAAGTGGGTCAATTCTGTGTGCCCCTCAGGATCCAGCCTCCACCCGTCTCCACCTGCTGTGTGGTCATGGAGGCTGACCTGTGTGAATGGCATCAGGAGATCTTGCTATCTGGTGTCTAGCTGGATTTAGCCCATTGGAGGTTGGAAGTGTGACTAGAGCCTGTTAGGAGTATGTGTGTGTGTGTGTGTGTGTGTGTGTGTGTGTGTGTGTGTGTGTGTGTGTGTGTGTGTGTGTGTGTGTCGTTCCCTTCCCTGCTCATCCTGGATTGGTTGCTTCCCTCACCTGAGGGCCACAGCTTCCGTCAGGTGGCCCCCTCTAGTCCTATTTTTCTCCAGGTTCCTGTAACTATTCCTTTCCTTTGATTTTTCAGGCCCAAGGGTGGAAACAGCACCCCATTGTTGCTGGCCTTAGAGTACTGCATTGTCTCTTGTTGGTTTTCCTAACCTTGCCAAACTTTAGTAAATAGTCCCTTTATTAAAATCTCTTCAATTATGCAGTGTGCCATCTGCTTTGCTGGGACCCTGATTGATAAATGCTCTGTGGAGAAGCAAGGCTCTGCCCAGAAGGGCCAGATGGAATACAGCCCGAGAAGGGGATTTTGCCATCACTGTCTTGTTTCCACATTTGATTCCTCGGGCTCTCTTCGCATGTCTTCCCTGAACAGGGTTTGGACATCAGCCTCTGCCACAGCCTGTTTTCATTCTTCTCATTACTCCTTATGCTGTACCAAGTATTCATAAGATACATTGATGCTGAAAGCATTTAAATCTTGTCATTAACGTGAAACCGTACAAAACATATTCCATTAGTCTCAGTTGGAACAAGATGGAACATTTTAAGTTATTTTGAATGAATCCTCACTATTTCAATAATCGCCTGAAAATTTCATCCATTTTATATATAGCATTGGTTTTAGGAGAGACCAGATTACAATGAATGTAGAATTTTCTTCTGTATCGTCTTAATAGTTCAGTAAGATATGTAATCGAATCTAAGGGAAGAAATACGGTGTTTAAATGATTTATGTTCATGGCTTTCTTTTAAAAATACTCATATGGGCCTTAGTCTTGGTTTACATGGTCATTAAAACTTGTTTTGTATGAAAGCTCTGAAGGGAATACAGATCTGTACTTCTTCTGATATGTGTACATGAAGGTCCTCAAAACAAAAAACATCTTAAATAAATTCTTTGTAAAAGATAGTCTGACTGCATAATTTAAGACAAATAATTGCAAGTAACCATTGCCTATTGAAATTAGAAAAATGTTTTTTACTATTAAGTCATATTTCTTCACGAGTCAACCTCTAATGAAAGAGGCCTCTATTGCTACTGATATGTTTGTTGGTATCTCATTCAGTCTGATTCCAAATGCCTCCAGCGTTGGTAATTCAAGACTTTCCCAATATGGTACAATCTGTAAATTTAATTGATTTTCTGTTTCCCCTAACTTCTCAGTAACTGAAACGATCTTGGATTAGAGTGACCTAAATTCCCAGGGTACTTCACCAAACAGCTCTTTCTTATTTAACACATTGCTATTAATCTTCACTCTGTCAGATTTTGTACTTTGCATTTGAAGCTAATTCAGAGTATAAACACTTTGTAAATTGTGACTGGAAGGCAGAACTATATCAAGTGTGGTTTTATCAGTGTTAATGACTGACGAACTGCTTTACAAAATCCAATAAGATTTACTTGAGGATGTTTTCCAAGCATAATGAATAAGTGAATTGAGTTTGGATATGGAGCATTTTACATCTGCGGCAGTATTGTATGTACTATTATAAAAGCACATTTGCTCTTTCAGTATTTGCTTTCAGTAAATAATTTTGTTGATTTTCAAAATATGCTTTGAAAGGACACTTTTATGTACCCTCACATGTAATTTCTGATCCAGTCACTACAAGCTGAATATTGTGGAAAAAGTTGTGCATTTGGATTTACATAATTTGCATACTTCCTAGTCTCACCAGTGTAATTAAATAGGTGGTAACTTGTATCTTCTAATAACTCAAGGAGCAATGAATTTACTGCTGTTATCTAGTTTTTTTCAGTGAGCCTGTTCGCATTATGTACCATGTTATAGGTGGTGACAGTGCGGTAGCCATTGCATTTTTGCCACCTTCTTAAATGCGTCCGCTTATGTCCTTTCCTCTCTTTTCTCTCCTTTGATTCCCCCAAATTAGCAGTGGGATTCTATTCTGCCTATTTGTCCTCTGTACATCTTCATACATTATTTCTAGAATTCATCCTTTGTACATCTTCATAAATTATTTCTTCATTGTACCTGTCTTAGATAGCACTTTTAAAATAATATTTTTAGAAATAAGAGTTGGCAAATTTATAGCCTCAAACAGGTAAAGTTCTACTATAGGACTTGAAGTTTTGATTTTTCACATCACTTTTATTCTACACCTCAGTTTGGAATAATGGCTGGAAAGGATTGTCTGTTAGAGAAATCACCCTGTCATATCTTGCCTGTATTTCTATGACTTCACAAGTTTATTAGACAAATTATGAGTCCTGTTTCCAGCCACACACATACTGAGCAGCAGCAGTTATCTTCTACAAAATGTGCAGTAGATGCTCTTGAAAGAGTCTTCTTTAAATATTGTAACGAGTCATCATGTTTACTTTTTTTTTAATAAAAATAGTTAAGTAACTTTAAGTTTGTCTAATTTTTGTCAGCCATTAACAGTTTTAAAACTCAAATAAAGACTTAAAGTGTCCCCCACGTGGATTCTGCTTTTTTATGATGGCTTTAGAATTGTTTTTGAATGTTTTTGGTTTGTCTTAAATTTGAGTACATTGTTTTAATGTGTTCATCACGTATATTTCCTTTTCTATTTAAAGATGCTTTTTCTTATGATTTGAAACCACCTTTTATATATTAATGGAATTTATTTATATGAAGGCTTCGGTATTTCATTAATCCCCGGTTTCTTCATTCTGGGGTGGGGAGAGTGCATTATGTTAAATAGTTTGTTAGGTTGATGGTCTTACTGTAGTTTTCACATAACACACTGTTATAATGGTTCACTGGATTTGATTGTTCAAAACAGGAAAGGAAATTAAGCTTGAACCTCTCAGGCTTCCCATGACCCAACCCTACTGTGAGTGGTCCACTGATCTGTCTGGTCAAGTAGCCCCATCCTTCCTCCTTTAAATATTAACAGGGACTTGCCTACTGTGAAATTGGGTTTACACGTTAACTCGCAAATCTTGATAGAGCCTTGGCAGACTGCATGAAGGTGAGAATACAAGTATTGTTGAATTCTCATAAAATGTGTTATTGTAGGCTAGGCTTTTGTGAAAACCATTAATGTAAAATGGTTTATAAATTTAAACCGCCCAATTTTTAAGTTTGTATATTAATCATTTTCATCAGGTATTTTGTATTCTTAGATATAACAATTCAGAGTCCCAAGGTTCTAATTTCTATTTATTGTAATAGGAGTTATGAGTAAAAAATGCCAAGTAAATCAGTTAATCCTGTTTTCAGGCTCACATAGAAAACATGACAATATGATTTTAAAATCTTTAATATACTTCAAAACAGAAAAATGTTTCATGTGATGGTCTTCCTTTATTATGACTAATGTAAGAGAATTGGCATGTGCTGTATAGCTTTATGCTCTGCATGCATATCATATGTGCTTTATGTGCATCTGGAAAGGTTTTTTTCTTCATTGAAAGACTCTACTACTTTTGTTTGGTAAAATGTAGTGAGAATAGTTGAGACTATAAACTTAGAGAAAAATAATATTAGCAGATTCATTATACTTTTCAAATAGAGGATGAAGTTGTAGGTTAATTGTGGTATTTTTTGTTTTAGTTTGACTGTTCTTAATACAATAGTAAATTGTATTGGTAATTCTCCTTTAGTACTTTATAGTTGGGTTCCCTACATACAGAAATAGAAAGTAGAAACCAGGTCATGTTAAAGGTACAGTATCTAAAACTTCAATAGCAAAGTGAAATATACAGTAAAATTATGGTCATTCTTGAAAAATTTATTTAAAAATATACTTTATTTGAAAACAAAAATTGTCAGTAAAATCATATATCACAGCCAAATGAAAAAATTGGTAGTACAGAGTAATTTGACACCTCTGATGTGAGTCAACAAAAACTTTTACTCTGATTTTCTCTTTTTTTTTAAAAATTTGTTTTACAATTAGAAAAATTGACTCAGTCAGACAGTTGTAGGATATCATTTATTAGGTGATGCCTTTGAGCTTTCTTTAGAAAATCTGATATAGTTAGTAACTGGCATAGAGAAAGCATGCTGGATTAATTTGAACATTTTGTATTTGATCTTTTTAGATGTGCATCTTTTCTTTTAAAGGTTCATTCTATAAAACTTTACCAAGCACACAGCATACACACACACACACACACACACACACACACACACACACACACGTGCGCGCGCGCACACGTATCATTTACTTCTGAGACTGAATAATAGGTACCAATTTCATTTGCTTACTAGTTTGAGGGGGGAAATTCATTTGCAGAATCTTCAATTAGGACATCAACTATGGATGGATTTTAAAGAAGTTTATCGGTTCGACCGTTTTATTGTTAAAGCATGTTTTATTGAGTAATAAGGAAATAATAATTGAAATGTCCTTATAAAAGATGATTTCTAACACATTCAGTCTTTATTGTAACTCTGACAATTCAAGTGCACCATTGCTCTAAGCTGCCCTGAAGTCTGCTGCTGTGATGGGTGAGACCCCTGGACTGAGAATATAAAGAGCTGTGTTGAAATGCTTGTTCTGCTAACAGAGTCATATTTACCAACCCACACAATTGCATTGGTTCTTAGTTTCCTGAGTTGTAAATTGTATGATATGGAAGGTCCCTTCAAATCAGAAATTCTAGGAGTATTTGAGTCGGCAATATAAAACTGAATTTTAGAGTCTGTCATTACAATGAGATATTGACATTTTGGACAGTGATCTCTAGTAAAATTTATTAGTATGTGACTAGCTTTTTCTTGCATTGTAATCTTTGTATGCCACATTTTACTTTTTCTTTCCTCTTGCCTTTCTACCTACAAAATGAAGCTTGAGATGTTTGTGGCAGACGAACCATGCAAGTTTCTGTCTTGTATCTCTCTGTTCTCAAGGGAACAGGGTCTAGAGCAGCGGTTCTCAACCTTCCTAATGCCGCGACCCCTTAATACAGTTCCTCATGTTGTGGTGACCCCCAACCATAAAATTATTTTCGTTGCTACTCTATAACTGTAATTTTGCTACTGTTATGAATCGTAATGTAAATATCTTTTTGTTTTCCGATGGTCTTAGGCGACCCCTGTGAAAGGGTTGTTTGACCCCCAAAGGGGTCGCGACCCACAGGTTGAGAACCGCTGGTCTAGACGAAACCACAGTTCTCTGACTCATTCATCTTTCCTCCGTTCACTTGTAACACCATCCTAGATGGTGATGGGCAGTGTACTTCCCAGTGTTGCTTAAGAGTTTTGCGCTTCTTTGAAGCAACTTTTCATTTCTTCCCTGGGGCATGTTGATTTTCAGGACTTCAAGAAGGTAATTTTAGTCTTGGTGCCTAGAGTTGCTGGAGAAAAAAAATGAAAGGATTTAATGTAAGGTGAGAATATCCCCTGGAGTAGGGATTCTCAAGACAGGTGTGGTAGCTGAAAGGACTCCTAGCTAGAGGGGCAGATACCCTTTAGCAGAAGATGGAAAAGCTGGGGGTTGCAAAATCTGCCATGTGGCGCCTCACCTAGATGCATTGCTGCTGCAACCCCTGTTACAGCTGGGAAAGGATCATACCACCCAGGTGTCCTGAGACGGGCACATGGCCATGGTTGCCCATCTTCTTCTCTAGGCACATATGCTAAAGTTTACCCGGGTCACGTGCAGTTCCTGGCACACTACTGTTTTCTTCCTGTTCCCTCACATTCAGGAAATGCTGTCAGAATGCAAGTGAGTGATTTAATAGGGATGACCTTGAATCTACTTTAGTTTATAAATTTAAAAATCATTTGCAAATTTATCATTATCAATGCAATTATTTGTGACCTATTTCCAAGCCCTCCAGAGCTTTAAAAAATATATAGGATCTGACTTTAACTTACAGTCTTTGAAAGTTTTGGAAATCTCCTGGCCACCTTGCTTTGGAAGAACGTCATTAGCACAATAGGTCTTGATAGGATTACAATTGCATTAATTATAGTAGCAACTGTAATTAACTTCTGCCTGGCTCTCTGTTGCTAACCCCTTTCTTATACATTAATTCGTTTGTACTCCACAGGAACCCTGGCATCACTAATTATACAGCTAGGCAGCAGTGTACTATAATTTGAAACCTAATCCTCTAATCTCATGTTCTTTACCTTAGGTTAAGCTGCTTACCTTGAATGGAGGGAAGTGAGAAAGTGAGACCCACTTATTATTATTTCCTTTCCTCATGCCTGTTGTTTAAGGTCACTGCTCATCCATGTCTAGTTCCCTTTCATATTCTTGCTTACATATTTTGTTCTTCACATTTCTTGTTTCCTCTTTGATCTTTTTGCCCTTCCTTTCAGCTTTACTTGCCATTTTATTTTGTGCCAACCTAAAAACTTTTTTGGTAAGGAGTTAATATTTGTTATATTTAAAAACAATCCTATAAAAGAGCTTAATTTAGGAAGTGAGTGAGTAAAAGTATTTCTTAAATGTAAGCAACCCATAAAAAAGCTAATCTAACCGATACAAGCTGAAGAAGATATTCTACAGAGAGAATTCTCTTGGATATGTTTTTTAAGGGTAATTTTTGAAGGTTTTAATGTGAAACACACTTTAGTTTTTACTGTCAGATTGTTACAGAGAACAAGGGTTCTTGTGTCGCTATAGGAAGGCATTGCAGGACCTACAAATAAGACACACGGACAAAGCCAAGCAAGCAAGGGATTTATTAAAAGGAAGGAGATAGTACAGTACCCTCTCAGGATGGTGTGAGAGTGGGCAGGCCCAGAAGAGCAACTGCCCCAAAGAACAGAGAAATTTATGATCATATTCGAATGAGGGCAGGAAATATTTAGTGGTAGTATTGCAGGCGTTCCCAGGTGGGTCTTTGCTGACCACTCCTTCCTGTCCGGAGGAGGGATTTTTGTTCTTATTTGGCTCCTGTCTGAACTGTCAAGGTGGTACAGAGGGGTGGAAATTTTCCCCTGCCTGCAAAGCTAATCATATTATAAAATCCATAATAATTAGCTAACGTTCACTTCAAGGTGCAAGATGGTGTCCTTGGTCTGCTCTTGGCCACTGGAATCTAGCTCTGGCCAGTCTGGTAGCTGCACCTTTTCCTAAGGATGCCCTCAGCTCCTCATTCCTTTGTCTCCTTCCTTTCCTCCCCCTATCCCTGTAGCCATGTTTTTTCTGCCTACGGTAACAAAATGGTTAGGTCAGGAAAATTCTTCCACACTTTTTACAGATATGGCCTGTGTTCTCAATCCTAGTTTTGTATTTAGGCCAGATAAATATTGAAGTTGTAACTAGAAGGATGTTGCTGTAGATAGCATTCCGTCTTTAACATTTCATAACCAACATTAATTATAATTTCTTAAAATTAAGCTTTAAAAATAATGTTTGATCAGTCTTTTAATTAGAAGTATGATCAGTCTTTTAATTAGAAGTAAGAACACATCTCCAGCCCACGTAAGTTTTACCTCATAAACTGTATTTAGAACCATTTTCATTTTTGAAAGTGCAGTTTTTCACAATGGGTCACCTTTATGCCAAGTCTTAATAAATCTTTTCAGTGAAATCTGGTTTTAATGATTGGCGGATTTTAAGAAGTGGAAAGTGAACGACAAGGAGGAATTCCAGCAGAGAACTATGCTTGCTGTGTGAGAAGTATCGTGTCCAAACGTCCTGTGAGATGTATATATTCATGCATATAAATTGTATGCTGCTTGTTCAGTCTCCCACGCTAGTGTCACCTGTCCTTGAAGCCTTTTCTGATCTTTCCCAGGGAAGTTGACCACTCGCTCATGTGTCCCACTGTTTCTACAAACACTGATCAGACCACCGTTGACACTTCATTCCAGTTATTTGTTTACAAGTCTGTTTTCCTGGAGACCTTAAGCCTTTTGAGGGCAGAAGTTATGTGGTGGCTGAGGACAGAAGAGGTTTCTTATTGGGTGGGGAGAGGGTGTATATGGGGAGTCTTTATGTTGTAAGTAAATATTGATAAAATTATATTTCATACATCATTTTAAAGCTCATCTGTAGTATTGCAAAACTTTAGTTTCCATAGTCCTATGCATTACTGTATCATGCTGTGATATAAAATGTTCATCTTCTTTGTTTTTTCTTAAACATGTCTACGCTGATTTCATTATTGCCATCTCTATAGAAGGGCAGTAGTTGCACCTATTATAAGAGTGTGAGTCTAAAGCCACCCAGTAAGCTCCAGGTGCCTCCCTCCCGAACCTCCTCCCGTTTAGATGTCCTCTATATGGCCCGCCGTATAAGTGTGTCTAGCTCATCACTTATACGTGAAATGGAACACAATAAGGAGAGACAGGCATTTTTTTAAGATCCATAGAGGGGACGACTCTCCAGCTTTCTCTACTTCCCGTCTCTCCTCTGTCACATTTTATGGTGGCTTGAGTTGAAGAATAACAGGAGGAAACTTGAAATTTTCTTTCATGATTTAAAGTGGGTAAACGTGGCTTACAAATTTGTCTTTTATTTTACTGTTCTCATTTTCTAGCAGCTTGAATACCATTTTGTGAGGTTTGTTATCTCTGCTGTCATCACCTGGTGTCAGTAATTTTGGGAATATAGGTTTGAGCATGAGCAGTGATTAAGTTCTGAATTGCTGCCATGGATGCTTTACATACTGAAACGGAAGCATACATAAGCTTTATTGCTGTAAACACTAAAGCCTTGGAGCTACTTAACAAATTTAGAATTCAAGAATTGTAGTAAGATAGCCAATGACCTGGGGAGTTCTTTTAAGGATCTGTACTCATGTGGAGTTATTGATGTGGGGCTGCTTTGATTTTTGAGTGTTTTGATGTACACTTGATTTAGATTGTGAAAAATAAATTGGCACCACACAAATCTCCCACTGTCATAAAAAGTACATCCACTTACAAAAAATACAATTAAAACATAGAGTTAAATGCTTATGGTAATTTGCTTCCAGAAGGTATCTCCATTAGGGTAAGAAGACATTTTGGTTATGTGGGTTATTTATTATATGTATCCTTTATTTAATGTGCTGACCTTGAAAATAATTGGCATTATTGTACTAGCAGTGCTATACAAATGGAAGAAAAAATTACGTAAGAATGTTTCATTCCAACAAATGTTTTCAACTTTCCGTCTTCCATAGTTCTGGATCACACATAAATTTCACATCATTATAATTATGGTGTAGGATCCCCCCCCCTTGTTTTGATAACATGAATTTTGATATTAAATAATCCTTAAACTTCTAGGGATTTGAACTTTGTATTATGACCTTATCTTAGCTTCCTCTCTGACCCACCTGCCTATCAGGTAAGGTGTTGGCTTCTTCATGCTTTTCAACTCTGGGAAGCGCACTCTGGCAACATCAGTACCTTAGCAGGCTCTTTTCACACAGGCTTTGATTCATGCTTTGAATTCCGTCTTTTTGGACAGTTGATTCTTAGCATTCTTTCCTTATTTTAGTATCTCTTCTAGGTGTCATTGTTTTAGTTAACATTTAAATTCATCATACTTGCTGAAATCTTAGTAGCTAAAATTGGTGCTTAAATTGCAATGATTGTGTCTTTTGGAGTCAGTTCTAACATTTCACATGAAGTTTTCCAACCTAGGCTTTGACAAAGCTGCTTCTAACATTTAATCCAGCTTCTTTGCTTTACTTTGATTTCTTTTAAAATGAGAATATTTCAAGGGAGGATGACACTTCAGTGTGATTATTAGAGAATGCTTGCTTTCTTGGGAAATACCTACATGTGAGGAAAGACACTGAATGGAGTAGAGGAAAACTTTTGGCTACAGTTTTGTTTTTCTTTGTAATTTAGTTAAAAATGCCTGTGAAGGCTATGTCAAGGAATAGCTCCAGGCCTTTTATAGAAAAACAGATTAATTGAACATTCCTTTCTAATATTCTTAAATAATATTCAAATTGAAGTGACTAAATTTACGTGAGCATCATCTGCAGTACATTTACTCTTTTTTTTTTTCTTTTTGCTTGACTTTTTGGCCAGTCCTCTCCTGCCTTCTGTCCCCAGCTCCCAACATGGATTGCTTTACTAGGAAGCTTTCCAGCAACGTGACCTAGAGCTTAGGGTTCAGGCAGATCCTCTGAATGTGTAGTTAATAGGACTGAATTTGTGTGAAATGAGTAGTTAAGTAAGAGACCCAGAAAACTTGGCATAAGGCCTTTGGTGGTGGTGGAGGTGGGTGGTCCTAGATTAAGGAAACAATGACTGGCCATTAGAATCTGGACGGAGGAATAAAGTATTGAGGGCAAGCCTGACTGTTTATAGAGCCTTTAGAAGAAAAAGAAATTAAAGGGGGAAAAATAAACAATAGGAGACTAAGTTGCCAGCCAGATCACTGCTGCTTCTGTAATGTGTAATGATATTCTAAAGCTAATTTGTACAAACCGCCTTAGCCTTGGGAACACAAGGAGGGAAGATTGGTTTGTGTGTAGAAACATAATAAATTTGTATTTTGTAGATAGTTTTTTCTGTCACTCAGTATATGTGCTTATATTTCAGGGGTTGGTTCTTTTCTATTTTTGAATGACCATTGTAATTGGCTTTCTGACATGTTGACAGACTGGGCTTTCTGTATGGGTGGGATGTTTTCCCTCAGCTCTAAAAATGTTCAACACAGCACTGTAGGATTTGGAAAAGATTTTTCGCTCTTGAAGAGCCATAAACAACATTGAGTATTGATTTAATTAGTATAGCAATTATTGTAGAAAACATGCCTGTTTTTTTCACATAGGTTTTTCAGTATTGTGAATTCAGAAATATGCATATAATTGTGAATTATATAAAAAAACTAGTGTGGTTCAAAATTTCATAATATATAATAATTATAGCTAATGAAATAGTTTACTAACATTCTTTAGTGAATTAGATCAAATGTAAAAACCAGCATGGAATCAGGGTTTTATAGCATTTTATAAATAACTGCTAAAAGCCCCAGGCTTAAAATTAAATTTTTTTTAATAGGGCTGAGTTTTCTGTGACACTTGTAAGTAACAACTTAGAACGATGTTTATTAAAGATGGCTAATAAACCCACTGAGACACACATTGGATTATTATTTAGAGGAGATGAAATGTGAATGTACATTTAAAATGGAAAAGATAAAAGATATCAGAAATACAATGTTTGAGTATGTCCCGTTCTACATATAAGACAATCTTCTTTTTTCATATTTGTATTAAAATTGCTTATCTCTATTTTAATTCCTTCACATCTTTCTCACTGTCTCCTCAGTGGTCTCATGTTGTTATCAGTGGATCTGGTCACACTCAGCATCCTTCTTCCCGTCTGTTCTATTAATACTTCCTCCTTTAATTTCTTATTACGTGTGATTGAAATGATGTAAAAACTGATGTTTTCACTCTCTGTTTCTTTCAAACTCTGTTGTCCTGATTTCTTTTTCCCTCCCTTTCTCTTCAATGAAATTTGCAATAGTCAGAAAGTAAGTCGGTATTCATTGAGGAAGCGTTCTTTTTCCATCCGCGCCTGGCATCACTGGCTAACCAGAGGGATCAAACAGAGAAGCAGCGTGTGAGTGTGGGATTGTGGTCCTTGCTTCATGGTCCCTGCATAAGTAGAGCGTGTTCACGTGTTCATTTTCAGCATAAATTTGCTTCAAAAAAAATTTTTTTTTTTTTAGACTTTCACATCTTTACTCCCTCAGCATGTTTCCCTGTCCCTCAGTTCTTGTTTCTTTGGCTTCCCAAAGACATGCCTTCTTTAAGACATCTACAGTTTGTTTCTTTATTTTGTCAAATTTGTTTGTTTTGGATGATAACAATACTGATAACTGCACCTACAACAGGTAATGATTTTTAGTGTATGTTTTTATTCTATGGTTTGTAGATTTAAGGAGTTAGTTTAAAACCCAAATTCTGTTTGAAAAAGAATTTTTATCTATATATGAAATTGGTTAATTACATTATAAAATTTTCAGGTATAACAATAAAACTTTTATTCTGCTAGTTCATTTAAAAAATAATTGTTCTGTAGCTGAATTTCCCTCCTTTCATCTTTGAACAAGGGACTTTTATATTGTTTCCTACTTTGTCTTCACTGTACTATATTTTCAATTAAAAAAAATCTCAGACTATTGTTAGGTCTGCTGCTCTTTAATGAGTCATTGGATTGGAAAATAACTCATATAATCAGGCAGAGATATGTTTCTTTATTTAC
Source organism: Hipposideros armiger (assembly GCF_001890085.2). NCBI lineage: Eukaryota > Metazoa > Chordata > Mammalia > Chiroptera > Hipposideridae > Hipposideros > Hipposideros armiger. The sequence continues at coordinate 3,473,716 of NW_017731400.1, read as the reverse complement.
ATGTAGATAGTGAAGATGAATAATTTATCAAATGTTATTAGTGGAGGCTGCATGTTACTGAGATCTCAGTAGGATATAATGAAATTTGTGTCATGCTAGTATGGAAATAACATGCCTTTGCATAGTCATTATTGAACTTTTGGCATCTCTCAGAGAACTATTTGTTATCATGCCAGTCTTGCTCACCTCTTCATTAACCACACTATGGATTGAAGAGTTCACCTTATCTTGAAAATCTGTGAAACCTGGTCTGCCACATGGTTGCTTGACTCCAGCTATGTTTCTACATCAGAGCAAGAATTTTCAGAATGAATGAAGTATGTAATGTTTCTTATTAAAGTGATTAGTGCAAAAAGGGCTATGACTGATGGTTTTATTACTGATGGTTTTATTACTTCTGGTCATGAAAAACTGTATAGGAGATGTTTAAGCAATATATCTTTCTGAAATGAAGGGGCGATGAAACATGTATATAATTGCTTAGAATCTTATAGCTGTACTAATTATGTGTTTGAAGTTATTTTAAATAATTGCTTTAAAAAAGGTGGCTTTGATTTGCTTGTGACATGATTGTGTGAGGAGGCCAACAGATCTCCTCATAAGCAGCGATAAAGCTGGACAGTCAAAAACAAACCATCTCAGCACTCTGGAAATTGACTAAAAACATCCATCAAACTGAGAAGTGTTTATTCATGAAAACAATTGAACTTTCGGGAAGAAAGTGTGAGCCTGTGGTGTTTGTGCCTTGAGCACTCCCATTTTCCTTGCTCAGCTCTATGGACAAAGTTGTTCAACCATGGTGGAGTAGGCTAAGCTTTACCACTGCTCCCAAGATGGCTCAGTTAACCTGGAGAACTATCAGTTAAAGTGGAGGTTTTGATGGCAAGTGATAGGGAGGGTCTTGGCTTTACCCCCGCTGAAGTTATGTGTCTGTTTGGCACAGAGTGGACAGATGGACTACCCAGGGATTTAACAGGAACTTCTGGGAGGTGAGACAGAAATAGGAGGTTTGATAGATCTCTACAGATTATAAGTTGACTGGAGGTGGTGAACCTGCATAGCTTAGGCGGGAGTGGACCCAATCCACCTACACTTCCCTGCCTACTAGAGCCTGCATGCACATCCACAGGTTGTGTGAGAGGACCCAGGAAAGCCCAGGAAAAAGGAAAAGTTGAGGTGCACTTGAAAATGCCTTTACCAGCTCATACAGAGATCCAAGAGCAGATAGGAGAAATCTTACCGGCTCAAGGTATTTGATCAAATGTGTGACCAGTCTTGCTTAATAAATAGCTATGCAGATACAGAGTTGACCCTTGCGAAGTTGTGCTTGGGGGGAAGAAACAAACAAACAAAACTAAGAAGGTACATCAATGACCATATTGTGGAGAGAGAGACTTTATAGATCTAGTCAAGATAAGTTACTAAACAAAAATAGCCTTTGGCGGGGAAGGGGGGTAGGGGTTGGGGTAGGATCTGAATTGAGAATTGCTACAAAATATTATCTAAAATATCCAATATTCAACAAAATATTATGATACATGCAAAGAACCCAAATATTACAACATTTGGGGGAAAAATGCAGTACAAATTATCTTTGATCAAAAATATTGGATTTAGAAAAGACTCCCAAGTACTGAGTGAAACTGTGTTAAATCATTTAAGGAAAGGATGGTAACAGTGACTTGAAAGCAGAACCACGAAAAGGTAGACATTATTAAAAAGAACCAATAGAAATCTAGAGTTGTAAAGGAGAGTAACTGAAATGAAATGGTCATTAGAAGGGCTCAATTTAAGATTTGAGATGGCAGAAGAAAAAAATCAGTAAATTGGAGGATAAACCAAAGGAAATTAGCCAATCTGAAAATAAGAAAAAGGAGGGCCTCAAAGACCTGTGGGACAACATGTAACACACTAACAAGTATGTCATGGGAGTCATATGACATGGAGAGGACACATGAAAAGTGCCCCCCCCAAAAAAAAATACCGGATGAAAAACATTATGGATCAAAAAGCTACATGAATTCCATACAGAAAAATTACAGATATCCACACCTAGACAAATTATTCTCAAGCTATTAAAAAACAGAGAAAATCTTGGGCCAGCTGAGTGGCGCGATGGTTGGGAACTGGCTTGGGATGCCAGAGGGCCCCGGTTCGGATCCCACATGTGAGGGCCAGTGACGCTGCCCTCCGCAGTTGAGATGCTGGGCGGCAGCTTGGCCTGGAGCTGGGCTGCTGTGGGTCGCCTGCGACGGCATGGGCTGCAGCCCCTTTGGCAGTGGGTTGCCATGGGCTGCCGTGTGTGGCCGGCAGCCAGCATGAGCGGCCAGCAGCCGCAGTGAGCGGCCGTCCAGAAGCCGGCGACTGATCTGCCTCGCCCGGGAAGAGCGCAATGATAGTGCCAACTTGGGCCAGTGAAGCAGCGCCCTCCACAACTGGACTGAGGAACAGAAGCGATGGCAACTTGTCTGTTCCCCTTCCCCCAGTTCCCCAGCGCTGTTCCCGTCCCCCAATTCCCCAATTTAAAAACAAAACAAAACACACACACACACACAAACAGAGAAAATCTTGAAAGCCTTTATAAAAGAGAAGTGACACATTATGTACAAGGGAACAATAATAAGATTAGTAATTGACTTCTCATTAGAAGCAATAGAGGTCAAAGGCAATAGAATGATATATTCATTGCTCAAAGAAAAAAACCCTGTCGACTAATAATTCTATATCCAGCAAAGGTATCCTTCACACATGAAGCAAAATAAAAATATCCCTCCTCCCCCCCAAAAAAAAATTGTTGCTGTAAAACTTTCTTTAGAAGAAATACTAAAAGTTCTTCAGGCAGAAAGGCAGTGGTACCAAATGATAACTTCAGTTCTCAGGAGGAAATGAAGAATACTAGAAATGGTAATTATGTGGGTAAATATAAAAGTACTATAGAAATATATGTATTTCTCGTTTTCTCTTTAAAAACATACAGTTGTATAAAACAATTCTAGCACTGTATGTTTGGGTTTATACAACTATAAATATGTGTGACAACATTAGCACAAAGGAAGAGGAGGGGGAAAAAGGCAGTTGGACAATTGAATATCCATATGCAAATAATGAGCTTAGACCTTTACTATACACAAAAAGTAACAAAATGAATCCTAGATCTAAGTATAAGAGCTAAAACAAAACTTCTAGAAGAAAATGTGGGAGACATCTTTATGCCCTTAGGGTACGCACAGAGTTTTTAGATATAACAGCAAAAACATGAGCTATAAAAGACAAAATTGATTAATTGAACTTTATTGAAACACATTTACTTTTCAAAAGATAATATCATGAATGTGATAGACTGAGAGAAAATATTTTGAAATAATTTAATAAAGTTGTTGTAAGTAGAATATATAAAGAATTCTTACAACTCAATAATAAGACAAATACTCCAATTAAAATATTGGGGTAGACATTTTTAGTAGGGTTTTTTCCAGAGAAACAATCAATAGAGGTATGTGTGTGGGTGTTTATAAAGAGATGTATTTTAAGGAATGGCTCACACAATTATGGAGGCTGAGAATTCCAAAGATTGTGCAGTCAGCATGCTGAAGACTCAGAAGAGATGATGTGTAGTTTCAGTCCAAGTTCAGAGGCTTGGTAATCAGGAGAGCTGATGGTGTAAGCTCCCGCTTGTAAGTGGGCAGGCACAAGACCCAAGTAGAGCTGATATTGCACAAGTCTGAGTCTTCAGGCTGGAAGATGACAGTCAGGCAGGAGGAGTTCCCTCCTACTTAGTGTTTTTGTTCTATTCAGGTCTTTGATTGATCAGATAAGGTCCACCAGTGTTAGGGAGAGCGAGCGATTTGCTTTACTCAGTCTACTGATTCATATGTCAGCCTCATCCAGAAAAACCATCACCAATGCACCCAAAATAACATTTGGATAAATGTCTGGGCATCATGAATCCCAGTAAAGTTGACACATAAAATTAACCATTGCAACATTTTACTAAACAGGACAAATGGGTGGCTCATAATCACATGAAAAGATGTTCAACATCATTGGTCATTACTGAAATATGTATTTATTCAAATGACAACAATATACCACTGTATATCCACTAGAATGGCAGTCAAAAAAGTTAAATGAGGTCTTGGCAATGATATGGAGAAACTCAAACCCTCATACATTGCAAAAAATGATATCAGCACTTCTTAAAACAGTTGTTTCTTATAAAAAATATAAATTTACCACAGGACCTAGCAATTCCATTCGTAGGAATCTATCCAAGAGAAATGAAACCATACATCAATACGAAGAGTTATATGCAAATATTCACAGAAGCATTATTATAATAGATAGTAATTGGAAGGGATTCAGTTGTCATCAGCTGGTTAACAGATTAATAAAATGCGGACTATTTCGTATGGGAACAGGGATGGACTATAAATAAGCTTGGGATTTTTGGGGTGATAGAAATGTTCTAAAATGGCTTTTGTGATTATTGTACAACTGTGTATTTAAAATCATTGAATTGTATATTTACAATGGGTGAATTGTACAGGATGTACCTCAGTAAAGTTATAAAAAATGTGTATGTACATAACGAGCAAATGAAAATGTAAACAAAATAATGGGGAATCTGAAAGGGATGGGAATTTTTTTGTACAATTTTTCCGTCTTTTCTACAACTCTACAATTATTCAAAATTATAAACATTATAATGGCTCTTAAAAGTGGTCTAATTTTGTTTTGTAAGAGTTTTCAAAAGTAACTTCAAAAACTTTGGTCCGTTTTTAAATATCCAATCCTAAAGTGTCATTTTATCTCAGCTTGTTTATTCTTCACTTCTTTGATTTGCTGTTTGCTTTGAGCAGATAATCTGCGTTTCCATTTACCCCCCATAGTGCAAAACTGGCCTGCAGGCCCAGGGCCCAGGTGGACCCTTCCTGCTTCTTACCCATATCTGGTCTCTGCTAGGGAGCATACCTTGTGGAGTGGCATTTTGAAGATATCTGTTGCTCTCATCTATGTGGTAAAATGTGTCAGTATTATGAGCAAAGCACTTTGGACTGTAGGACATGAACACAGCTGTTTTTCCCTTTGGCATTATTTTTCTTAGGTTCAATGATCACATCTTCTCTAGGTTGGGTTTTTGTTTTGTTTTCATAAAAGAAAAAAGTTAAATGCAAGTATTAACACATGTGGTGAGAGCAGTAAATTAAAGTGAAGTTGTGTGACTCATGCTAATGTATATTTATGCTTTATTTGAAGGTCACTCCGTGAGGCTGCTGGGTCAGAAAAAGGATAATGGAAAACGGTTGGGGGGAGCACGACTGGATTTGCCAAAGATTAGGAAGAACCCCCTGATAGAAATCATTTCCATCAATACCGGGTAAGCGCTCAAACTTACTTATAAAATACTCAGTATACTCCATGAATTTAGTTTTTTTGTTTTTCCTGGACATGGGACATAGAAAAGTAGTTGAACATCTTCATGGGGAAGAAAAATCAAAAACCTCTAAAGCACATGATTATCCTTCCCTCTCAGATGTTCCCTGTATACAGATTACATTTGCATCAAGGCTTTATATCTTTTACTAATAGTCTAACTTCTCCTTTTTTAGTAATAAACATGGATTTCATTTTCTAGCTATGCCTTTGGTTTAAATCTTTTTAAAAAGAGTACAGTAAAATTTTGGTTTGTGAGTGTTCCACAAGGCGAGCAAACATTTCTAAAACATTTTAACGTGGTAAACAGGCAATGTCTTGCAATATTAGTAGTTTGTTTCCGAAACGAATTATGCTCGCAAACCAAGGTATTACTATATTTTATTCAGTGCAATGGTTAACATACCCTTCAGTTTTGACTGTGTTTTCAATAGGGTTATAGTAAATATTGCCCAAGGTCTGAAATATGTATTCTGAAATGTTACCCTTATGAGCTTTAAAGTGAAAATAAGCATTGTAACCGAAAGTTAAGTACTCTTAATTTCCACGTCTTAGAATCTGTAGTTCTTCTGCCTCATTATAACTCTTGGTATACTCGTTCATAGTTGGTTTTATTTGCATGTATTGAATTTGGTTCCTTTAAATTTTTACTCCACCTGGAGAAGTTACTTACTTCCCACTTTAATCTGTATTATTGTAGCCTGAAAGTTTGATGAGGCCAAGGCCTTCTGTTCCTTAAATGATGGGAGTCGGTCCATTCACACAGCTGCCTCACAGTTCCCACAAATCTAAGCTGCCCTGCTCCTTTTTGATTTCATCTTCCTTCCCTGTTTTTAAAAATCGTTGTTCTGCCCGTTTTTCTTCCTTCGCTGTTTTTAAAAATTGTTGTTTTGCCCGTTGCTTTCTTCATGCTGTTTCCTGTTGAGAGCAGGTGAGCTGACGTTTCCTTCTCCAGCATCTTTCTGCCTCTCTCTCAACCAGTGTCTTCATTCCCTCTTGCACTATTGCAGCTGTGTTGTTGCTGGTCATCTCTTCCCTAGTCTTACCACCTTCTGGCTAATTCTTCATACTGCTGACAAAGACCAGGGAAGGTTGATGAAGTCGTTTGATTTTTCCCTAAAAACCCCAGGAAGTGGCTTTTAGTTGACTAATAGTATTTGCCACAGAATGATGTCTGGCCTTCAGTGTTGAAGATTCAGAAACCTGGACTTATTAGCTCAGATACTAGTGATTAAATCAGAATATAAGAGTCAGAAGTGTAGCTATTCCACTGACCAGGGTATCTAATATATTTCCTGTCTTGAGTCTGAGCTAAATTAGAAGCATAAGGCTGTTTGCTATTCCCTCCATCTCAGTTATTGTTCTCCTTCCTTCGGAAACCCATTTTTTTTTGTTTTACTTCTCTTTGTTTTGTTTTACATATAAAATTGCAGCATCCCTACATTTCCTGTCCTCCACATTTTTCCGTATTTTCCTCTGTAACACTTCTCACCATGTACATTGTCTTCGCTCACTGGCAGGTGATAAGGTCCATGATGGCGGGGAGTTTGGACTCTTGTTTGCCGTTGTATCCTTAGTATGCAAAGAATGTACACAGTAGGGATTTAATAAATATTTACTTAATGCATGAGCCATAGAGTTGTGTAATATGACAGTTTGATGGGAATTGACTTCTCAGCACCCATTACCTTGCCAGTGGGACAGGAACACTTGGAGTTGGGCTAAGGGAACTTTCTCCTAACAATGCCTTTAGAGGGGCAAAATCAAAATGGTTCTGAGAATCTCTCTCTCTCTCTCTCTCTTTTTATATGCAGAATTGATCGACTTGATTTTGGCTAGACCCAGTTCTTTAAGTATGTTAACATGTTTGGGTCTGTCAAACGCTATTATATTAGGATCCGTTTGGTCGAGAGTGACTTTGCAGCTGCTTTGACCTACTGAGTATCTATTTTAACTGTTTGCTTTAAAAGATGCTTTACTGTTCTAGCCTCTGTGTACTTAATTTTGTCACTCTCCACCGCACACTTCAGTATCTGGCCATGCTGAGTACTTGAAATTCCCAAACTCAAGGTCCTTCCCTGTCTTCACCCCAGGCCTCTGTGCGTGCGCTGAGCGTTCCCGCTGTCTTCGCCTTGCCCCACTCGCCCTGTCGGGACTGCTCCTGTGCGCCATGTGTGGCCTTCATTTTGGGTGCTGCTTGTTCCTCCTTCCATGACTGGACTAAGTCTCCCTTCCACTGTGCATCTGTAACATTCCCTACTTATCTTGATTATGGTGCTTCTCAGAATAATTTTATTTTCCACTACATTGTAAGTGTCTTGGGTTCTGAAAGTATTTCAGTTGTCATTATAGTATTTATTATCTCTCAGTTCAGTGTATAGTGCAAAGTGAGTACTCGGTAAATATTTGGGGAACAAATGTTTTATTTTAAAGCCGTTACTATTTTTCGTTGCCACACGTTTTTTAAAAATTTGTTTGAGGAAGCCATTTTAAATAACATTAAGTTAAAAGTTTTCATGCGTTATTTGAATTTCTCTCCTCCTGGATTAAGTGTTTCTTAAAATGAGGCTACACTATAAATTTTTTAAAAGCTCACTGGACATTTGCTGTTCACTCTTCATCCTCATGTCTCTCATGCCACAGTATAGAAGTGACCCTTAAGTAAAACAGCAGATTTGCTTTTGATATTAAGGGAATTCATTTCATGCTACCTCTAATTAAGATTTGACTTTCAACGTTCCCTGACTAATCATTTTCCTGAATGAGTTGTAGCATTATCATTTGCTCTCAGATGAAAGCATCTCCATGAGTATTTGTCCACAGTATCACTCTTAACATCTTTGCTTGAGTTTTATTTTATTTTTTTACCTTTAGTGGAGCTCAGTGCTTTTTTTTCACTTACATTTAAATATTTTAAAAGAGCTATACCCATAATTATTTCTTTAAAAAAAATTAACCTTCCTGTCAAAATCTTGATACTTTTCAAAGTTTTATTGCTTTCAAATTAAATATGGACATACAAGTTTCATATAAATTTTCCAATTTTCATTTAGGAAAAGAATCCCATTTGCAGAAAGTTTTATTATATGCATTAGTAAATTATTGAAGTCACCATTAGACTACGAAGTTGTTATGCTTTGTTACATTCCTGACTTAAAATATAAAAGGAATACATTAGTTGCTTTAGCCAATGAATAAGTTAAAAATTTCACATAATGTTAGAGTTTGGATGAGCTGAGAGGATTACTTATTTGATCACACTGTGTATAATAGGGATGCCTTTCAGTTCTGAAATAACATTGCTTTTTTTGTCTTTATAGTCTCTATTAATTTTATGTTCAGTTATTCATCTATATTTATGTTTCTATATGGAGTGTATACATTTTGGTCCACTTGGATTATTGTTCCGTTTCCAGTGCTGTTTGTTTTCTGAGGTGAGCTTCTTGAGGTCAGCTGCCAGTTGTGTAACACAACTCTTATTTCTACACTGTCCCTCATGTGGTAGTAGGATGATAAGACAGCTGTATGGACATGCCTCTGTAAAACAGGCAAGAATAAAGTTAATGAGAATTGCTAATGTCTACTGTGTGCTTGCTGTGAAATGTATACTTTTTCCTGTATGTAATCCTTCGAACAGCGTTATGAGATCTTTTTAATAGATGAGGAAACTAAGGTACAGACAGTTAAGTGACTTCGCATTGTCGTGCAGCTAGTAAGTGACAGAGACTGAGAGGTACCTGTTAACTCCATCAGACTCTTTTGTGGATTCAAAGGAGCCAGGAATCTTATCTGGTGTGGTTGGCAGAGAGGGATCTTGGCATTACAGTGACTCCTGAATGGGCCCAGAAAGATGGATAGGTAGAATTTTGATAATTATGTATGGAAGTGTGTTTGGTTTCTATTGCTGTTGTAGCAAATTACCACAAACTGGGTGGCTTAAAACAGCACACATTTATTATCTTCCAGCCTTGGAGGTCAGAAGTCTAACACACATCTTAGTATGCTAAAAGCAAGGCTATTGAGGAGAAATCTGTTTACTTGCTTTTTTCAGCATCTATAGGCCACTCACATTTCTTGCTTACAGCCTCCTTCTTCCATCTTCAAAGCCAGCAACACTGTATCTCGTTGTGTCTTCCATAGTCACCTTTCCCAGACTCTGACTCTCCCACTTCTCAGCCGTTACATTGTGATACATGGGGGCCACCTGGATATGCCAGGGTACCCTCCCTATTTGAATGCCAGCCGATTAGCAACATTAATATCATCTGCAACTTTAGTTCTCTTTTGGCATGCAAAGTTCTAGGGGTTAGGATAGGTAGGAGAGAAAAGAATGAAAAAAAGCGTAGGAGTGGACCATGTAGTTGTTTATGAAGTAGATAACTTTCTCCAGTTTGTCTGGAGTTTCCAGTATATGTAGGGAAAAGTGGGCTAAATTATCTGCTGTATGAAGAATCTAATTGCCCCAGAGTGAGAAATTACACTTAACTCAGTGGTCAAAGAAAAGGAGAGCCAGTGAAATCCGGAGCAGAGGTGAGAAATAATGGTAGTGAGGCGTTAGCAAGGTTATTCTGGTACCATCTTGTACTGTGGTTGGATGGGAACCAGGAGACTGCTGAGGGGGCCTCCCAGCCAGGAAGGAGTGGGGCCTGAGTGGCACTTGTGGGACTGAAAAGAAGGATGACAGCAAGTTGTGGGAATGGTTTGAGAACACGGGCTTTGACCTATTCCCGTGGAATTATTTGTAACCATGGATTTGGAAGTTCCAAAGAATGGTTGGAGATAGAAATATAAGCAAAAAAGAAGCTTTAGTTGGAGGGGTGAGAGTGAATGCTGTCATTAAAGGCGAGTGGTGAGTGCCTGTGTATAGGGAATAGGAGGACACAGAGGCATCTTCTGTGAAGTAGTAGTCAGAGATGAAAGTTTTATGACTATAGAGTGTCGCCCTATCAGTTGCTCAGGACCCCTTAAGGAGAAATAATACTGGGATAGGAGAACCATTTTAGTATAGTAGGATAATTAGAAACCAGGTTAGAAATTAGTAAGTTTTGCTACAGGAAGATTACTCTCTTGAGGAGTCCGGCTATAAAGTAAGAAAGGTGGTCTTTAGAGAATAGAAATACTTTTTTTCATCTGAGCTAATTTAGAGGCAGGTAGGTAAGGACTAGAAATACAGAGGGTGCTGAAAAAATATATATGCATTTTAAAAAAGGAAAAAAAACCATATTAAAATTGTAATAATATGTACAGATAATACAAGATGAATACAAGTCATATGTAAACATTTTTTTGGCAACCCTGGGGTACTGACAGAAGAAATTGTTTAAATAGGACTGTGTATACGGATAGAAAGGTGAGCCTTGGAAAGGAAGGGCCCTACTGTGCTGCTCCCTTAGATACAGGAGTAAAGGACATGAGGAAGGATACGTGTAGAACTTGCCATTTAATTTTTCTTAAAGTTCTTGGCCCGTTTAATGTGGTTCATTTCCTTCATGCTATCAGGCAAAATAAAGGACAGTGTTTCACTGTCGTGTCCCTTTATGTTTTGGTTAATATTCCACAGTCTTTAGATGACCGTGACTTGAGCTAGGGCCATTTCTCGATTGGAGCACACCCCGTGCCCACCCGGGATTTGTCAGTGTTCCTTCCCCACCCTCTCCCTCTGATGCTGAGGGTCAGCTGTTACTCTACCCTGTTGTTTATAAGCTGGAAGCTATATCTAGTGTTAGAGTCGCATTGAAAGTTTGGCCAGAAATAATAATTTCTGAGGTAAAGATATGAAATTTGAAGATTCATGGCAGGATGTTTCATTCTTCTCATTAAATTAGTAGAGTGAGGTCATAATTCTGAAACACAACCGAGAAGATATGTGTGGATATTTATGTAGAAAAGTATCAACTTCACGCATATGTGGTCTCTAAAGAGCAAAGTCAATGAACAAACAAAACAGAAACAGACTCATAGCTGAGGGTTGCCAGATGGGAGAGGGGTTGAGAAGGTGGGTGAAAAAGTGTAGACATTAAGAAGTACAGATTGGTAGTTACAAAACAGTCATGGGGATGTAAAGTACAGCAGAGAGAATAAAGTCAATATGGTAATAACTGTGTGTAGTGCCAGGTGGGTGCTAGACTTGTCAGAGGATCATTTCTTAAATTATATAAATGCCTAACCACTATGCTGTTCACCTGAAACTAATATGAAATAATGTTGGATGTCATCTGTAACTGAAAACAAAAGAGAAAGGTATCAATCAGCCAAGTGCTATGGGCAAGGTAACCGGCAGTCAGCATGCACAGCCCCAGAAGTAGCGCTGAGGTGGGAAAGCTCATTTTTTGTCAGGGGACCCCGTTTATGTGATTGCCTTATATTTTCTAGTACTGAGAATGGAGTGTAGAGACCGAAATAATGTAGAGGACAAAAAGTCAAAAAAAAAATCAGAAATTGGGTAATAAAGAAAATCTGTGCTTTATTTTGCCTTCTCTGTCACTGTTAAAGTCATCATTTTTGACAATACCTTGGCAGTTTTCGTTCTTCCCAAGCCGAGAGGTGAGTGCTGCTTAGCAGTTCTGATATAAGTTTTATCATTTTTTAGATACTATTATCAGGTTGTCCCTAGTTTGAAGGGATAATCCTCTCCTGGGTTAACCACATCTTAGAAAAGACTGTCTGACCTTGTAATACTTTACTGATACTTTTTCTTTTAAAATTTATCTTGTCTTTCTTGTTATTTGGTATCTGTCAGACATAAAATGATGATGTATGGGAACCTTTAAGGGGAATCTAATTTTCTTTGAGATGATGTACTTGAATTTATTATCATTTCTAAAAGTATCTGTTACGTTTTCCCCCCTTGTAACATCTTACCTCCTGGAAAACAAACTTGGATGTTTTCACTTTCTATTTGTAATGTCCAGAATTTATCAGCCCTATTCCAGTGGTAGATGTATAGGGCGTTCCTTAAATTAAATATTTGAATGAATGAATGAATGAATGAATGAATGAAATAACAAGAATGCAAATTTATTTCATATATGTGAAGCTGCTTTTAGAGAAATACAATTAATAACATTTTGTTATCTTTCTGGTTTTAATGATTAAAACATAAAATAGCTATTATATATTTATCATAATTAGTTATTAATCATAATACATTTGAAAATGTAATTATTATGTGCTTACCATATTACCAGGTATTGTGTTACATATTACGATATATACAAACATAAACAGTTCTCAAATCAACAGGTAACTAACATCTACTAAAATAATCTAAAACAGGTAGCTGTTGTATAAAAACAGAGTTAATTGCAGCTCCTGTGTGGAGAAGGTTTGTACCTCATTCTATTCCATATTCTGGTCAGTGCTGTCAGGTCCCAGTATGATACTCTCTCTAGGCGGTGACTCTTCAGACCTCTGAGTTTAAGAGCTGTGAGATTCTCAGATATCCTCTCACTGTCCCTCCAGGAGATGCAGTGGCAGCAACACAGTAAAAAGGTATCTTTCGCCTTCATCTTTGTCATCAAACAAGACTACTGCCATTGTCAGTACACAGTGGAAAATAGAAGCCTCAAATGCTATCTTTTTATGGTACTCTTAAATTATAGCTTTTCAGAAAATTGCATTTTATAATAAAACAATTTTTTAGAGGTATTTAACTGGAAGTGCTCTTAGAAAGCTTGAATTAGGATCCCAAAGAGATCCTGTTAGAAATTTGAATATATGTGGTTTCATCTTTACACTCGGGTGAATCTTGCTAATATTTTGGGAAAGTAAAATTTGGGATGTTTTACATTAGAATCTCTTTGAAATAACTACATTTTTAGTATATTCAATAATGATTCATTGAATCCTTATATCTTAGCATGGTGTCAAGAAATAAGACATTCTTGTTTTTTCAGTTCACTGTCCTGTTGTTCACACATCCTCATCGTATAAACCATGGTCCTGTTTGGAATCTGTTTTCTTGAGAATAGCTTAGAGACAGCTGTTAGAAGGTCACGGCACCTTCTCCAGGAGGCAGTATCCCAAGAGAAAACATTTTCCTGAAAGACCTCGGCACACTTTATAGTCATTCACTTATTTTAAAATTATGAGTCAATATCGCCTGTTATGTATCAGGCACTGATGACTGCAAATTAACTTAAGCCAATTTTGTCATGCATAGCTCTTAGGGATTTTTTTTCTTTTGATAGATAATAGTAGCTACCAATGAGGATTAGTTGCTTTCCTATACACCAGCTGTCAGGTTATAATGAAAACAAGTCCCAGTCCAAAATCTGCAATAAGAATTTATTAAGCAAGGTGGCACAGTCCAGCTGTTCGAGTATGCTTGGTGAAGCCCTCATTCTCTCTCCTTTAGGTGATAAAATCAAACCTTACGTGAAAGGTTCCCTTTAGGCAGATGCGACAATATTGTCAGCCTTAGGCAAACGGAATCCTCTACACAAAGCCCACACAATGAGAGGGGAGGGGACGGACCAACCCAGGATAATGTCCTAAAGGGCTCCCACCAGTGCTACCCAACTGCTGCTCTGTGCACCAGTGCCCCATCATTAACTGTTGATGGCTGGTCTGTGACAAGTGTAGAAATTGAGAGCAAACATTTTAGCAACTTTTAAGGTACTTTATCATTGCTGCAATGTCTTATAATTCATTTTCAGTGTATTTTACAAAAAAATAATTGATTTACAAGAGGTTGGAAATAAAAACCCCGGTCTGTCAGAAACATTGGCCTTGGCTGGTGTGTTGCATGGTTTTTACCCTATTCTGGAAAATGTTTTAGCCAGTCCATTTATCTTCAGAGCCCCTGATTTCACTAATGACATCCCATTTCTATTGTTAGCAGTTAACCACTACTTTCACAAATGAAAACTTATTTCTGTCATTTATTATGTTAATTTGCAAAGCCTCTGCTGTTGACCAAAAATACAAGACAGCTAAAACTTATCAATAATGTCGGGAATGCAGCCTTTCTTATTAAACTCTAGCAAAGAGAGACTGTTCTTAGAGTTGTAGCTTAAAATTACTCACACATTTTATATTATGCTTCCTACATTAAATTCTTTCAAAAGTAGATTTAGACATCTGAGCATGGCCCATGTGAAACTTGAATCTAGAGGTTATAACTGTTCTTTTGGCACACCCCTAAGATGAGTCGAGACCTGTTGTTATTCTTCTAGGTTTTCTGTGAGCTTAAGGAGGCCAGGGACCGTACCTCTTAATCATGAGCCTGGAAGGTGGCCCCAGCCTACTCTGGAGGCGATAGAATCCTTAGGACATTGGAGAGAGCTCTGTGCTGGGGCTTGGAGTCACACACACTGTTATTTTCTAGCTGTGTGACATAGTAAGTTAGAGAATCTTGACAGCCGGTCTCTTTTCTAACACGGACACCTGCTACCTACTGTATGTGTAGCCTGACACATTATGGGCAGTTTAATAAGTGTTTTTTTTTTTAGAATTTTGATGTCGCTATAATATATTCTATAGTTTACCAAAATTCTTCAAGACCCCTTCTCCCCTTCCTTTCTCTTTCTCTTTTGTACTATTTCGGCAAGAAAGTTGCCGGACCTAGAATATAAATTTAGGAGCTTACCCATTTCATCATCAGCTCGTCAATCTCCTACTTCATTTGTTCAGTTTTAAGTGCATATTTGAAAAATAAACTTACTTTATTTAAAAAGTTAATCGTAGTTTCTCCCATAACTTTTAGTACAATGTCTTGCTCACAGTATTTACTCCATAAATAGTTTAGTATTTGAGAATATTAAAATATTTTCAGTGACAGCAGTGTTACTTAAAGGCAGAAACTTTTTTTCTGGCTGAGCTGGAATATAATTCTAATTCTCTTTTGCTATAGGTGATTATTTTGTAGAAAAAAGAATATGTTAATTTGGACGATGAATGAAATGAAAGGTATCTAAAACAATGAAATGTGTGAAATTGGAAGTATTTATGGCAATTTTGAACTTGTTACATTTTTACTTGTATCCAAAAACTAGTTGTTCTGAAACTTTCAGCTTTTTTGATGTCTTCAATGAGACACCATTTTCACTTAAATGTTGTACACATGAAATCTTAAAGCAGTCTTATTATTGTGTATAAAACTGTATTTGGGAAAAATCATTCATAAGAACAGTGGATGGCACTATTGGCTCATACCTGTGAAACAATGTTTAAGTTGCAGAACTTTCAAATGCTGGCTTAGTCAGTACCTTTAAGTAAGGGGCACAGGTGAACATTTTAGGCAGTATTAGGATGGGGATCTAATCTTAAATTTTGTAAATTCTTTATGTAATCATTATTTTATATAAACTTTGAAATGAATACATAACTTTCTTAGAAATTATATATAAAGAAATGACTGGTTTCTAAAAGTTACTTCAAATTCTGTCATGTTATAAGGTATACCATTGCACTAAGTAGTGCATCTTACCACTTTCCTGATAAAATTATTTAAGGAAGAGAAAATGAACTTGGATAAAAAAATAAAAAAATTAAAGGTATTCAAATGTAAGCACACCACTAAGGAAACCTTAGATACAAATTAATTGAGTTAGAATGGTTACCACTTTCTTCAGGTTAGTTTATAGATTGTATGGTGAAGATCTATATTAATTATAAATAGTATTAAATACGCTTACAGTTCAGAAAGTTTACTGCTTTATTTTATGTATACGAGACCTTTATGTTTGCCCTTTAATAAAACTAAGCAGCCCTGTGTCTGGACATTCATTTATTCAACAAATGTGGTTGAATATTTTTTAAGCCCAGAAGGCTAGAAAGATGCTTCATTGGTATCTGCCATTGAGAGTCCCACAGGATAGAGAGTAAAGCAAGCATAAAACAATTGAACTATAACATTGTAGGTATAATAGTACAGAAGTAAACAAAGTTATCGTAGGACCTTGATGGTTGTTTGGACGAGTCAGAGAGAGCTCCCCTAAAAAGTGGCTATTTAGGCCGTGTCTCAAAGTTCATCTCATAGGTGGGTTCAAAGGTAATTTAAGCAGGGGAAATCCCTCCCTTCCCATAAACAGTGAGTGGTATTGAATTGTGAAAGGCCATATTTTATGCAGAGAATGGGAAGTGGGTGGTGTGGTTGTGTTTTGCATAAGGGATGATAGGAGAAAGGTTAGAAAGAGGTAGCCTGAGATTCCTTGGGTTCAAACTTCGCCTCATCATTTTATCATTTGCTGTGTGACATTATATAAGTTATTCAACTCCTCCTTAGGTCTCAATTTTCTCATCTATAGAATGGAGATATATTAGTGTTGTTAGAATTAAGAGATCATCTGTTTAAAGTAATTAACACAATGCCTGGCTCAGAATATTTGTTCAGTATAATTATTATTAAGTTTATTACTATTACAATTATGCAAAAGACAAATCTCAGGCTTAATAAGATTCCAGTTTGCTTAAGACCACGAAGTAGTAAGTGGCAGAGTCATGACTCGAACTACGTCATCTAACCAGTTCTTATAAACCACAGGTGGCTTTAAGCTCAGTTTTCTACTCTTGCATTAGAACTGTAGTTAGTTAGTTAGTTGAGAGGGTAGTCAGTTAGAGCTAAAGTTTGCGACTAATGTAGAGGACAGCCTACTAAACCTGAGAAAGATGCCACGGGCCCCAGATTTTTTCAAAGAGAATGGAAAATGTGGGCTGTCAGGCGGAGGTGGGCTAGGAGAATTTTTGCTGTATCCTTTTATTGTACTGTGTTAACTGCCTCTTAAGATGCATCACGTTCATCCAGTGGAATGGCATTTGAATTTCCTATCATGATGTTTAAAGGATGAAACTGCTAAACCATGTAGATTTACTGTAGACATGTAGACTACTGTATCCTTCTGTCTTGTTGTCTTTTCTTTTTTTTTTTTAAGCAGTCCTTGAGTTAGGGTGCATGAAAATGGCTGGAGGACACAGTGGGCGTGAACAGCTGGGTGTATCCAATAGAGCTACCATCTGTCAGTTTTCCTGTTGCTTTAAGAAAACTTATTTTCCAGCTCCATCAAGAATGGGGGAAAAAATCCCAAAATTGTGTAGCACAACTTTAATTAAGTATATTTGGATAAGCATGTGAGCATGGACGAAGCCCTGTCAGTTTTTTAAATACAAAAGTAATATATATCTCACATTTATTTCTGAGATCCCTTTGCTTTTATTTTACTGCATTGCAGCGTGGTAGGACAAGTTATTGTGTTTTGTCTAACCCTGACAAAGCAGAATGTTGTGTTTGGCTTTTTCAAAAGGCAGTAGTGCATGCAGTTAAGACCTCATTTACTTTATCTGATGAAGTTGTCTCTGAAGAATGTCTATTTTTCTGTAAATCCACTAAGGAGACTGGGTTTAAGGCAAGGTCATGCTTTAAAATCCTGGATCTGTTTTTAAACAATATGTGTAGCCTTGTGATTTGTAATATATATTTCTGTGGTTCTTTTGTAGGTTATCCTTAAAATAAGTATTAATTTTGAGATATATTTTGAGTTTAGGAAGGTCTTTCTACCTTGTAAAGTACCTTTTATGTATTGTTGGATTACTGCTCTTGAGGAAAACACAAGTTGTCTGCAGTGGGATTTCTAGTCTATTCTCCTCCCCCACTTCCCTCATCTCATTCCCCACCCCACCCCACCCCACCTGCATCTATATACATTTAAGAGAACAAGGGATGTAAGGCTGGATTTATTTGTGTAGGACTCTAGCCCCTTGTGACCGGAAGATACACCCAATCAAGATTGGAGGTCTACTTTATTCATTGGTTTGTTCACACATTGGTTTATTTATTCTTTGTACTCATTCACTCATTTATTCAATGAACATTTGTAGAATATCTATATGTATCAGATACTGTAAGTGCAATAAAAGAAACAAGGCTTACTTATTTTTATCACTGCCCTCCAGAGTCTCACAGTCGAGTGTAGTTTAGTTAATGGGTAAATAATTCTGTTTTAGTCTTCATCGAATATAATAATTGACAGTGTTTTTAAATATTTGTGAGACTTAGAGTTGTATACCTAGAAATGACCACAAATATAGAGAATGAATAAAATAGAAGTTGTATAATATAAAATAGGATGGCTGAAAATGGCATGTACAGCATGTGTAACATGTCAGCGAGTGGGGTACTCTTTGGTAATTGATTACTCTTAAGAATTCTGTCCCCATTGTCACATATTGTTAACACTGGATTTTAGACAACCCATGATCCTTTGACTGTTGATTCCATGCTTACTCTGTTAAATGGAACACCTCTGATTTCATTTCCAAAGATAGAATTGTTAAGGCCCATTTTTGCCTACTCCCAACTTCTTTCTCATTCTTATTTCTACTACGAGGCTCCTCCACCTCCAACCCCATTTTCCTACCTTAATTCTCAATTACATGCAAAGTAGAAGCAAAACAATAATAAAGACAAGGTATCAATAGCAGCACTGATGCTGACATGTTGAACACATTTTCAAAAGAGATCGTGTCTGTGTCAGATGCCCATGAGAAGAGCGTGGAGGCTGACGTGCTGCTGCTGAGAGCAGATTTAGTGGTGCGGTGACGCCTGAGAGTGGCCACGTGGTGTTGGCTACTGCTAATCTGCTGTGTAACTGAGCTGACTTGCCCTTACATATGTTGCTTTAAACAGCTGTATATCAAATGATGAATTTTCTTAAATTTATTGTAGGTTTGTTGGTCCAGATATTCTATTTGGAATATAACTAACATGGTTTAATCCTCCATTAACTTTAAATTCTTGTGCTAGATTTTCAAAGGCAAATGATGGAGGAAAGAATAATATAGATATATGAGGATTTTTTGTTTTGATTTTTGATTTTGTTATCTTGTTCTTGCACACTCTAATTCAGAATCCAGCTGTGACTAGGACTCTTACATAGACTTATTTTCCTGATACACTTCACACATGCTTATTTGAAGCAGCATCAGTGTGGCTTGGCTAACTTCTTAGTTTCTTTTCTTTATCCCAATACTGCTTTGTTTATATCTTAATGGTTCCTAGACAACTTTAATTGATTGATCCTGTCATATCTGTATTTTCTGATTTTTCTTATCTTGTACTCTATTTTCTTAAAATTATTGCTGTGTTTCCTTCCCATTCTTTCATCTTCTATCTCTCCTGTCTTTTCATGAGATGCCATTACCATCAGGATGTTTGGATTACCAGAACAGTCTGATCTTCAGTACCACCGATGTGCTGTGTTCTCTACATCTGATATAGAATGATTGATTTTTTAGTTTCTTTTTTTAAGAGTGGAGCCTGGAAGAACTTTTTTCCTGAATTGAGGCATATTGATAACAGCCAGAAAGTAACTTTTATGATCTAGACTAGATTATTCATTCTTTTTAGAATACAGTGCTTCATAAATTTGCCCTTATCTTTTTATTTTCTTTCTGTTCTTAATGGTCTTAACTGGAACTAATTTTGCCATGTCTACCATGTACTACTACATATTAAAAAGCAGAGATTTTCAAATATATTTCATTAGGATGAATTAACAGAAGTGTAATTATTATGTTAAGGTTAAGAACATTTCATGGGTCTTGGAATATAAACTCAAATTATTTTCTAAGTCATTCTTACTTATAATGCTGACAATTAAGAGGATACATATTTTATTCCACAATAAAATGTTCATTATTATTCCCATTTTATGGTAACTGATGTTGAAGAAATTAAATAATCTACCCAGAGCTACCATTTAGTATAAATGTAGCTGAAATTTGCAGCTTCATTTACTGAATGTGTGAGGCCATTTGGCCTCGTGTTAAGAGCATAATTCTGGAGCCAAACTGCTTGGTCTAAATCCTAGCTCCAGTGCTAGGCAAACTCTGGGCAGGTTTTTTGCATGTAAGTTTTCTCATTTCTAAAGTGAGAATTATAATACCAGTTTCGTAGGCTTGTTGTGAGGTTTAAGTATATCTATCTGTGTATAGCTTAGAATAGCATTTGGCAAATAATAGTTACTGTATAAGTGATTGCTGTTATTATCATCATTATTAATTAAACTGTGTTGTCTTTATTTTTTTTACCTGTGTAGCATGTTTATTCTTTCTAAAGCAACAGATGTTTTAGATAATTAAGTTACTGAACCATTCAAAGATTTGTGTGAGTGAATAAGTGAGTGAAGGAGGGAAGGAAGGAAAAAAGGAGGGAAGGGAGGGAGAAAGGAGAGAAGGAAGGAAGAAAGGCCTCTGAAGCCCACATTTTTTACTTCTATGAATTATGATGTTTATTAAAAGCTTCTTTGTTTTGTGTAGTAGATAAGAAAGAACTAGTTGAATTTAGGTATATCTACTGTAAATATATGGATTTGTCATTGATAATATTTCCTTGACAAATGTTTGGATGGATAGTAGAGTAACATGATAATTTGTGTAGTGAGCAGGACTTTACAAACTGTTTATTAGTGGGTTAACTGCCTGAGATCTTTTGCCAACTAATGAGAATGGACTGAGGCCTTTTTTGTAAGGGATGGAAAATAAAAAATCTTTTAATTAGGGCTAGACTTAGCAAACTACTTAATAATTCCCTTTATTATTTGTAGCCCCTTGGCCAAATTCCAAGTGCCCACACACCTTAATACAAATCTGTTTTTGGATAGTTAAAATTTTTTTTGAAAGATTTATATATTCAGAAACCGTTAGAGCCAGAAAGAATTTTAGAGCTTTAAAATCCTCTTTTCATAGATGATGAACCTGAGGCCCACTGGGCCTAGCTGCCCAAAGTTCGGTAGCTTCCATATTGTACGTGCTTGGAGGAGAATTTTGTTCATGCCAGACTAAAAGACGCTACTCTGACAGGTGGCACACCTTCACCTTTAGGATTTTTAGTGGCTAGTGGAAAGATTAGAAGCTTTTATGGTCTGCAAGACATTATTAAAATGATATTTTATGTGAGCTTGTATTGAAGTATATATAGGTCAAAACGCCAGAAAAATGTCGTCACTTTGGTCAATAATGTTTGGTGAATAAACAATGGAAAACAGTGAAATTAGCTTTTCTGTTAAGTAAATTCGATTACCTGGGAGAAAGAGGCTGTTGGGACTTAAGACCTCTCTTGGTGTGTGGGAATCTTCACAAGAACTCCAGACTTCATATCTCCTTGTGTTCTTCTTCTAGTCACTCATTATTTGCCTCTCATCTGTACTTCTGGTTCTTCTCTTTGCTTTTATTCCTATAGGCTTGTGTGTTTGTATCCTTAGCACCTAATGGTGACTAGCATGTGGATACTCTTAATAAAAGAGTGTTTATGACTCAGTTTCCAAATGCTAGTGGTTTGTTTTCATTCTAAAGTCTCTCTTACTGTTTCCTGAGTGTTGACCGTGTATTCCAGCCTTTTTCAGTTTGTGTTCCCTT
Source organism: Hipposideros armiger (assembly GCF_001890085.2). Taxonomy (NCBI): domain Eukaryota; kingdom Metazoa; phylum Chordata; class Mammalia; order Chiroptera; family Hipposideridae; genus Hipposideros; species Hipposideros armiger. The sequence continues at coordinate 3,451,930 of NW_017731400.1, read as the reverse complement.
AGAGAATTAAGCCTGAACTTAAACCTGAATGTTTTAAGGCATTCATTATGTATAATGAATTAACTTCTCTCCTAGGTATTTAAATTGGTTAATAGCTGTGTACCATTGCTGGGAGAATTCAGAAAATCACTAAGATCATTTTCTGTAGTACTTAATTACCTTCGAACACTGGTTGAGAAAACCTCATTTATTCACTTTATCAGACCTCCTAATACCATTCATTTTTTTTTGTGTGTGTTCCTTTTTGTTGTTGTTGTTAGTAAATTTCCTTATCTGTAGAAGTCAATTGGATTAGATGACTTCCAAGATCCTACCTAGTCTCCCTAAAGTCCCTAATTCTGTGGTTTCTTTAAATTAAAATTTACTGGGGTGGCAATGGTTAGTAAAATTACGTAGGCTTCAAGTGTACTATTCTGTAATACATATATCACACTGTGTGTTCACCACCCAGAGTCAGTTCTCCATCACCATGTATTTGATCCCCTTTACCCTCATCTACCACCCCTCTCCCTGCTTACCCTCTAGTAACCGCTAAACCACTGTCTGTGTCTATGAGTTTTTGTTTCTTTCTTTGTCTGTCTTGTTCCTTTGTTGCTTTCAGTTTTATATCCCACACATGAGTGAAGTCATATGGTTCTCAACTTTTTCAGTCTGACCTATTTCGCTTAGCATAATAATCTCAAGATCTATCCATGTTGTCGCCAATGGCACTATTTGATTAATACCATCTTAAAGCTTACTTTTGTAAGGAGCATCGTTATTGAGTGACTTCATTTTGATATCAGTTTTTTCTTTAGTCTACATTTCCTTATGTTTCATAGACTTAGTTTTTACTAAGGGTTGTTGCTAAGCTTGCATTATACTGAATAATTGCAGTAAATTTGGCTTAGTCTTTAAAAAGAAACATAAGCAATAAGTATATAATAGAATTCTCATATTCCTGTATTTTCTCATGTAAAGCGTATACTACTTGAATGTCAAACTGGCTATCACTTGGGTGGGCTTGTATGTGAGACTTGCTAGGACCATGCCAACACAAATGCCAAGGGCAAAGGAAGGAGACAGGAACTGGTAGCTTGAGTATGGTTAACCCCAACTTGGCCACAACAGCTGATCCTTGAGAGTCAGCCCTGTTTTTAGGCGTGGCATCTAGGACTGGTAACTGAGTTTTTATTTAGAAAGGAGTCAATATTAGATGTGTCAGGGTTCAGTTATATGAAAATAAAAGAAGAAATAATATTATACCTATTCACAAGTGACATGATTATATAGGAAATCCCATGGAATCTATAATAAAACTCCTAGAATTCATAAGTGAGCTTATCAAAGATACAATGTAATCCTACAAAAATCAATCATATTTCTGTATACTAGCAACGTGCAATTAGAAACTGAAATAAAAGCTATTTTGCCAGTAGCTCTAAGAAAATTTATTTAGGTGTAAGTATTTAGATATGAGTCTAACCAATCACATATAGGATTTGTATGTTGAAAACTACCAACAGAATAAATCAAAGAAGAGCTAAAAAAATAGATACATGATGTTTATGAATTGGAAAACTCAACACAGTAAAAGTATTGATTCTCCCAAAATTCATCTATGGGTTTAAAGTAATTTCAATACAGGTTCCAGTTATATATATTTTTTTTAGATACAAACATTCTAAATTTCATATGGAAAGACAGTGGAACTAGATTATCTAAAATTGTTTTAAAAAAGAATTAAATTGGAGGAATCACACCACCCTATTTTAAAACTTATTATAATAAACTAGCTTCAATTAAGATAGTGTGGTAGTAGTGGAAGAATAGACACATAAATTATTGGAAACAGAATAGCAAGTCCAAAAATAGGCCGACACAAATTGCCCAGTTGATTTTTTGACACAAGTGCCAAGTCTGTTCAAGGGGGTGGCGGGAGGGGAGGAGCAGTGTTTTCATCAAATTGAGCTGGAACAATTGGATATCCATATGGAAAAAGGAAAAAACTTTGACCTAAACCTCAAATATATATGAAAATTAACTCAAAGGGGATCAAAGATTCAAATGCAAAATTTTAAAGTATAAAAATTTAAAGTCACATTTTTGGGCCCTCTGGTTAGGCAGGATTCTTAGACATGCTACCCAAAGAATGATCCATAAAAGGACAAAAGATGGACTTCATCAAAATGAACTTTTGCTCTGTGAATGATTATATTTAAGAGAATAAAAAGCAAGCTACAGACTGGGAGAAAATATTTACATATCCAACCAAGCATAGGACTTATACCCAGGAAATATAGGGAACTCTCAAAAGTCAGTATGAAAACGAACAACCGGTTAAAAAATGGGCAAAGAGGATATCCAGATGACAAATAAGTACTATAAAGTTTTTCTGCATTGTTACCATTAGGAATTCTATAGCTCATCTATTAGGCTAGCTGAAATGAAGAAATGCTGATAGTACCAGGTGTTGGTGGGGTTGCAGAACTACTACTCTTCATGCTGTTGGGGGGATGACAAATGATACAGCCACTTTGTAAAACAGTTTTTCAGTTTCCATAAAAATATAAACATAAACTTACCATGTAACCAATAATCCCACTCCTGGGTAGTAGACATGAAAACATAAGTTCATAGAAAACTTGAATACGAATGTTTATAGCAACTGTCTTCCTAATTGTTCAAAACTGAAAACAATTCATATGTCCTTCAGGGGGTGAATGGATGAATAAACTGCCACATCCATTCAATGGAATACCACTGAGCAATAAAAAAGAATGAATAATTGATATCCTCAGCATCTTGGATGAACCTCAAAAGCGTGTTCTGAGTGAAAGAAGCCATGCATAAAAGGTCTTACACTGTATGGTTTATTTATATGACATTCAAGAAGAGGGAGCACCATAGTCATGGAGAAGAGACCAGTGATTTCCAGTGGTTAGAAGTGTGGGGAGAATGCACCTGGAAAGGAATAGCAAGAGGGACTGAGTTGGGTGGTGGAGCTCTTCTGTCCCATGTGGTCGTGGTCGTTCCATATAGCTATACATGTGCCACAATTCATAGAACTGCTCACTCGCCAAAAACCCAGTTTTGCCATATCACAATTGTTTTAAGAGTGAATTGGTCCTACAAAGAACAAATATATGAGAAATGTTAAGGTGGAGAACCAAGATTGGAGATTGAAATTTATGAAAAAGGGTTTACACTTCATTTAAGTAGGAAGCCAAGTCCTCTAGATGGAGAGAAACATGGGTTTGGGCCTGCATACTTGAGAAGAGCTGAGCTTCAGAACAGTTGGTGAGGGTTAATGAAGCGTTACTGATTTTATCCTCACTGGTGAGGATATTGTCACCTCTAGGTAATATGAGATGAATAATAAGACAGTTAAATGGCAGGATTATGTCATGGTTTGATTTATTAAATAAAGCTAATTACCTGGTGTCATTTCCCATTAAAAAAGACTCTTTTTCACCATTCCTGCCAGTTGGTGTTTGTTGATCAGAAGATGACTTTTAGAAGCATTCTATTGTTGCTGGAGGTAGAAATAGGCAAGGGTGGGATCTGATTGGAATGAAAATGTCACAGTCACAGAAGAAAGGGTTTAGCTTATAATTAAGATGGGATCTGGGAACTCTCCTTACCTTTATACATTGGTGCACAGCAGCCTTGCGGTGTTTTTTTGCTACCTTTTGCATAATGAAATAATTATTGTTTTGGAATTTGTGCCTATAAAAACTGCAGAAGTCTTATGGTATATGGCTACTTTGACTCATATTGATTTGTTTAAATTGAACTTTTTCGAAAACTTTTTTTTTTAACTTGTCCATTCAGAAACTGCAAATTGTAATCAGGTCCTCATATTCACCATTTAACCACCTTAACCATGTGTTTGGAAGAATTGCAAATCCCTTTTTTCGCAGGGCTGACTATGAAAATAGGAAATGGTGGAAAACCAACAGCATGGAATCCCTACAGTATCTAGGAGCATTCAGCCTGGCTGGAGCTGTTAGACCAGTGCACACGTGTGTACATGCATATGCGCACACACAGACACCAGCTGCCAAATACACACACACACACACACACACACACACACACACAAACAAACTGCTGTTGCTGCCTTTTTAAAAAATCAAATGATCAAAGAAGCTTTATTTGTAATAGCCAAAAACTAGAATCAACCCACTGTCCATCACCAAACAAAAGGACAAGCGAATCATCATACAGGCGTACTATAGAATACTACCCAGCAAAATAAAGGAATTAGCTTTTTGAAAACATGCAAAAACATGGATGAAATTAAAAATAATTATGCAAAGCAAAAGAACCCAGACAAAGCTATTATACACTGCATTATATCATCTACAGAAAATGCAAACAAATCTATAGTTAAAGAAAGCAGAGCAGTGGTTAACTGAGGCAAGAGAGTCTGGGAGGGGGAAAGGGAGGAATTACACAGGTGTCCAAAGAAGCTTTTGGGGGTGATGTATATTCATTATCTTTATTGCAGTGATATACATACATGCATATATTTACACACACACACACATATATGTTATATATAACACTTCTCTATCATGCCCAATTTCTTTAATTCTTTTAATGCTTAATAGGAATTTAAATATATTTTAATTATATTCTTTTTTCTTCCTTTGTCCCCTAAAAAATTTCCTGTTCTCACCCATCACCCTAATATCTTTCTTAGAACATAAAAGAAGGAAAAATCAGAAGGGAGAAGATAGGGAAGAAAGCTAGAAGAGAATCTAAGCCATTGCTCACAGGCTACCGGAGAACACCTTTATTTGCTTTCCTGAGCTTGAGTGCTCCCCCACTCCCGTTTCTCTCTCCTCCCGGCTCTCCCCACTCCCCCATGTGTACTCTGGAGGCTGTTCTTTCATTCAGGCCTCTTGTGGTGGTTACTGGCATGTGATAGGCCCTTAGGGCTAACATATCCTATTGGTCTGAATCACCTAACTTCACACATTAACTGTCTCTCTTCACAGCCCATTCATAATACAGTTAGTGCTTTTGATTGCATGTCATATGGTACAAGTAACAGAGTGGAAGATGCAATGTAGGAAATTAACATTACAGGTAATTCAGCCCAACTGGTTTATCAACAGGAAGTGAGTAGTGTTGTCCTCATAAATTCCTTCTTATGTAATATACCTACATCTGTGACTACATTTCAGTCAGTGATTTTTTTCCCACCAGTTTTAATTAATGTCTGATAAGTGCTGTAGACCCTTTCATCAAATAAAAAAAAAGGCACATGCACATATATGTTTAAGTGTTTCTGTATAGTTTGATGGGGGTCACGGAGTCCTTGAACTCTATATGTATACCCTTAGGGATTCAAGGACCAGTATTCGAAACCTCTGATCTAGGAAGTGCTATTTGTGATTTCCTTCCTTTTCTACCTGTTCCCTGCTCCCCTTTGTTGGGCAGAGTGCTGAGCCCTGGGATTGCCTGTCCGTTCACCTCTGAGGCATCTGTTCACTAAGTGGGCTTGCCTGTAAAGGGTGGGCAGAGTTTCCTGTTAACTTTCACCATCAGACATAGTAGTATGTAGTATATACCAAATATAGTAGTATATACCAAAGGGGCAGTAGAGAGTCCCCAAGGACTCCCTCCCCATGGCAGCCCTGTCCCTTTAAAGAGAAAGCTCAGTCTCTCTCCATTAGTATCCTTTCCCCCTTTCCACTGGTTCCCCAGAAGCATCAGGGAAGGCTCAGCTTTCAGGTGACATGGACATATCATGACCCTAGTGGAGTGACCCTCCATAGGTATTACCTCTTCCAAGTTCATTCAGCCTCACAGGGAATTTAAAAAGCAGTTGAAGTAGGCTCTCACTAGGTAGATGGCTGTGAAAAGCTCTGCCTTGCGGATTCTTTGGGCCTCCACATCTTTGTTTCAGGCAATGAATGGAACATAGAGCACATCCTGCAAGACAGGGCGTTAGGCTTCCTGAGAGGATCTGCAGATGGCACCATAGCAGGCTTGTTTATATTTCCCCAAAACTTTATTATAGAAAATTTCGAATAGCAAGGTTGCAAGAATTTTACAGTGAATAGCTGCTGTGCACTCACCAGGAAGATTCTGTCATTACATTGTACTGTCCTTGTTATATCACATATTTTACTCATCCATCTAATGCTAGCCATCCAGCAATCCATCTTATTTTTTTTAGTTTTTTGTTTGTTTTTAAAGATTTTAATTGGGGAATCAGGTAAGGGGAACAGACAAGTTGCTGCCCTTTTGTTCTTCAATCTAGTTATGGAGGACGTTGCTTCACTGGCCCAAGTTGGTATCATCTTTGCACTCTTCCCAGGTGAGGCAGACCAGTCGCCGGTCACTGGACGGCTGCTCACGGTGGCTTTTGGTGGCTCACACCAGCTGCCAGCCGCTAACGGTAGCTTATGGCAGCCCACTGCAGCTCCACTGCAGCCTATGCCGTCGCCAGCAACTCGTGGCAGCCCAGCTCCAGGTCGAACTGTTGTTCACCATATTAGCTGTAGAGGGTGCAGCATTACCGGCCCTAATGTGGGATCCGAACTGGAGTCCTGCTGCTCAGAGCTGGCATCCCAAGCCAACTCTTAACCAACGTGCCACTTGGCCAGCCCAATCCATCTTATTTTTTTAAAACACATTTCAAATTAAAATGTGGACATCGGAACACTTCCCTCTAAATACTTTATGAGACATGTCATTAACTAGAGGTCAATATAGGTTTGCAGTTTTTTAATGTAAAAATTGGAAACAATGCAATACATTCATCTTGAGTACATTTACTGAGTTGTGACAAATACATACACCTGTGTAACTCATATTTCTATTAAAAAACTGTGGCCTAGGTATTACTCACTTAATAATGTAAATATAGTAACCCCTTTTGATTTATAAGGAAGTGTTGGTATATATACTGTATTTGCTGTGTTAAGAAAAAGCTGTGAACACCTCCCCCTCTCTCCCTCTGTCCCCCTCTCCTTCTCTCTCCCTTTTTCCTCTCTCTCCCGTCCCATGAAGTGATGTAAATGATAGATTACTTTAACCAGTTTTGTGGTTTACTTTTTAAATGTGTTATGGGTTTTTAAGCATGTTTTTACACAACATACTTAGCAAAATAATATTTTCTTTGAAGATATCTTTCCTTACCACTGCAGTACTTGCTGTTAACCCTTAAAAAGTGGGAATGAATTCTTTTTCTTTTCTTTACCAACAGTTTTCTTCTTCTAAAATACTGAAAGCATATTCATGCCCTATACATTACATTCTATCCAATAAACAAACAAACAAATAAATAGAAATATTCCCATGAGGGAGTTAGAAGACAGTTTCATATTCAGGAGAGTTAGCTACTGGGTAAAGAGGAAAAAGCAAAGGAGAAGCTAGACTATTTGGTAGAGTGAGTTCTGGGGCATGTGGGATCAAGAACGTAAGTGGATATATTTAGAATGATAATGTATCTCCTTTACCTCAAAGGTAGGAGGGTACCAGAAGAAGGCGAATGAATTTCAAGTTTTCGGTCTTATTTAGGAAAATAAAATGAAATGTGTTTCCAAGATTATATTTTTTATTGTTTTCTATTCTGTCTACTTGTCTCGTGTTCTGTGAAATCTTTGGATATAACTACACCATACCATTTTATAATGACCACATATTTGGAAAATATCTTTGAAGGTTTAAAAATTGCATATAGTTGTTCAGTAAGAATACCTTGAATTCAGACTGTGTGCCAGGTAATACAATGCTAGGTATAAAGATACGATGAGAAATAAAGAAGCAGTTGTGAGTGAATGGTAATTCAGAAAAGAAACAGTGCTTCCTATGAACTCAGGGAAAGACAGTAAAAAGAGAGAGGCAAGAGCAATTGGGATTAAGAGTGCAGGTGGTTGGTTAGTTCACAGATTAGAAGCCTACAACCTGCAGACCAAGCTGGGTGCTACCTTTATTGGTACAGCCTGTGATCTAAGAATGGTTTTTGCATTTTTGAACAGCTGGGGAAAAAGTCAAAAGACTAATATTTCATGACATGAACATTATATGAAATTCAAATATCACTATCCATAAATAGTTTTATTGGGAAGCAGCCATCTTAGTAAAAAAATGTTATTGTGTATGACTGCATTTCATGCCACAGTGGCAGAGGTGAGCAGCTGTGACGCTGTGCAGGAAACCGCTACTACAGAAGTCTGGGCTTGCTGTCTTCACAAGGGCCTGGTTGGGGTTGGGGAGGTGGAGAGTGGGGTTGATTCTTTTCTGGCATCTGGCTTTAGAATTTTACTTAAGCTCATAAGAGCATTTTGCCTGCCTGGGGGTACTTAACATTTTTCCTTCCGGAAGCCTGCGGTTTTGATAGCTGTGACTTGTCATTGTGCCTCCCCCCACCGAAAAAAAAACAACAACAAAAAACAACAACGAACAAACAAAAAAAACCCCTCCAAAACCGCAGTCTGAGTCTCAAGTGTGCTGTCCTGGGCTGAAATAGTGGATCTTTGTGTAAGTACATTTTACTGTTGGAGGAAGGAGTGCATTCTGTGTGGCCGCTCCTGCAAGGGAAAAACCTAGGAAGCCTGGGTGTGGAGTACCTTCACCTGATAGGTCCTTCTCTCTTGCTGATTGCGGTATGTAACTATAGTCTTGACTGCAGTCTCCTGACTGTTGTTAGTCCTTCTAGTGAATCGCCAGATATGTGGGTGGTCTTGAGGCCCCTGGAACAGGTGCTCTCAGGGATTGCATTGCTGCTCAGCACATTACAAATTGTAGTTATAACTAACTCAGCAGTGTTTTGAGTGCATGTGTATTGCTGTTTTTATTTTACTTTATTTTTTATTACCAGGGCATACCCATCATTTTAAAACAAAAGAAGACAAAAGTATATTTTGAATATCTCACTTTTAAGGCACAATGGAGTGTGGATTATTTTGTTATCAAATTAGATAGCACAAAGCATTATGTTTACTATTCAGCGACATTCTCTACTGGGCTAAAAGAATACACCATGCCTTTACATTCCAGACGAAGCATTCATCACAGTATTGCTAATTCACAGGAAAGCAGCAGTCAGGAAAATTAGACAATTTAAAATGGAATATTGGTTCACAGCAGAATTTCTTTACAAAAGTAAAAAATGAAAATGAGGCTGCAACCAAATTAGGTTTCTGATTGGCACTCTTGTTAGCTAACCAAGAAAAGCCATTTATCAATAGTGATTTAATTAAGCCATGTTTGATTTAGCAGCTGAAAAAAATGTATCCAGTGAAAATAAACTTGTTTATTAGATATTAAGTAAGAACAGTTGCTCAAAGAGTTGAGGACATGGGGAGCAATATCAATGGCTACTTGAAAAACAAGACAAATGATTTCAAGTAGTTTTCTTTGGTCATTTATTAGTTAACAAATGATTCCAATACTGCTCAATCATTGTTTATAAGAGGAATCAATGATGAATTTGAAGTGACAGAAAAATTAGCCTCTCTGAAGAGCCTGTGTGGAATGATTACAGGTGAAAATATTTACAAGGAAATTAACACTAAATCAGTACAAGCTGATGTGGAATTTGCTAAGAGGTGTTACAACTGATGATGGTAAAAATATTTGTGAAGCAGAAAAATTGTTAGACAAATTTACGAGTTGGGAAAATGTAGGGTGTTTAAAGTGTATAGTATAGTTAGTTATTCATTGTATTATTCATCAGCATATACTTTGAGGAATATATTTGAACTTGTTATATATTATTGAACCACTGGTGTCTGGTGAACTTTATTTTTTTCTCACAGATTTAGCCATGGTCAGTCTCATGAGTTTTTATCAGAAACGAAAGCTAAATGCCTTGACTTGTCTTTACTACACAGCAGTTGGTGACTTGGCAGTGGCACAATTTTATTGTTGATTTTGTTTGTTTGTTTTTTGAGGTTGGGGCCAGAATTGAAATCTTTCTGAATGAGACAAACCATTTTCAACTACTGTTACTGAACACTAAATGACATTGGAAATTAGGTTTTGCTATAGATTTGATAATATTTCTTAATGAGCTTAATCTAAAATGAAAAGGTGAAGTGGAACTTATATGTAAAACTCATATTATACTAAAGTCATTTTGATAGCAACTAATGTTTGCATCACAAGTAATGTCAGGTTACTCTCTGCATTTCATAGGCTGTCAAAACGTAAACCAAGAGGCGAGCTCTCCTTTCCTACCCAGATTTGTAGCAGATAAATTTTCTGAGCTCAAACTACAGTTCTAGCAGCATTTCTAGACCTCAGTGCTAGACAGAGCAAAGGAAATTTGCATACCTCACAGTCCATTTAAGAGTGCAGCGAGGAACTCCCACCTAACCTTCATTGGAAGCAATTAATCTGCGTTGTAATGACATGCTAAAAGGTAAATATCAAGAATAGAGTTCTGTAGATCCCTTCCAAGTGACGAATATGCCCAGTTAAAGTCACATGCTTGTATGCTGCTGTCAATATTTGCCATTACCCGTCTATATGAGAAGACATTTTCAAAGATGAAATAAGTAAAATCCCTTCATATATCAGTATTAACAGATGAACATTTGTAACCAATTTTGATGATAGGGGACATTAACTTTGAACCCAAATTAAGTAAAATATTAATGAGGAGAATCCAGTTCTCCTCATTAATAGACTTGTACACAAAAAAATGTACTCTGTTATTATTACTATATCTTGAATTTGTCAATAAAAAACTTGTGGACATTTGTTTTCTCTCATTATATAAGTACCTACGTAATAACCTTGGTATTACCTTTTGGCTGGAAAGCCTGGCCTGGAAAAATATTTACTATCTGGCCTTTTACAGAAAAAGTTTGTCATGCCTTTGAAGTTGATTATGGAAAAGGGGGTGATGGAAACAAGGAGAGATGATACGCAGTTTTGGGCTGGGACACTGTGGCACTGTTTTTATAGATGGATTAACAGAGAAGACATTTGGTGGTGAGACAAAGATGAGTAGTTAAATTTTGGATTTGTGTTTGAGATGCCTATCGGAGATTTTCAGCAGCCAATTGAAAATTTGGGTGTGGGTTTCAGGGAAGAAACTGGGACTAAATGTGCTGTCATTAGTAAAAGATATAAATAGAAACCATGGGTGTGGTTTTTAATATATTCTGTATTCCTTTAGAAAAGAAATGCATTTTTCTGCTATGTTTCCTGTTAAGAAACGAGGCTAAGTTTTCATGAAGTTCCTGAAATATAAACTCTGGTCACTAAATAACTCTTGTTCTTCGATTTTATTCTCTTCTTGACTATATGGAACAATTCTCTTTCACCTATGTAAAACCTTAATTCTCAGCTACAATAGTTGAAGTGAATTCAGAAGATCTTTTTTGAAGGCAAAAACGCATGCATGCACTTTGGCTCCATCAGTGTTGCTTGTAGAAACCACAGTGTTTTTATCGGGGGAAAGCAAAAACTTGTTTACAGTGGAAAGCATAACAAAATCTGTGATCTTTTTGCCTGAGGACTCTTTCCAAAACAACTTACTGTAACAGACATCCAAGGTCAGTATTTCCTAATTAAGACGATTCAGCTGGAGTTTCCAGTCGCAGCCATCACTCAGGCCATTGCTC
>NW_017731400.1:3425587-3440192 GCF_001890085.2 Hipposideros armiger | reverse complement strand
CACACACACACACACATTCTTTCCTTAATACAGTGTGCATTTCAAGTTATTAGTCAGCATCCAGGGGCCATGCCCTTTTTAGCTTAAAATAATACAATGGAGTAAGATGTTTACTTCATGTCACTAATGAGTTTTAATTTTTGTTTTAGACTTTTTCTGAAACCAAATTTAGAAACATAACATACTGAATAGTTGTATCTTTTTGTTAGCCAATTGTGAGTCGAGAATTTATACATTGATATTTTAGTATATTCGGAATAATTTTTGTATCTGGGATCGTGGGGATTAATCCCTGGCCTGAGGAGGCAACATGCTTCTTTCTGTTCTTGCTTGTTTTCAGAAGAATGCTTCATTGTAGTGAATACTCAGTAAATATTTGTTCAGTTGAACTCAATAAAATCAGCAAAACAGAGGGTTAACAATTGAAGAATAAATAAATTTAGACAGGAAGAGAGGAGCCACTTAGAGATGAGTTGCTCTACTTTTTGAAGAATTTATAAAGTAACAAAATATCAGAGATTGGTTTGCCTTATCCATACTTTTTATTTTATCCTTAGCTGATTTTTTTCACTTTGAAGAAGATATGTAACTCCCTGAAGAAGGATATTTTTATTTTTGAGTTCTTATGTATAGAAGTTCCTCAGGAATATTTACTATGTTTAGCATTTCAATTTTATAATATGACAAAAGTTTAATAAATATAAGATAGAAAGGGAAGCAGTGAGTTAAATATGGATCTAAACTTATAAATGGACATCCATCCCTACAGACTGATAGTCATCATTTATTTTGTATCCTATTTTTCTACCTTTTACTTTTCTGTATTTCCTTTGTTTGTTTGTTTATTTTATTTAATTAGGGAAAGCTTCAAACACACAGAAAATACAGGGTAATATAATGAACCCTCAAGTACTCACCAGGCTGCAATAATTATCAACTAATGGACAAGCCATATTATTTCATCTTCTTTCACCACCCTCTGCCCCTTTCTTGCCACAGCACATCTGGATTATTTTGAAGCAAATTGAGACATCGTATTATTTAATTGGTAAAACATCAATTATGTATCTCTAAAGAAAAGATCTTGGTTGTTCTTATTTCATTTCTTTATGGAGAGAGGGAGAGGGAGAAGTAGAGGGAGGGAGAGAAGAGAGGAGAGAGTAACCAATCCAATACCATTGTCACACCTGAAGTTAAATTAATGTATTTCCTTACTACGAACAAATACCCAGCCAGTCTCAAAACTTTCACAGTTGAAGCTCTTGTTTATTCTCCCTCTCCCTCGCCTTTTCCCTCTCTTCCTATCTTCACCATCTTTATAATTGGGTCTTTTGAATCAGGACCCAAAGGAGATCCACACATTGCTTTTGGTTGATGTCAAAACGAGTCACAGCACTGGTTATGTGTCCATGTTGCCTATCAGACTCCCAAGACTCAAGTGACTTTAATACCTCTTTTATTTTGATTCATAGAAGGAAACAGATCCAAGAGATAGCAGGCACAGCATCTTTCTCTCATCAGGAGACCTAGCCTACCTACCCTAATATACAGCTTCTTTTAGCCCTCCCTTGCATTGAACATTTCAACTGCCATGGTCAAGAGCCAAGGTGTGCGGTGGATGTCACCCTGATCCAGGGAAGACTCAGCCTTGAAGTTTTACTTTTTTTATACCATTCTGTTATGTAGGCCAAAGACCTTCATACCCTTTCACAATTTACTGAATTCACAGGCAGTTCTGACGTTTCCAAGGAAACAAGTGTGAGAAGAGGGGCACTGAGGTCATTCCCAGGGAAACCTGCATCAGCCCAGGCCAATGTTAACCCTTTAATGGTTTCTTATTTTTTCACCTGTTGTTTGGTTTTTCTCTTTCTTTTTTTTTGCAGTTTATTTTAGGAAACCATTGTATTTGTCCTGAAGTTTCTAACATTCTGGATTTTGCTTATTGTTTCTTGATGGTATTATTTAATATGTTCCTTTATCCCCAGTTTCTGTTCTAATCTGGGAATTAGATCTAGAGACTTGATCAGAGTTCAGAATTTTTTCAAGAATACTTCATAGCAGCTGGCATGTACTATTTATTGCTTCATTTCAGGAGGCTCATGTTTAGTTATTTTACTTTTGTTAACCTGAGCTGTCTTAGTCTGCTTGGGCTGCTAGAACAAAATACCACAATCTAAATAATTTATGAACAACAGAAATGTATTCCTCACAGCTCATGAGGTTGGGAAGTCCCAGATGGCGGCACCAGCATGGTCACCATGGTCAGCATGGCAAGGGCCTTCCTCCTGGTTTGTAGCCATCACCTTCTCGCTGTGTCATCGCAGGGTGGAAGGGCCAAGGGATCTTTCTGGAGCCTCAAAATTAGAAGAGCACGAATCCCATTCACGAGAGCTCCGCCCTCATGATCTATTCACCTCCCGAAGTTCCCACCTACTTATACCATCACTTTTGGGTGTTAGGATTTCAACATAGGACTTTCGGCAGAACACAGACTTTTAGACCATAGCATGTGGATTATGTGTTGTTGACTTGATCCAACTTTTATAAAGTTTTATCAGCATTTTATTTAATGGTTAAAAAAAAAAGGCTGGACAGTTGGCTACATCAAGGGTATGCAAACATATTCTGCAATGGATCAGATAAATATCTCTATCAGATCTCAATTAATAATTTTCTTTGCCTTTACATCCCTTTACAACATAGCTCCCAGGTCATATATAAACAGCATGGGCCAGGTTTGACCAGCTAGCTGTAGTTTGCTGACTTCTGGCCTACATACATTATTTTATTAAGCATTGCAAAATGGCTAGATTTTTAGTCTCCTAATATTGCTTCTTCATCTTTTAGTTTGTAATTCCTCAGAAAATATTTTCCCCCAATTATTTGGTTACCATGTTGTACAGTTTTTATATTAAAGGCAAGATAAATCCCTGATTCTTTCCCTTTTAGTTATTGTTATTGAAAAAAATGAGTTGGGAGACAACCAAGATGGCGCAGTAGGTAAACGCTGTGCTTACCTTCTCTCACAACCACATCAAAATTACAGCTAATCTACAAAACAGCCATTATTGAGAATCACCTAAAATCAAGCTGAACTGAAGCCCTTCAACTAAGGATGTGCAGAAGAAGCCACCTCGAGACTGGTAGGAAGGGCAGAGGTGTGGAACAGGCTAGTTCCACACACGTGTGTGTGGCCGTTAAAGATCGGCAGAGCTGTTTCGACTGTGAGGATCACCGCCCCCCCCCCCCCAATCCCCCAGAGGAGTGAGATATCCAAGCCCCACTCCAGCCCATGGTTCCAGTGCCGGGGAGAGAAGTCCTCATTTCTGGTTGTGAAAACCAGTGGAGATTGTGACAGAAAGACTGAGGGCGGCTGCACTCCCAGGCGCTCCTCTTAAAGGGACTGCATGCCGACTTAACCACTAATGGAGACACTTGCTCTGAGCTCCAGAACTGGGGCAGCAGCTGGAAAGGCATCAGGGACAGATAGTGGGGAATTGAGTTGCCTCGCTTGGGATGGGTGCTGGAAAGGTGGCTTTCTTGTGGGGAAACGGGTGGAAGCCATTGTTTCTTTCCTGAGCCCACCTCCTTCCTGGTATGTGGACACAGGCTGCCACCATATCTGAGTGTCCACTGTTTGTTCACCCCACCCTGGTGATTGGAGGCCCAGTCCCGCCCCACCCAACTTTTGGGCACACCCAGTCCACTTCCAGTGGCTTTTTTGTGCAGACCTCCTGCCTTGGCTCAAGGTGCAGACTTTCCTAGGGTCTCTCAAAATTTGTAGAACCCAGACAAGCAATATCTGACTTGAGCGTGTCCTGTACCTCTGGCTGAGGAGCCCTAAGCACGGCACTAGCGGCAGCCAGCATTGGATCTCAGCTTGGCCACTCAAGGTGCTTCTAAGCACAGCATGGGGTGGCAGCCATCTGTAGATTTTTTTGTGGCGCCTGCTGGGTGGCTCCAGTGGGGCACAGGCTGTGGCTGAACTTGACCTACAGCGGATCCCCTCCAAGGTGGTCCTGTGGCTGGCGCTCCCAGTGGCCAACTTCAAAATGAGCTGGAGCATTACCCAGCTGCCTCCAAGTAGGACACACCCAAGGGGTGGATTGGGCGGGCACCAGAGTCCAAAGTCCTGCTGAAGCAGATCATGCTCCGTAGGGTCAGCCCCTGCACCACAACTGCTCCACGGTAGTCATGGCCAGTCCTCAAAATCAGTAAGCCCAAGGGTCAGTCCTTCCCATTGATGTGTAGTTATCCACCAAAGCTCAACTACAAGAGGAGGGCACAACCCACACAAGGGACACACCTGGAGCACGTAGCTCAGGGGACCATAAAGACTGTGCCACTGAACCCCACAGCACACCTATTACATAAGGCCGCTCTACTAAGACCAGAAGACATAGCAGCCTTACCTAATACATAGAAACAAACACAGGGAGACAGTCAAAATAGGGAGACAAAGAAACATGTTCCAAATAGAAGAACAGAACAAAGCTCCAGAAAAAGAACTAAGTTAAAGGGAGATAAGTAATCTCTGAGATACTGAGTTCCAAACATTGATTATAAAAATGCTTAGGAATCTCAGGGAGAACTTCAACAGAGAGATAGGAAGCATAAAAATGGAAATGAAAACCATGAAAAAGAACCAGTCAGAAATAAATAATACAATAATGGAAATGAAGTATATATTACAGGGAATCAATAGTAGATTAGATGAAGCAGAGGATCCAACCAGTGATGTAGAAGATAAAGGAGCAGAAAACATCCAACCAGAATAGCAAAAAGAAAAAAGAGTCCATAAAATTGAGGAGAGTTTATGGGGCCTCCAAGACAATATCAAGTATACCAACATTCGCATTATAGGAGTACCAGAAGAAGAAGAAAGAGAGCAAGGAATTGAAAACTTATTTGAAGACATAATGAAAGAAAACTTCCCTAACTGGTGAAGGAAATAGACATACAAGCCCAGGAAGCACAGAGAGTCCCAAACAAGATAAACTCAAAGAGACCCACACCAAGACACATCATAATTAAAATGCCAAAGTTTAAAGACAAAGAGAGAATCTTAAAAGAGCAAGAGAAAAGCAGTTAGTTACCTACAAGGGAGCTCCCATTAAGACTTGACACCTGATTTCTCAGCAGAAACATTGCAGGCAAGAAGGGAGTGGCAGGAAATAATCCAAGTGATGAAAAGCAATGACATACAACCAAGATTACTCTACCCAGAAAGTCTGTCATTTAGAAGTGATGGACAGATAAGGAGCTTCCCAGACAAGAAAAAGCTGAAGGGGCTCATCACCACCAAACCAGTATTAGAAGGAAGCTATGAGGGACTCCTTTAAGATGGGAGAGGGGTAAAGGATGGGTGAAAGGGGAAGGGATTAAGAGGTACCAGTTGGTTGTTATGCAGTAGTTTTAGGGATGTAGGGTATAGCATAAGGAATATAGTCAATAATATTGTAATAACTAGGTATGGTGCCAGATAGGTACTAGATCTATCAACGTGATAGATAGGAATGGGGTTGGGCGCAGGTGAAAAAGGTGAAGGTATTCAGATATATAAATTGGTAGTTCATGCAGCATAGGGAATATAATCAACAGTGTTGTAAAGATCATGTAAGGTGTCAGATGGGCACCGGACTTATCAGGGGGATCGCTTCATAGACTGTGTAAATGCCTGACGAATGTGCTATATACCTGTAGAGTTTTATATGAATAAAATCTTATAGTATGTTCCCCTTTTTTTCTAGCTTCTTTAACATAGCTGAGATTGTTACATTCATTTATATTGTTGTATATATGATAATTCATTTCTTTTTATTACTGAGTGGTATCCCACGGTAGTGATAGACCAACATTTGTTCACCTATTTGTCTTTTGTGATTTCACGTAAAACTGCTTTGACCATTATTGTAGGAGTCTTTTCGTAGACAGCTGCTATCATTTAGTCTTGGGTAAATATTGGGTTGTCAGAAAAGTCATGACGTTATTTTTTCTGTTTTTCATTGCAGAAATGCGTCATGACTTTTCTGATGACCCAATATCTAGGCATGGAATGGGCTGAACTGATTGTTCCATTTTATATTTTCACTAGCAATTCTTGTCAAGTCTAGTTGTTCTGCCTTGTCTCCAACACTAGATAACAGTCAGCCAGTGTTAGCCATATTCATGGGTATGTAATTATATCTCAGTGTGGTTTTAATTTGCATTTTTCTAATGACTAATGGTGTTGAATATGCATATGTCTTTTTAGGTTTAGTGCCTGCTCAAATATTTTGTCCTTTTTTATTGGCTTGTTTAGCTTATTATTTAGTTCTGAGATTTATATATATATTTTATCAGATATATATTTTTGCCAGATTTTTCTCCCATCATATGATTTGTCTTTTGGTTTCCTTGATATTGTTTTTTGAAAAGCAACAGTTTTACATTTTGATGAAATCTAGTTTATAATATTTTGAAATATACTTTGTACTTTTTTGTGATCTGGTTAAGAAATCTTTGTCCAATCCGAGGTCATTAACATTTTCTCTTTTTTTCCCCTAGGAATTCTATATATTTATCTCTTACATTTAGGTCTGTTACGTATTTTAGGTAATTTTTTACATGTTGTATGAGGTAAGGGTCAAGGTTCATTCTTTTGCCTATGGCTATACAATTGTCTCAGCACGTTTGGTGAAAAGATAATCCTTTCCCCATCTTGGAACCTTTGTCAGTAGTCAGTTGACATATATGTGTACATCTATTTCTGGACTATTCTCCACTGATCTATATGTGTTTCTTTGTACCATTTCCACACTGAGTTCATTAGTGTTGCTTGAAATCACATTAAGTCTTCTAACTTTATTCTTCTTTTGAAAAATCAGTTATGCTATTATAGATCTTTTGCATATCTATAAATTTCAGAATCACCTTTTCAGTTTTTAACAAAAAAAAAGCCTCTTTTATAATAAGTTTTCAATCAAATTGTATTGAGTTTATAGATCATTTTGGGGAGAATCAACAACTTTACAATATGGAGTTTTCTAATCCACGAGCATGGTTTATTTCTCCATTTAATTATATTTTTTAACATGTCAATGGTGTTTTGGTTGTTTTTATTAACATGTCTGGCAAATCTTTTGTTAAACTTGCCCTTAAGTATTTTGGAGGATGTTATTATCAAAAGTATTTGAAAAATTTCAATTTCCAAATGTTCATTACTATTGTATACACATATAATTGATTTTTGTAGGTATCATATCACCTTGTTAAACTTATTACGTTTAATAGTTTTTTTGTAGATTTCTTAGAATTTCTTAAATAGATAATTATGTTGTCTGCAAATAAAGAGTTTTACTTCATTGTTTGAGATCTGTATGCCTTTAGATTCCAACTTAGAGTGGAATAGAAGGATAAGAATGCTAGCTAGCATTCTTCCTCAAATCAGGTAGAAAGTATTGGTCTTTCAACCTTGAGAATAATGTTAATTGTGCGTTTTATGTGGTTGAGGAAGTTTGCTTCTCTTCCTAATTTGCTAAGAATTTTAATCACAAATGAATGTTTAGTTTTGTCAAATGCTTTTTCTTTCTTTATTGTGATGATCATATACTATTTCTTCTTTTTTAGTCTGTTAGTATGGTGACTTACATTGATAAATTTTTTTTTTAATGTTAAACCAACTTTGATTTACTGGTATGAATCCCACTTAGTTTAGATGTATTATTATGTATTTTTGGCTTCAGTTTGCCAAAATTTTGCTAAGAATTTAAAAATCTATATTCATGAGAAATGTTGGTCTGTAGTTTTCTTGAAGTCTAGATTTTATATTAGGGAAATGATGACCTCATCTTTTTATTGGTGTGTTTAGACCATTTACACTTAATGTGGTTATTGGTGTGTTGGATTTAATTCTTCCATTTGCTATTTTCTATTCATCTCATGTGTTTTTGGTTTCCTTTTCCCTCTTTTGCCTTCTTTTGACTGAAGTGTGAATTTTTATTATTCTGTCTATTTTTGTTCCATTTCTTAGTAGTTGCTCTACAGTTTATAGTATTTATATTTAGGTTACTGCAGTTTACTTCCAAGTTGTATTATAACACTGTAAATATAGTTTAAGAAACGTACAACAGTATACCATTATATCCCCTTTTCCTTGTTGATTCAATTGTTGTTCACATTTTAGGTTTTTATATATTGCAAACCACATAATACATATGATTTTCTATCTACCTTGGCCAGAATTAAAAGTCTTTTTGCCAGTGTTTTATTTAGCATTTCTGCATCGGTGTTCTTGAGAATGATTGTAGTTTTCTTCTTTTGGATTTTTTATCAGATTTCAAACATAGTTATGTTTATTTAATAAGAAAGGTATTAGATAATTTCCTTGTTTTTCTGCTTTTAGGAATAGTTTATGTAGCGCTTGTATCATCTGATCTCTAAAGGTTTGGTAGAGGAGGGGGTGTTTTAGATTCCCTATTTCTGCTCTAGTAATTGATTTTTTTTTATTTGCTTTGTTTTCCTGTCTCTACTGGGATCAGTTTTGATAAATTGTGTTCTTCTAGGAAGTTATCTATTTGATCTAGATTTTCAAAATCATCTGTATACGTTTGTGTAAAGTAGTCTCTTTAAAATTTTTCTGTTTTGGTGGTATTTCGTCCCTGCCCTTTCTAATTTTGCATGGCTTTTCTTTATGCCTTGCTTCCTGATGAGTTTAAGTGCTTGTAACAACACTTTTTATAGAGTCATCTTTATTGGCTTTTTCTGGTTTTAAAAGCGAAGATGTTTATTGGAAAAGGGCTTAGAAAATTTGGAAGAAGCACAAATAATAGGATAAAAGACAGCTAATGTACCACCCAGAGATAGCTGTTGTTCACAGTTTGGTAACATTTCATAGGTTGGTATGCATATAATTGCATGTTAATTAACCACAGCTGAGTCAGTTTTCTGGGTCCATACTTGTATTAGTTTCCTAGGGATATCATAACAAAACACCACAAACTGGTGGCTTAAAATAACAGAAATATTTTCTCTCACAGTTCCAGAGGCCCAGAAATCTGAAATCAAGGTATAGGCAGGGCCATGCTCCCTCTGAACATAATTCTAATCCCTGCATTCATCTTCAGATGGCCTTCTTTCCTCTGTGGCTGTATTTCCCTATTCTTATAAGGACACTAGTCATTGGATTAGGGCCCATCCTAATCCAGTTTGACCTTATCTTAACTTGATTATATCTGTAAAGACCCTCTTTCCAAATAAGGTCATCTTCATAGGTTTCAGGTGGACATGAATTTTGGGGGTACACTATTCAATCCAGTACAGTATTCTATTGTTATTTTCTCTTATATTTATTTCAAGGCCTTCTTTGTACTTTTATTTCTATTACTGAATTTTATGGTTTGCTGCTGGGCAAAGTCTGTATTAGAGCATATCAGCATTGTAATGTGCTTAGCAGCCAGCTATACTTACATTTTACCCATAAATACAACTTTCCATCATTACCTAAGAGCATCATCATAGAAAAAAGAAGCAGAGCTCATTAAATATCCTTAAAGCATATATCCTAGTTAATTTTAGAAGATGAGAATTTTGTTTCTTACATGTTTTTGAAAATCATTTAATTGTATTATATATAAGTGAATAGAATGAAAGTGGTGTTTTTTCAAACCCAAGTTAAGAACCATGAAAAAAGCAAATAGAGTTAATCAAATTGTATCATCAGACAACTCAAAAATATATATTGGTGGCTTGAATGGTTTTTTTGTTGTTGTGGTCATTGGTTGGTTGTTTCGTTGGTTTGATTAACGAGATCTTCCAGGACCTTTTTCATGATATCTATCCTGGTCCGCACATGTCCTACAACATTCTCTAGTTGTCTTCCTTTTTTTTTAAAAGATTTTATTGGGGAATTGGGGGAGGGGAACAGACAAGTTGTTGTTCTTTTGTTCCTCAGTCTAGTTGTGGAGGACGTCGCTTCACTGGCCCATGTTGGTATTGTGATCATTGCACTCTTCCTGGCCGAGGCAGATAGGTCACCGGCCGTCCAATGGCCGCTTACACCAGCTGCCAGCCACTCAAGGTAGCTTCCAGCAGCCCACTGCAGCCTATGCCATTGCCGGCGACCCATAGCACCCCAGCTCTAGGTCGAGCCATTGCCCACCATCCCATCTGCAGAGGGCACAGTGTCACTGGCCCATGTGGGATCCGAACTGGTGGTCCTGCCGCTCAGAGCCCATGCTCCCTAGCCAACTCTCAACCAATGAGCCACTCGGCCGACCTGTCTTCCTCATTTTTTAAAGAAATCTACACTGCTGTTTTTGTATTTCAAATTCAATGGCTATTCCTTATTAATGATAAATTAGTAAATAAGTGCTGTTCAACACTCTGCATTTTAATTAGTGTAGATAGATGATTATGGAGGGCAGTATATGGGCAAGGACCCAACATTCTTTGAGGATATTTTGTGTAATACACTGTGTGACATTACTTACATTATTTTTCTTTAATCCCTAAAAGTTTCTGAAAGATAAGTATTACACCCAGTTTAAATATTAGAAAAATGAAAACAAAATCATATCACTGGTTATTGGTATAATTGAAACTAGAATTTAGGCCTTAATTTCCAAGATTTTGCTTATAGCACTAGTTCTTTTTATTGATATATATATACATGCAGACTTCACTGTGAGACAGAAGATAGGTATTAATATAAACACCCTCTATAAAGTTGTATAAGGCACCCCATTTTACAAAGTTGAAGTAGAATTTTTCTTACTACTTTTTTTTAAATTAATTAAATTATCAGTCATACATTATCTCTTCACAGTAATTATAGGTTTAAAAAACTGTTATTTGTCAGAAGGTCAGAGAAAGTAGTTGTCATGTTCATTCTTAAACTGCTTTTATTTTATGATTTGTTTTGTTACTGGATTAAATAATATGTGGACTTTTAGGTGTTTTAAAAACTTATCTAAAAAAAATTGACTCATTATTGTTCTTTGAAGGGTAATAGTGCCAGCAAGTTGCCCTCGTCTCCAGCAAGCAAACAAACATCATTTTTCTAACCAGCAAGCAAACACACACCATTTTTCTAATCAGAAAGCACAGATTTATAACTGTTACGGGTTTTCATAATTTATACCAAGAAGGAACCTTATAGGATTTTTGTGAAAAAATTGCTTGACCTTATAAAATGCTTTATGCAAATGAAGGCAGACTGGATGAACATGAGTATATATTGGGTCGCCGGGAAAGTCATGACGTGTTTTTCTATGTTTTTCAATGCAAAAATGCTTCATGACTTTCCAGATGACCCAATATAACCTGAAATGCCTGGCTCTAAAGAAGCTTCCTGTTCCTGCGAAAAGGTCATTTTACTCTCTTTTCCCAGCCCTGAACCCCTACCCCTCATTCCCATCAATCTAGTTTATCAAGTAGTCATTTATATTATGGCTTATGTCGTCCTGTCAGCTTTTCCCAAAGGTACTCTACTCACACTAGTGAGTCATTTCTGTGATGATGACTTATTTCAGACCTTTCACAATCACTTGTTTGGTTTTGTGGGACCCAATGTTACCCTGTCACGATCAAGGTTTAGATTATGGTCTCTGATAACGTGTCACAAACTGGAGTTTGCAATTTCTTCACCTGAGGAAATGTTTTTGGATTGAATCCTATAAACTTCTAGGATAGTAATGTCATGCGTCTCACATTTGTACCTCAGTCATTACTCACATACTATGGAGCAATAAACTCAAATTATTATACCATTATCAGATTGTCAGTATTATAAAAAGCAATCCAGTATCAACAGTTATCTTTTTTTTGTCTGAGTGTTGTGTCTTCAAGGTAAGTGATAAGGTTGTTCTTATTTAAACCAAGCTAATGTTACTTTTCTATCTTCTGTAATTGAAATCAGTTACCTTTAAACAATTGTAGATGTGTATTATGACCACTGAAAATAAAGAAGAGTGTTTATGTAATTGCCCATTCAGGGCATCAATTCTATAAGGCTTCATTCAAACTGAAAGAGTAGGCTTTGTGAGAACAGGTGCATTCAAGTTACGTAAACATTCTAGAATTCATAGTAAAATTCTTATAAATATGTTATGCTGTGCCAATATGGTGTATTTTTTTTAAAGTGCTGCTGTTGCTCTGAAGTCACAGTGAGATGATGTTGTACCCTAGGGATCAGAGAGAGGGGCTGTGTCCTTGCTCTCTCTCTCTCTCTCTCTCTCTCTCTCTCTCTCTCTCTCTCTCTTTTTTTAAAGACTTTATTGGAGAATTGGGGAAGGGGAACAGTGTTGCGGGGTTGGGGAAGGGGAACAGCCGAGTTGTTGTCCTTCAATCTTAGTTGTGGAGGGCGCAGCTAGCTCAGCTCCAAGTCCAGTCGCCATCTGGCTGGCAGTTCGTGGCTGCTCAGCTCAAGGTGCCTGCCATTCAGTCTTAGTTGCGGGTGGGCGTAGCCAGCAACCTTGTTGTTAGGAGCACGTGCTCTCACCAGCTGAGCCATCCTGCCACCTGTTGGCAACTCAGCCACAGCTCAGCTCAGGCACAGCTCACTGGCCTGTGTGGGAATCAAACTGGCGACCCTGTTGCTCAGAGCTTGCGCTCTTAACCAACTGAGCCACTTGGCCAGCCTTGTTCTCTCTCTTTTGATACATTTGATTATGGTGTATATTTAGAATTTATGTTTTATTGAATATTTAAAAAATCTCTTCATTCTCTGTATGTTATTAACTGATACAGCAGTATGTGTTTCTTTAGTTCATGGATGATGTACTTGCTTGGTAGATTTATTCTTTATATTAAAACAGTCATTTGGTTGAACTATAGTTATTCGTGTTTACAAGTTACTCACTTGATCTGGTTGTTTAGAACAATTTCTGATAGCACCATTTTGAAATGGTGTTTTTTTATTTAGCTCCTTCAGTTTAGCTAGCATACATTTGCAGAACTTTGATTTATATGTTTGTGTTTTATTTTCTCGTGTTCTGTATGCTTAAATGTTTGTATGCCTAAAGTAATTGACCGTCCGCTGGGCATATCCTAAAAAGTCTCAGGTGGGTTATAAGCAGACATCTCTTTTAATTTGATGGGTAAAGGAATTAGAATGTATATTTTGAGATTTTGATTGGTGTGCCTTGTAGGTTTTTTTCCGAGGACTCCAAAATTGATTTTCAGTTTTTTAAAGAAATGGCAGTATATTGTTGCCAAATGTGTGTTTGTTTTTATATGTTTAGGGCTCTGTGCCCTGTATTCCTGATGGTCATACCCTCAGTGACAGAAAATACCAACTAACTAGATAATATCCTAAGGTGACTAGGTATTCAGGCACGAAGTGATCTAAAAATCATGATGCACATTCATCTTACGCTATATTGAAAGCTTTGAGCTCTTTTGAACAAACAAAACTCTTTTCTGTACTTCAAAACAAATGCAAAGTGTGAAGATATTTTAAATGTATCTGATGAATATTTTTATTTATATTCTGCTTTAAAATGGATTTTTTTATTTTAGAAATAGAAAGAATAGTAAATACCATGTCAAAAAATTTTAGTTGTCATTTTTGTTCAATATTTAAGAAGATACCCTCGGGTACAGGCCTCACCTGACCCCATCCTGGGATGCCTCAGGCAGATACAGGGGCTGCTTAGTACCCCAGCTCCCCATCTAGGTGAGGCTTTCTCTGCCTGAGCAGCGCTGCTTCACAGGCCCTAAGGCTGGTGTGTCGCCTGCCATGGGGACCAGTGCATTCACTCCAAGAGTCTGTACAGGCTTCCCCTTGGTGCTCCCAGAATTCTCGATAGTTAGCAGAAGGTCATAGGTCTAAAACGTGTTGCCAACACTGTTACCTCTCACAGCCCTTCACAAGCAAGGATTGCAGTGGTGCTGGCAGAGAGGGTGTAGACTTCTGACTCCAATCACACCTCATTTTACTCCTTGTCCCTAGGCCAGTACATTCAATCTGGTTCGGGTCAAGTTTTCAGGCCTGGAAGCCATTCTGCTTGATGATGATAATGGAACTGCTGTGCATTGTTGGTGTGAATGTAAATTGATGCTATAGAAAACAGTATGGAGGTTCCTCAAAAAATAAAACATACAGCTACCATGTGATCCATCAATCCCACTTCTGGGTATTTATCTGAAGAACATGAAAACACTAACTTGAAAATGTATTTGCACCTCTGTGTTTATTGAAACATTATTCACAATAGCCAAGATATGGAAATAGCCTAAGTGTCCACAGATAGATGCATGGATAAAGAAGATGTGATACATATATCTGTAGAATGGAATATTATTCAGCCACAAAAGAGAATGAAACCTTGCCATTTGTGACAACATGGATAGACCTTGTGGCTATTATGTTAAATGAAATAAGTCAGAAAAAGACAAATACTGTATGATCTCTCTTATATATGGAATCTAAAACCAAACCAAACCAACCCACCATGCTCATAGATACAGAGAACAGATTGGTGGTTTTCAGAAGGGGGTGGGGGGTGGGAGAAATGGGTGAAGGGGGTATAAGTTTATTAAAAAGTTTATGTATGTGGGGCCGGCCGAGTGGCTCAGTTGGTTAAGAGCTCGCTCAAGAGTTTGAGCTCTGAGCAACAGCGGTTCG
>NW_017731400.1:3416097-3425465 GCF_001890085.2 Hipposideros armiger | reverse complement strand
TGTGTATATATATATATATATATATATATATATATATATATATATATATATATAAAATGAGTACCTATACTGTTCCAGACCTTTTCTAAGTAAATTAAAGATGTAAATTTGTTTATCCTTCCTTCGATGCTGTGAGGTAGAGACTCATATTGTCCTGAATTTATAGATGAGGCAAAGAATGATTAAGTAATTTCTTTGCTTAAGTTCGCAAAGCTGGTAAAACACCAGGCTGGTGTTCCTCACCACAGGCTAACTGGCCTTTAAAGTGATTGCGCACTGTCTGTGTATGTGGCTTTATCATTGACTTCTCTATTTCCTGTTCCATGAGTGCATACCTTACAAGGCTGTTGGTGAGGAATGTTGGCTCTGGATGATCTCATACATTTCTGGAAGCTCTTCTGATAGATTAGAGGTAATAAATTTAGCTTGATACCTGATATACAACACAACTTCAGTAAATATTGATATAATTATATCATTATAACCCAATGTTCTGGAAAGAGTTACATTTTACTCTTTTATGTGACGAGAGATTAATGAAAGAAAATTAGATCCAAGTTAGCAATCTACAGCCCATAGGCCAAACCCAGACTGTGGCCTGTTTTTGTAAATAACTTTTAATTGCAGTACAGCTACATGCATTCCCTTACAGATTGTCTGTGGCTAACTCTGCTGTACAACAGCAGAACTGAATAGTTTGAACTGAGACTGTTTGGCCCTCAAAGCCTGAAATATTTACTGTCTGCCTTTAGGAAAAGTCTGCCAACTCCTGATATAGAGCATTATTCTGAGTTTATGGTGTTATATATTTTCCAGTACAGATCCTAATACCATTTCAAAAGTTGTTAGAATGAAGTATTGTTGAGGAAAGCAAATAGTAAACAGTAAGAATGCATTTGGTCATGAGTCAGTATTGACTTACCTCTACAGAATTGATTTCCTTATTGGAAATCAAAAGGCAGAATTGAGAATGACGTCCTATTAATGTTTAGCGGTGCTGAACTATTTTAGGCCCCCTTTCAGTCCCTTGCTCCATCTGCAGCGTGCACACCCTATTTCCATAGGATGCGCCTCAGCTAAGTTCCGGAGTCACATGACATAAGGTCACAAACCAAACAGTATCATTCTCTCTGACTGTGTTTAAAATTTTGCTATGGATCTCTGATACAATAAATACAAACTTCTCAACATGGTGTTCAGTTTTCTGTCGAGCCTGACTCTTGTCTTAACAACCCCTGCTCCCCTATACACTCACTCTCACTCTCCACCTTTACCCCCACCTCACCCCCAACCTCTAGGCACTTTGCTGTTCTCGCCCTCTGAGAGACACTGTCATTCATTCCTCTCCTTACCCCCAGGACACGGTTGTGAAATCCCACCTTCTTTCTAACGGCCTGTCTGGAATGCTGGCAGGGAAAGTCCAGGAAGGCTTTCCTGGTTCCCCGTTCGGTTAGGTTGTTTCCTTCTGTGACTTGGCCAGACCTGTGTTCCGTGTCATTTTGTTCCTTATGTACAGCTCCTGTGCACGTGTCCTGTTCCTCCCCATCAGACTCTTCTGAGGACATAGTGTTTTGTAAAGGATAGGTCCTCAATAATTATAGAATGGAATTGATTTGATCTAGCAATTGTTTATGTGGTGCACTTTAGTTTTTTCTATTCTATTTTAATAAGTAAAAACTGAAATGCTGATTACAATCCATAATTCGGAAAACTGTGCTTTAAGGTATTTTTGTGGTTGGCCAAGATGGGTGGTTACTATGGCAAATTTTGAGATTGCCTCTGAATCTACCCTCAAGTGGATTCAAGCGTGAGATGGATCTCCCAAACGGGTTATGTCCATTGGTGCTGCTGCTGCTGTTGCTTCTCCTACTTTTGCTAAGGCTTTGGTTGTGTGGTCTGTAGTGTAGCTAAAAGTATGTGAAGCCCCTTAATCCTTTCAGAAGGGCTTTGTTCTTCTATCAAGTGAACATGTAAATAGATGGTTTGGAAATTCTAAAGGCCCTGTATTAATTTTCTGTTGTTGTGCAGTCAGCCATCCATATGTACAGGTTCTGCAACTGTGGATTTAGCCAACCACAGATTGAAAATATTCAGGAAAATAGTTACACTGTCGCTGACATAGTTAGGCCTGTGATGGTTGCTGCATCTGTACTAAACATGTACATGCTTTTTTCTTGTCTTTGTTCTCTAAACAATACAATTAACTATTTACATAGTGTTTGCATTGTACTAGGTATGATAAGTAATCTAGAGATGGTTTAAAGAATACGGGAGGATGTGCGTAGGTTATATGCAAATACAACGCCATTGTATATAAGGGACGTGAGTATTGTGGAGTTTTGTATCCCTGGGGAGACCTGGAACTAGTTCCCTGCAGATACCATGGGACAACTGTATAAGCTATCGCCGCAAACATAGCCACTTAAAACAACACACGTTTATTATCTCACCATGTCTGAAAGTCAGGAGTCTGAAGTCTTAGCGCAGCTCAGAGTCCTTTGAAAGGCTGCGATCAAGGTGTTTGTGAAGACTGTGTTCTCATCTGAAAGTCTGGAGAAGGAGCTTCTTCTAAACTCACATAGTTGTTGGGAGCGTTGAGTTCCTTGCAAGCCATTGGATTGAGGGCCTCATCTTTTGCTGGCGATTTGTCAGAGGTCACTCTTAGTTCCCCGCCATGGGGCCCCCTCCATAGGGGAACTTAAAACATGGCAGCTTGCTTCTCCAGAGCCAGCAAAGGAGAGCATTTTCTTGCAAGATAACTGTTACGTAACTTAATCATACAAGTGACAGCTTATCACCCTTGCTATGTTTTATTGGTTAGAAGTAGCTTATCGATCCCACCACACTTAAGGGGAAGAGGTTACATAAGGGCATGAGTGCCAGGAGGCAGGGGTTGTGCGGCTACCTAACAATCTGTTAGCAAAAGGCCCATGCAAGCAAAAGGCCCTTGCAAGTAAAATGCATTTTTATTGTAAACATTCACCGAGAAGAAGTGATATGGTTTGCTTATTTCTATTTAAAAAAACTCCTGACTGTTAAAATGGCCTGTTATTTGATAATTAGTGAAAAGAAGCAATATATATATATATATTAGCTCTTCTGGGAAATAGCTTGTAATTAGTAATTCTAGCTGAATTTATTGTGGTATTTCTGCTGTTTCCTACCAGTTCTCCCAATGAGTGGGGTGGGGAGGGGGTTAATCAAATCTTGACTTCTTGATAGAATCTGAAATTGTTGATTGTTTCTTCCATCTTTATTCACCTTTTTCTTAGCTTCCAAGTAGCTTCTCTTCTGATTCCCCTTCTTCCTTTCACTTTGTTCCTTGCATTCTCCTCTCCTTTTATGATTCTCCTATTTTGTTTTGTATTATTGTGGTTTAATAATTTTTGTTCTCCATATACCTTTTATATGCTCAGCAAGTGTGTTTTGAATGTATGATTTAAATGACAGGATAATCATTTTGAACTTGATTTAGTAAGCCAGAGGTTTTCAAAGTGGGTCCTGATGGGACTGCAGGGTTCTTAGGGGTTATGAGTGAGAAGCCGAGTAGACAGAGCTAGGGCTGTAAATTCGTGCTCCTCAAATGTTACCTGGTGCCGCTGTGTTAAGGATTTGTTACTGTTCTAAGGCAAGGCACACACATAAATACAAAGTGCTTAAAAACTTGTCGGGTCTGTTTGTTCTGTTTTTGTTTTTGGTACTTTAGTTGTAAGTAATATTACATTGTGTCACACCCAATGCTTTTATGACAGCTCTCATGAACTTTTAAAGTATGGCTTGATTCTTCTTGGCAATATTTGTGACATGAAAGCATATTCCTAAGTGACAGGCTGTATTTACTGTAAATATTTTAAAAACTGTTGCTGACAATGCAAGTCTAATTAATGAATTTTTAAATGGTCCCAGTGTACTGTTTAAAAATAAAGAGAGGTTACTGGTCCCAACCCAAGTTGATTATTAGTTGTGACTTAATGAAAGCATTGCCAAATTCTAAATATGGATAGGCTACATAGGCTGGCTCCAGGCCTCTTGCGACCTACTTGTCGGATTTCTATCTTCTCTCCATTCTGTTTATTAGATCATTTGGGGAGACTACTACATTACATTACGTTAGATCTGTGAGAAATTAACTACTTTATCTTTTACCCACAGATAGGACCAGAATTTGGTCCTGGGAGATGTGTTCTTACTACATATAATTACTTAATGTTCTCTTCAAACACAACCCACATTTCAATACATGTAGCAACCTTCATTCTGTCTGCAGCCTTTCTCCGTTCAGATAGTAACTGGAGTTATGAGTAAGAATTTCTTTAAATGCAAGCCAGTTCCCCATACCAGTGGACTCACCCCAGCAGTCATCTTGAGGAGAGAGTGGTTGGCCTCACTGAGTTCATGTCAGTACAGGGAGGAGGGAAACCTGCTGACTGGGTACAGTCAGTGTGACAAAAAGCCGCTACTTTCTCTCCTAAGTATAATAGTTTCTTACTCCAAGATATTTTGCTCTCTTACTAAAGTTTCCTTTTTATTTTTCTTTCTTAGTTCTTTTGTGCAAGTTGCTATTTTCAGGTGTTTTGATTTATTTTTTTTTTGGGGGGGGAGAGTTATAAATGGACTTGTGTATTTTAGAGAAGGTCAGGTTTAGAAATCATCTCTCATCATGTGCCTATCTCTCCCATTATTTTTAAACAGCACATGAGTGTCTGACTCGCACGTGGTGTTTCTTGCTTGGCAGGCTGGTGCCAGACTCAGTGTCTTTTGTTTTTAAGAGATAAACGTCTGGTGGTTTTTGTTTTGCTGTGAGACACATGTGAGTCATACTTATCTTGAACTATGTCTTCCCTCCAAACCTTTAATTATTTTGGACCACTTACCTATACCTCGACATCTGGAAGCTAATGTGTTAAAAATTTTAACTGTTTGTCGGTTTATAAAGGTTTTTGATGAGTCATCTGTATTGCTCATTCCTTTGTAAGTTCATATAATTATTTCTTAGTTGAATAAACTACCAATCCTGTTGGCACTCATTATATTTTTATACTTATATAGTGATTACAAACTTAGAAAAACATTAAAGAAAAAATTGTAGCCCTCAAAAATGCAACTTATCTTCTCCTTGGTTTTGTATAGCACCAAAAATCTAGATTTCATTAATCTGCTTAAATCCTGTGAATTACACTCTCTAATGCAGTGGTTCATAATTTTTTTCTTTTCTTTTTTTTTTAAGTTTTTAAAGCAATACTATGATCAAAAAAACAATTGAAATATTTTCTGTTATCTAAGCGCTCATTCAACATAATAAAAATCATCTTTATTTCTCCACTGTATTGCAATAGGTATGTGAAGTGGCTAAGAGAACGGATGTGGGAGCCGGATTGTCTGGGCTAATATATGTATTAGCTCCACCATTTAACCGATTGTGTAATACTTGTGAAATCACGTTATTTCTCCAGGCTTCAGTTTCCTCTCTGTAAAATAGGGAATAATAGTACCTACTTCATAAGGTCATTTTCAAGATTAACTTAATATATGTGAAGCCCTTACAGCAGTGGCTGGCACAGCCCAGGAGGTGCATTTAAGTCTCAGCTATCATTGGTCATCTTTGTGATTGTTTAGTTTACAAGTGGCTTATTAATAACAACAGCATTTTATTAATGAAATATTAAAAGTATGTACTAGGATTTAAGGTAAAAATTTCCAGTAGAAACCACTTTTTATTTGTAACTTTTAAGAAATGAGCAATTGAAGTAAACACTTGTCATTATCAAGGGCTATTACACAGTAGAATTTTAATCATTAAAAAATAAGGACGTTGTCCATGAAGTTATGGAAGTGTAAGTGATGTGGTTCTGCCTTTTTCTCATTCTGTTTTCTTTTAACACTTGCTGAGTTCCTAGATGAAGACATAAACACAGACGATTTTCAGCAAAGTAGCTACCAAGTCTTCTATGTCTTATATCTATAACTTAAGTTTTCATTAAGTTACCACTTAAGTTTTCTTGACTGTTGATCCACTCCCACATTATTGTTTTAAATAGTCTTTTTTTATTGGGAACATTTCCTTGAACATTCACTTAGAGTATCAAAAGAAGTTTTTGTTTGTGGTTGGAAAAAATGTCTTTAACCTGCCAACAGAACTTAAAATTGCATAAGAAAATGGGTGTTGATGCTGAGAAGTAGTGTGTAGGCAGCAGATCTCTTGTTCTGTCTAAAAACAGTGATGAAATACAAACAACAAATGTGGAATTGCTGTTGCTCTATTTTAGTGTGGGAAAGACAGCTTCAGAGTGGGAGAAAATTTCTGCTTTTTAAATAAACTTTTATTATATTTAGGCATGGGATTTTGTTGGCAATCGTTATAGGGATCACGGGAAAGCTAATTTCTATAAAAAGTACTGTGGTACCTGTTTCATTATATTTGTGTTGAGAGTTTATCACTTGGGATTCATGTTGATCTTTCGGTGATCTGTTAACTCTTGAAATTGTCTATAGAATTTTACTTTCATTTTGAAGCTTTTATGATGCATTATTATCATTAATCAATCTTTTACTCTTTTGTTTGTTTATTTGTTTTTATTGTAGTAAATTGCACATAACATAAAATTTATCATTTTAACAATTTTAAGTATACAGTTTAGTGGCATTGAGTACATTAATATTTTTGTGCAACCATCATCATCATCATCATCCATCTCTAGAACATTTTCATCATCCCAACCTGAAACTCTGTACCTATTGCCATCCCCCACCCTTAACCTCACCCTTAACTTGACTACTCTAGGTACCTCATATAAGTGGAATTATACTATATTTGTAGCTCTGGCTCATCCATGTTGTAGTTTGTATCAGAATTTCATTTTTTAAAGGCTGAATAATATTCCATTATATGTATATACCACATTTTGTTTATTCACCCATGGAGGAACATTGGGGTTGTTTTTACCTTTAGGTTATGTTGAATGCAGTGCTGACTACTGATATAAACAGTGTACAAGTATCTGTTTTAGCCTCTGCTTTCAATTCTTTTGTGTATATACCCAGAAGTGGAATTGCTGGATCATATAGTAAATCTATGTTTGATTTTTTCGAGGAACCAGCATACTGTTTTCCACAGTGGCTAAACCATTTTATATCCCTACTGTCTGTAGAAATTTGTGTTGTGTACATTTTTCTTGAGAATCAGTCATTAGATTTCATTAAATCCTCAAAGGGAGTCACTTCTAGTATTTAGTCCTTAACAACCTTTTTCAATTCTTCAGCACTTAATGTAATGAATATTATATTACAGATATTAGTTATATTAGGCTTAGTCAATTGTTTCCACATTGCACCAAAATTTCCTTCAGTAGGGGAAATGCAAGGCATTATTCTTCAACTTTAGTCATACAGGTTAACATGAAAATAGGTAACCCTAGGATATTTAGAATCTTGTGGTCAATAGTCTTGAAAAGCAGGATTATTTTTTAAGTTCACCAAAAGACTGACATGGCAAAACACAAAAAGTAGCATCAAATATTTTATCTTCGGTCTTTCTCTACCGAGAGTATGGAAGCAGCATTAATAATTTTGATTTCAGATGCATGGAAGAGACTGTAGGTCAACAAACACTACTGTGTACCTTTAGGTCCTGGGATAAACAATTTTCACTGTGAATCTGATAATGAATTGGTTTATTTAAATGGATTTTAACAATAGGCTTGTTGTTTAGTTTAAAATGGATTATCAACCAATGATGTTATCATAGTTGAATTTTTTTTCACCTAACCTTAGAATGATGACAAGCAAAAATAAATTAGTTAAAAATTACAGTAAAGGTATGATTTCCTTTTCACTTCCTCCAAACAAATAAAAGAGACCCAATGACACAAAAAGTCCAGTAATATCTTTTGTCCTATATCCCTATTGTCCTTCACAATGATTATATGAAGTTGAACATGATAATTTGATATACTATTCAAGATTCTATTCATTATATTTTACTTCCTAAGGCAGAGAATTTGTGCCAAAACATTTTTTAATAAATTAATTTTAGAATCATATATTTTGGGACCAAAATTTAAAATCCAAAACGAACTAAAGAAAATTACATGTAACATCTAGCATAATTAGGCTTCAGGTCTCCCCCAAGATCAGTGAGGATGCTCCCCCAATCCACATCTCTTCCCCTCTCCTCCACTCCACTCCTGCTCCCCACATTCCATCTCGCCTCTCCATTCAGGATCTGTTGTTGGTGGGACTGGGGCATATCTCAACCTTGACTTTGGGCAGAAGAAAGGGTTGAGAACCACCAGTACAGAAATATTAAACCATATTTTAGAAAACCTGGGTTTTGCTTCTTCATATTAATGAGCTATTGGGTTGTCGGAAAAGTCATGATGCGTTTTTTCTATGTTTTTCGTTGCAAAAATGTGTCATGACTTTTCCGACAACACAATAAATCACTTGGTCTCCTGTTTTTATTTGTAAATGAGAAGATTGAACAAGTAGAAGGATACACTTCTTGAAGTTCTTTCTAACTCTGAGGGTGGGGTGGAGTATGATTTTTGGGGGGGTGGGGTGGAGTATGATTTTGGAGTCTTAGCAAAACCCCAAATGCAGAAATCTAATAAATTCCTTGAACAATCTTTATCGTCTTTATAATATGTCTACTCTATAATTCTTATCTAGTTTGAAGGGAGAAACTATCCCTCTTGTAAATATCATATCTCCAAATGCAAGGCATTTCTCAAAGTTGGCACCTAGAAAGATTGCAAATGCAAAGCAAATTGTTCAGGTTAAGGAAGGTAGAAAATTATTGTGGCAAATGCCATTTAGTTTGTTCTTTGAAGCTCTTAATGGGTTTTGGTGATATATTGGTTATTTGGATCCATATATTTCAACTCCAGATCAGAGATAACCTAATGATAATGAAATATGACTTCAATATTAACAGCTGTACCTTAATCCACTGGCTTTGTCTGTATTTCTCTGGGATTTTCCTTAACTATACCTTGCTCTGGTTTTTAACCTGTACTTTACAATCTCTAAAAGAAGGGGGCTGTATTTTAAGAGCAAAACAATGTTTACCCAGAACTCTCAGTGCATTTCATTGATATGAATTTTATCCTTGTACATTTCTGAGCTAATTCCAGTTTCCATAAAAATGCCATGTGCTGATTGGCTTAGGTCTTAGATCCTGAACTAAGCATTTACTAGGAAAGGAAAAAATTTTCCTTTGATTAATCGTGCCCTACACTAGAATTGGTGCTAAAGTTAGTTTCTCTTGATCTTTATGGATGACATGAGGGAAAGTAGATTCCTGAACAAAACCAGTATTCTTTCAGGAAGGGGAATGGGAATAAGTCCAGCGCGGGAATTCAACAACATAT
>NW_017731400.1:3402234-3411712 GCF_001890085.2 Hipposideros armiger | reverse complement strand
ATGATGGTGCCAACTTGGGCCAGTGAAGCAACGTCCTCCACAACTAGACTGAAGAACAAAAGGACAGCAACTTGTCTGTTCCCCTTCCTCAATTCCCCAGCACTGTTCCCATCCCCCAATTCCCCAATAAAAAAAATCTTCAAAACAAAACAAAACAAACAAAACAAAAACAAAAACACCTCCTCTCTCTCTTCATTATGCAATTACACCATTATCCAACCCAAACAATGTAAGATTTTTTTTTTTTCTTTTCCCAGGATGTTTTGACCAGTGTTAGAACAATAACCTTTTATTCCAGGCGCCAAAATATGGTACCTGTTATGTTATAGAATTAGCTTCAGCCAGTGTTTCCTGTGAGATTTTGCCCCAGCAGACGACGTCATCCTCCAAAACCACTGAGGAAGCAAAAACAATAGTTCTTGCTGAGACTCCTTTACTTTTTAACTATATTCAGATTTTTCTGTTTGGTGTGTTTAGCGTGTGGTTAGGTTAGTCAAACCTTTAGGAGATAAGCCCTTAGATAAGTCTTTCTTTAGTTTAATAGCAGATATGTGTTAACGGTTAAGCCACAGGAAGTAAATAAACGTTATTTTTAATATTATCATTCCATACATTTGGCTTCAGTTTACACATATGATAATAGTACCACTTTTTACAAATACATAGGCCTTGTTTGCATTCTTACAGATCCTGATTCAGTAAGTTTGGTAAGGGGGTCAGTTATCTGTACCAAAAAAGAGAAAAACAAACAAAATAAGGTAAACTCCAAGATGTAGAGAACTTTTAGGAGTAGAAGTGGAGAACCTGTCTTTCCCTGTCACTCCCTCCTGTGTGTGTGTACTTGTCAATTCAAACCTGTAGCACAAAGTCATCTTGTATGGGGGTCTACAAGTCTAAATGGCCAATCAGGTCTTTTTGCTTCACTAGCAGCTATTATTTTGTGATTGTATGCAGCTGTCTCCACTGCTGTCTTTGAAAGGTATAGATAATAGCCTAGCCTTAATTTTCTATACCACTGTCATTGTTTTATAAAGCTAAGCAGTGTTGGTGGAATAGAAGAAAATTTTTGGAAAAGTATGTGCTTTATGGCTGACAGAATTTCATCATCTTTGATGCTATTTTGGTAAACACATTCAGAAACAGTTGTTGCTATTGTGGGTGTGGGACCTTGTCTCCCAGAGAGTAAACCACTAGCTACAAATAGAACACTTTGAAAATTCAACTGGAATTATTAGTTATTTATCAGTTGTATTTCTTCTATGTCTGTATCAATTGGTATGTTACCTAATTTAGGCTAATATTCAGTTAGAGCCATTTTCTTGCTATTTTTACCAGTACATCTTTAATTCTAAAGATTATAGAAATGTAAGGAAACTTGGGTAAATATCTGGAGTCATCTGCAACAGTCATTTCTGTAGACCTGGATGGATTTTTGCTGGTCTCTGGTGAAATAAGAAATATAAGGAAAGTATAATGAGTTTTTCCTGGAGCTGCATGTGTGGTCCTTCATCATGACACTTCTCCTAGTTTGATGTTAAAATAGGCTGTTTTAATAAAATAATGACAGTACAGGGTAGTTTAACTTTATAAAATGCTTTTACTAGGCAGAATAAAAAGCTGGCATCCAATTGGGTGGTCGCTTTTAAGTATGTACATTTTAAATTTATTGCTCTGTAACATCTCAGAGTCTGGGAGCTACTGATGGAAAATCTACAGACAGTTAATATTGAAAATAGATGGTCTTGATGGATGATAAATTGACTCTGATTTCCCTTGTTGTGTAGTCTGTTTTCATGGTGTGCACACTGTATTGTGTATATCCTGTATAGGGTCTCTGGCCTTGTAGTTTTAGTTTCCAAGCTTTAGTTCCCTGTTCCCAGCTGCCTAACCTTGAAGACAAGAGTGCTGATTGATCCTTTGCCTGGCAAATCTGTATTATTGCTCTGCACCCTCTTCTTTTTTTACTTTCCTTTACTGGAGGTTCCCCAAGCAGATACAGTTAGAATTGCCAGCCCATCTTTCTGTTTAGCACTGCTCCAGACTCTGTCACCAAGTATTGGCTTGACATCTGGTCTGGTCCATTATGAAATCACCAATAACTTTGAGTATTTATTGCTGTTCAAATAGTATACAAGGCACTGTGTTAGATGCTACGGCAGTTAATAAAGCGAGTAAGATATATTCCTATTCCTTAAGTAAATTGTAATCTGCTAAAAATATCCAGCACACAAATGATCATATATTATTTTTGTCCACTTTTTAAATTTTGGATAAAACACACATAACATGAAAGTTGTCATCTCCACCATTTGTAAGTGTACATACAGTTCAGTGGTATTAAATATATTAATATTGTTGTGCAGCCGTCACCAACATCAATCCCCATAATTGTTTTCATCTTGTAAAACTGAAACTCAGTACCCATTAAACAGTAACGCCCATTCTCCCCATCCCCCAGTCCCTGGTAACCACCATTCTACTTTCCGTCTCTGAATTGGACTACTCCAAGTGTCTCATAGAAGTGGAGTCATACAGTGTTAATTTTTTTGTTACTGGCTTCACTTAGCATATTGTCCTCACAGTCCATCCATGTTGTAGCATATTGCAGAATTTCCTTCCTTTTAAAGGCTGACTAATATTCCATTGATTTTGCCTATTCATTCGTTAATAGACATTTGGGTTGATCCCCCATTTTAGCTATTGTCCATAATATTGCTATTGCTATGAATCCGAGTGTACCAGTATCTCTTGAGGCCCTGCTTTTAATTCTTTTGCGTCTGTACCTAGAAGTGGAATTGCTGGATCATATGGTAATTCTATGTTTAAGTTTTTGAAGAAGCACAATACTATTTTCCACAGGTGCTGTACCATTTTCCATTCCCACTAGCAGTGCACAAGGATTCTGATTTCTCCACATATTCTCCAACACTTGCTGTTTTCTGTTTTTTTGATAGTACCCATTCCAATAGGTATGAAGTAGTATCTAATTGTAGTTTTGATTTTATTTCCTTAATTATTAGTGCTGTAGAGTATCTTTTCATGTTTTTATTTGCTATTAGTATATCTTCTTTGAAGAAATGTCTATTTAAGGCTTGCCCATTTTTGAATCTAGTTGTTTGTTTTTTTGTTGGTGAGTTTTTGGAGTTCTCTATGTATTCTGGGTATTATCCCTTATCAAATATGTGATTTGCATATATTATCTTCGATTTTGTGGGTTGCCTTTTTACTTTTTTTTTTTTTTTTTTTTTGCTGAGCCATCCTGCTATCTGTTGGCAGCTCAGTGGCACCTCAGCTCAGGCCAGGCATCGAACCGCTGTTGCTCAGAACTCAAACTCTTGAACGAGCTCTTAACCAGCTGAACCACTCAGCCGGCCCCTTTTTACTTTGTTTAATAGTGTCTTTTGATGTAAAAATAAATTTTCCTGAAGTCCAATTTATTTATTCTTTTATCTTTGGTTTCCTATGCCTTTCTTGTCACAGTCTAGAAATCATTGCCAATTCCAATGTCATGAAAATTTTGTCCTATGTTTTCTTCTAAGAGTTTTATTGTTTTAGGCCTTACATATAGATTGTTGATCCCTTTTGAGTTAATTTTTATATATGATGTTAGATAACGGTCCACCTTTATTCTTTTGCATGTGAATATATCATTTTTCCAGTACCATTTGTTGCAAAGACTCTCCTTATCTCATCAAATAGTCTTGACACCTTTGTCAAAAATCATTTGACCATGCACTCATATGTGAGGGTTTATATTTGGGGTCTCCATTTTATTCTATTGATTTATAAGTCTGTATTTATGTCACACTATTTTGACTGATTAATGTAGCTTTGTAGAAAGTTTTGAAATCAGGAAGTGTGAGTCCTCCACTTTTATTGTTCTTTTTAAAGATTGTTTTGGCTATTCAGGGTCCCTTCAGATTCCATATGAATTTTACTATGGGCTTTTCTATTTTTGCAAAAAATATGATTGGACTTTTGATTGGCATTGTATTGAATTTGTAGATTGCTTTGGGAAATACTGATGTTTTAACAATATTTAGTCTTCCAATCTATGAACATGATGTGTGTTTCCATTTATTTATGTCTTTGTCAATTTCTTTCAGCAATGTGTTGTAATTTAAGTCTCCCACCTCTTTGGTTAAGTTAATTTTTAAGTATTACCATATTTTCTCGTATATAATGTGCACTTTTTTTGCTTAAATTTGTGAGGGGAAACATAAGGATGCACATTATACATGGATTGTACTAATTCTGTTATCTATAAGATGTTTTTAACTCTTTTATTTATGCTTATGAGTTAAAAATATAACTCTAGAAATCAATAACGATATCCATATGCAAAATAATACCCTGGAATATGAAAATCGACTTGTTGAACTTGCAACGAACTTGCAACAGCGAAGAGTTCTTGGCCTTGTGTGATGCATCAATATCATAAATTTGTTACCGGTACATAAAATTTCTTTTACCTAGTATCTGTTCTTGTGTTTTGTAATTAACTTGTTACATAAAATTTCTTGTACCATAATATGTTAAAAAGTAAATGCTGAAATTCCTTTATAATTCAAAAAAACAAGTACCTAAATATAAACAAATAAAAATTTGAATTAAAAAATTAAAATGAAAGATTTTTCCCCTGAAAGTTTGGGCCAAAAATGTGGGTGTGCATTATACATGGGAGTGCATTATACATGACAAAATATGGTGTATTCTTTTTGATGCTATTGTAAATGGAATTGTTTTTTCAATTCCTTTTTCAGATTTTTCATTGGTTGTGAATAGAAATGCAATTGATTTTTTTGTATGCATGGACTCTGTATTCTGCTCCTTTGCTGAATTCATTTATTAGTTCTAACAGGATTTTTTTTTTTCTGGAAGTTTTAGGATTTTTTTTCATGTAAGATCATATCATCTGCAAACAGAGATAATTTTACTTCTTTTTAATTTGGATGCATTTTATTTATTTTACTTGCCTAATTGCTCAGGCTACAACTTTCAACACTATATTGCATAGAAGTGGTGAAAGTGGGCATCCTTGCCTTGTTCCTGATGTTAGAGGAACAGCCTTTAGTCATTAACCATTGAGCATGATGTGCACTCTGGGTTTTTAATATATGATTTTTATTATGTTGAGAAAGTTTCTTTCTATTCATAGTTTGTTGATTGTTTTTGTAATGAAAGGCTGTCAAATTTTTTCAAATGCCTTTTCTGCATTAATTGATATGATCATGTGTTTTTTTTACCCTTCATTCTATTGATGTGGCATATTACATTGATGGATCTTCATATGTTGAACCATCCCCACATTCCAAAAATAAATCTCATTTCGTCATAGTATATAATCCTTTCAATATGCTGCTGAACTCTGTTTGCTAGTATTTTGTTGAGGATTTTCACATCTATGTTCATAATGGATATTGGTCTGTAGTTTTCTTGCAGTGTCTTTATCTGGCTTTAGTATCAAGGTAATTCTTTTTCAGAATGAGTTAGGAAATGTTTCTTCCTCTTCAATTCTTTGGAATAGTTTGAGATTGGTTGGTATTTGTTCATTGTATGCTCAGTAGAATTCACTAGTGCAGCATCCAGGCTTCTTTTTTCTCCCATAAAAAAAGATAGTAGTATGGGTGAATTTTTAAAAGTACAATTCTGATTTTTAAATTATTAGAACTTGTAATGTCTAAAGATGTTCTTTAAAAGAAAAACTGAATATATCAAAACTTTTAGTTTTCATTTCCTTTACATGGTTCTGGTATTAAGCTTACATGTTATTATGCATTTGAACCCTTTTAAATTTTTTAATTTGTGGAAATTCATTGTTGTTTGATTTGTTTAGTTTCTGCAATTTAAAGATATTCGACCACAAATGCTTTTTAAAATTTCAGAGTTAAACTTCTAAATTGAATGCCTAATCTGTCTCTGCTTTTGATGTTTTTAGTTCTTTCTTGGCTTGTGGTCATGCAACTAGTGCAAAGATTAGTGTGGTGTGCTAGCTTTATCATTCTATCACAAAAGTCTAGGTCTGTTCAGGATTTTGCATCTTCCTTGCAGTTTAGCGGTCATCCTTTTTTTGGTTTTGGCTTTCAATAGTCTACCTTCAAAGATCTTTTGTTTTCTGAAAGTTGAAGAAACTGGCTCAGTGTTACTCTTAGACATTTAATTGTTTACAGATAACTGAAGCTCTCTGCTAATGGTTTCTATAGTGAATCCCTATATTTTATTAAAGGTCTGTCATGTTGAAATGATTGGTCATCATAATTTTTAATGATTGAGAAAATTGTTTTTAAACCAAATAGCATAAAAAGACTCATTCTTTTCTGATTTTGTGCTGCATATTTTCCTGTGGATTATAACAAATCTCTTTTCATTTTAAACGTAAGACATAGCAAATTTAATGCTTGGTTAGTGCTATTATAACATGGTTAAAGGCACTATAGAAAGTTTTACTTTATTGAAATAATATAAAGTATTTTGAAAACTGCAGATAAGGATGAACCTATCTTATACAATGAAGAGTTTGGAACTTCAAAAAGCTATCACAACAACCCTAATTAACCCCAAGGGAGCAGTTTAGTGAAGAACACTTTGAATTCTTAATGTAGTACTCATATTTACTGGCTTATTTTCATTATTATAAGTGTTTCCAAGTATCACTTTGTTTAATTTAAACTTTTTAGTATATTTTAATGAGTGATTTTCCATGGGGGATACATATCCACTTTTATTAAGTGAGCTATAGGAAAGTATTATTTGGTTTCCACAGTTGATTTAAGCCAGCCTATCAGTAACACATCCGTTCCATAAAGTTAGGTACACCTGGAACATGATAATGCATAATTATTTCCTTGCAGAATGTTTAGAACAGTCACATTAAATAACCATCAGCCAGCATTTACTGATCACTTACTATGTGCAGACATATTCTAAGTGCTTTACATGTGTTGATTCATTTATAAGTGTTTAAAATACATGTTATGCTTTCCTTCTCCTTCTCTTTTCCTTCCTCTTCTTCCAGGCTTGTTTTCCTTAAGACAGTTACTTTTAAGAACTAGCCAGGTCAGAAATAGTAATAGCTTCTATCATGATTGTCCACTTATGCAGCGCTCCATTGGTAGTAGAAATAAGAGGGAGGAATCAGGAGACTTAAGTAGTGTAAGGATATAGAGCAGATTCCCTGGTTGGTGCTGATTTAACTTGAGTGAATGCCAATCGAATCACAGCTGAATGAATGGTGGGGTCTGCTGTATTGAGCGGATGGATCATGGAGCCACTTGAGGTCAGGAGGAGGGCAGAGAGAGTGGTCAGCTTTGAGAACCTGAGTGGTAGAGTTTTAAAAAAATGTGGTGTCAAATGAGGAGATACAATTTGCCACAGAGCCAGCAGGGGGATGAAAACAGAACTCATAAATAACAAAAAATGAAATAAATGGTTTGGACCAGTCGATGGACAAGGAGCCTAGCCTTAGATTTCCAAAGAATAAAGAGAGAAAACATGTTTTCAACAAATAGCTTCATATACAGCATGAGTATTGGCCATATCTTTGAATATATATACTGTTATTGTATATGTCACGTCTATTGATTGCTTATCTTATGGTTATATCTTATCTACATTTGTATGTAGCTAGGATGTTTGATAACACATTTATTCTGGGGAAGCAGCTTGATACGAAAACAGCATGGAATTTTAAATTTGGCAGGCTTAGATTTGAACTTCAGCTGTTACAGGTCTTGGGCAAGCTGCTTATCTGACTCACCCCCTCATTTAACTGAGGTATAATTGACATAACACTGCATAAGTTTAAGGTGTACAACATCATGATTTGAGGTATGTATATATTGTGAAATATTTACCACAGTAAGTTTTATCTATCTAAACACCTATCATCTTACATAGTTACAAATTTTTCCTTGTGATAAGAACTTTTAAGATCTACTCTCTTAGCACCTTTCAAATACTAATACCACATTGATAACCATAGTTACCATGCTATATGTTAAATCCCCAGAACTTATTTATCTTATAATTGAAAGTTTGTACCTTTAGACCACCTTCGCCCATCACCCATTTCCCCACCAAGCCCCAATGAATCCCACCTTCTGGCACCCACCAATCTGTTCCCTGTTTCTATGA
The DNA here is from genome assembly GCF_001890085.2 of Hipposideros armiger. Taxonomy (NCBI): domain Eukaryota; kingdom Metazoa; phylum Chordata; class Mammalia; order Chiroptera; family Hipposideridae; genus Hipposideros; species Hipposideros armiger. The sequence goes on along the minus strand of NW_017731400.1, from coordinate 3,403,579 downwards.
GGTGTTTTTTTTTTTAATTCCACATATAAGTGAGACCATATAGTATTTGTCTTTATCTATTTGACTTATTTCACTTAAGCATAATGCTCTCAAGGTCCATCCATGTTGTTGTTGTAAATGTCAGGTTCTCCTTCTTTTTATGGCTGAATAATATGCCTCTGTGTGTGTGTGTGTGTGTGTGTGTGTGTGTGTGTATCACATTTTCTTTATCCATTTATCCATCCACGGACACGTAGGTTATTTCTATTTACTAAATGTAAATAATGTTACAATGAACATGGGAATGCATATATCCTTTTGTGTTAGTGTTTTTGTTTTCTTCAAAGAAATACCCAGAAGTAGAATTGCTGGATCATACAGTAGTCGTATTTTTAATTTTTTGAGGACCCTCCACACTATTTTCCATAGTGGCTGCGCCAGTTTATATTCCCACTAACAGCCTACAAGTGTTCCTTTTTCTTCACATCCTGGCCAGCACTTGTTAACTCTTGTCTTTTTGGTAACAGCCTTTCTAACAGGTGTGAGGTGATATCTTATCTGCTTTGGATTTGCATTTCCTTGATGATTAGTGATGTTGAGCATCTTTTCATGTGCTTTTGGCTATTTGAATATCTTCTGTGGAAAAATATCTATTCAAATTCTTTGGCCATTTTTTAATTGGATTATTTGTTTTTTCGCTATTGAGTTATATCAGTTCCTTATATATTTTGGATATTAACCTTTTATCAGATATTATGAATTTCCTTATTTAGGAATAATAATCAAATATTATGAATCACTTATTAAATATGTGGTTTGCAAATATTTTCTTCCATTTCATAGGTTGCCTTTTCATTTTGTTGACCATTTCATTTGGTGTGCAGAAGCTTTCAGTTTGACTTAGTCCCACTTGTTTATTTTTGCATTTGTTGCTTGTGCTTTAGGTGTCATATCCAAAAAATCATTTTTAAGCCCAATGTCAAGGAGCGTTTTCCTGTATTTTTTTTGTTTTTTTTTTCTAGGAGTTTTATGGTTTCTGGTCTTACATTTAAGTCTTTATTCCATTTGGAGTTAATTCGTGTGAGTAGTGTAAGTTAGTGATCTAGTTTCATTTTTCTGCATGTGAATATCCAGTTTTTTTCAGCACCATTATTGAGTAGACTACCTTTTTTCCCATTGAATATTCTTGGCTCCTTGTGAACTATTAGTTGACTTTATATGCATGCGTTTATTTGAGCTCTCAAATCTCTCCCATTGCTTAGTACTACGGTATACTGTTTTGTTTAGTATCGTTTTGTAATAAAATTTGAAATCAGGAACTGGGATGATGACTCCAGCTTTGTTCGTCTTTTTCAGTATTGCTTTG
>NW_017731400.1:3372509-3401819 GCF_001890085.2 Hipposideros armiger | reverse complement strand
CTTGGTGTAATGTTTAGGATTATATATATATATATATATATATATGTAAAATCATCTGTAAACAAACTGTTTTACTTCTTCCTTTCTAATTCAGATGACTTTTTTTTTTTTTTTCCTTGCCTGATTACTCTGGCTAGGACTTCCCGTGCTGTGTTGACTAGGAGTAAGAGTGGATACCCTTTGCTTGTTTCTGATCTTTAAGGAAAAAGTTTTGAACCTTTCAGCACTGAGTGTTATGTTAGCTGTGGGCGTGTCATGTATGTTCTTTATTATGTTGAGGTATGTTCCTTCTACACCCAAATTGTTGAGAGTTCCTTTTGATCATAAATGGATATTGAATTTTGTCAAATGTCTTTCTGCATCTGTTGAGAAGATCATGTATATTTTGTCCTTTTTCCGATTAATATGATATAGCACATTTATTGATTTTGTATGTTGAACTGTCCTTATTTTCCAGGGGTGAGTCCCCCTTAATCAGGGTATATGATCCTTTTAAGGTGCTGTTGAATTAAGTTTGCTAGTATCTTGTTGATAATTTTTGCATCTATAGTCACAAGGTATATTGGCCTATAGTTTACTTTTTTTGTAGCGTCCATATCTGGCTTTGATATCCGGATAACACTAGCCTCATAAAATGAGTTTGCAAGTGTTCTCCCTTATCTATTTTTTGGAAGGGTTTGGAAAGAATTGGCATTAATTTTTTATATCTTTGATAAAATCCACCAGTGAAACCATCTGGCCTTGGGCTTTTCTTGGTTGGTTGCAAGGTATGTGATTAGTGATTCAGTCTCCTTACTCATTATTGATCTGTTGAGATTTTGTACTCATGATTCAGTCTTGGTAGGTTGTATGTTTCTAGGAATGTAACCATCTCTTCTGGGTTGTTCAATTTGTTGGCACCTTGCAGATCTCATGATCCTTTGTATTTCTGTGGTATCAACTGTATTACCTGACTTTTTTGAAGTAGGTCATTCCTCTGTAAGATGGAAATAGTGACACCCAACTCTAGAAAAATCCAATGAGATAATTTGTGTAAAATATCTAGAAACGTGTCTGGTGCTCAATCAGGGCTAATCAAAAATCAGGGCTAATCTCCCAAGGAGACACAAAACAGTTTTCTCTTTCTTCTTGTTATGGAATGGATTAAAATTGAAAAGAGAAGGCACTCAGCAACTGGGAGACTAGAACCTTTATTTGCAAGATAGAGGCCACAATTTGTGTTTTATTTTTTTAAAAATGTAAATGACTTAGGAAGAAAGGAATGTTAGTTGTTTAAGATTATGTGGTCGGTTAAACAGTAAAAATCAAAATGTATATGTTACTTAAGAGTCCCATGCAAAAATCATCAGAAATTAAACATTGCTGAGTACAGTGATAGATATAGTAACAAAATTACACATTGGCAGGTATAATTATTAAAAATTCAGTTTTTCTTGTTTTGAAATTTTAAAGCATTTATAAAATGATATTTTAAAAACTTGCTATTCATTATAGCAATTGAATCACTGAAGAGATTTCATTTTGTTTCACTTTTCAGTGTTCTTGAGTCTTATCTTTTTGTCATAGGCCTATTTTGTTATGTGTTTCTTTTATTTTATAATAAGAAAATTAACAATATTTTTAAATTACAAGAATAGAACCAACATTTTAGTTTTTAAAAGATAAATTATTTATCATGTCTAAAGACTGTTGGGAAATAATTCTATTTTTTAATTTTTCAAAACTAATGTCATTCTACTTTTTTACTTTGACTGCTTTCATTTCAGAGAGCATTCACTGGACATGTTTTTATATATTTTTTTGATTTTAAGGAGTGAAAAATACCTGAAAAATTTAAGGGTGTATTTTCTTATGAGAATGCTGTGTTGCCTATTTATTGTAATATTAGTTCAAAGCTAAATGAATATGCTTTATCATTTCTGAATAACGTGGTATATATGAGACACTATAATGTTAGTTTTATGATGGTCTAAGAAGTGCCAGTGGTTTAAAAACAACATGAACCTTGAGTTTCTTTTGCACTTGTAAACTTTGTTTCTCATGAATATGTGCATTTGAAGATAATATTGCATAATTTGTACAAACCATTCTTGAATAGTTGAAACTTAAATAATTGCAAATTTCTGTGCCTGGTGGACATAAAATAAATATGAAGCATGGTAGATATTTGGTATTTATCTCTTATATAAACTGGCAAATATTAAAAATAGCACTTTGCTGTTTTTTGTTTTTGTTTTTCCCATGGTAAGTGGGCACTGTCTTTATTATTTATTGCTATCATTTGAACAGGTGTCTCAATGCTTGTACCTACTGCAAAACTAAACATGCCAGAGGGAATTTGGCCAGTTATCCAATTGATCAACTAGTGGATAGAGCCAAACAGTCTTTTCAAGGTAAGAGTGTCTAGAATTATGTACAGTTTTAGTCTTCTTAATAAATTATAGTAGTCTTCTAGGTAACACTTGTCTTTGCATATGTGCTTCTTTAGCTTTCTGAAGAGTTTACAAATATTTCAGCTTATCTAATAGATTGATGTTGCTAGATCCAACCAATCAGGTTACAATATTCATATTACTCTTCTTTCACCACTCGTACATTTTTTTGTGATTCTAAGGTAAGTAGCATCATTTGAACTTTATCACCCATCTTTAGATTCCATGGAAAAGACAGAAAGAAAAGAAATCCATGACCTTATGTGTGTTAAGACTTTTGTGAACTGAGTAATACACTAGTTAATATTTCTTTTTCTTTCTTTGGTCAGTTTTGTACGATTTAGGAAATAGAGCTAAGAAGGGCTCTTATTAGCACAAATGATTCTTTGTGTGGGTAGACAGCTACTTCTGAATCATCACTTAGTGGAAAATGTTATTGTCTAAGTATTTATCAGCACGTAGTAAGACTTATCTTTTATATGAGTCATAGTTGCATTGACACATAACTGCTTAAACCATAAACTTCACTTTTGTCTTTGTTTATAATATGTGTATGTAACATTGGTGTGTTTTTACACCCAACGTGAGATAATCTATTGTCTCATAATCTTGTGGGCTAATAGTTATTGGCAATGTTCTTTTCCTTTTAGTGAGTAACTTTGAGTGCTGCTTTCAGTACTTTCACACCCCGAACTTCAAACTATGAGCTGAAGACACAGTTCTTTATTTAGTCTACTATGTAAAGCTTTTATCAACATGAATTTGAAATGCTCTTTAAATAGAAAAATATTCTTGATTGATTTATTAACACCTCCCAACATTTTTTTTTCTACTTTTATATTCTTAATTCAGTCCCCTCTTCCGTTCCCATTCCACTTGTATTGAACAAGAAATAAAAAGAAACTCATTGACTCTTGCCGGTGTTCTATTTTAGCGCCAGGAAATGTCTAGGTAGCTGTCTTTTCTACCACAACTACTTTAAGGATTTTTCAAAAAGGGCATAAATTTGCAATTTAAAAAATATATGTCAGTTAATGGAGATATTAAAACTATGTGATCTATCCACCAAACACTGCAAATTGAAAGGCATATGAATTAATGAGTTCCTTTGAGGTACTTTTTCAACATTATGCATTCTTAAGTACAACTACATATAACTTTTGAAAATGTTCTCATTTTACTCTGGAATTTATTTGAAAAATATAGAACTACTAAATCACCATGTAAGAAGTGAGTATTCTGTTGGCTCCCTCATATCTATCCTCACTTATTACCTATACTAACACTTTGATATGATTGCTTTGTGACTTAATATGGACATGTTTGTGTATTATATGTGACTTGAGGAAAAAAAAGAAAGGAATAACCATAGTTTTTATACAGTGATTATAGAATTATTCCAAAGATATCCACCCAACTTAGCTCCCTGATTTTTCTTTAGAAATACCCTCTGAGAAACAAAGGTACAATGTGTTACTTCCGTCAGACTTTACTTGGTGGTTAACATTGAAATATCCAGGTGGGTTGGGCTAGTTAAGGTGAGCGCTTCAAAAAATATGTATCAGAGGTTAGGAGTGACTTAGTGACTCAGAAGAGATTTATTTGTATTACATTTATCACCATCAGTAGATATTTATGTGCCTTTTTATTTCCAATCATGAAATGTTTGCAGTGTAAGGTTTTTCTGTTGTCTTGTTATCTGTATATTAGAGTTGAAACTGAATGCTGGTTTTTGGATTGGTGAGGTCATTTGCTTGATATGTGGCACTGTTACTAAAATAATGAGGTCATAACTTTCCAGATAAGCTATTTTATTTAGGAAAGTTTTAAGTCGTCAAGTATTTGATGCTGTTTGCCACAGAAGAGTTTGAATTTGAAACAATGTTCTGCTGATTATTGGCCACATGATCTGAACAAGGTACTTGACCTCTCCAAGCCATGGTTTTCTCATTACTATGATATTTAGTGTTGATTTTTGTTAAGATTTGAAATAATTTATATGAAGTAATTGCCTGTATCCTTATTATGAAGAAGACATGTTACTTAAACTGAAGGAATTTAAAATAAATCCAAAAAGAGAAGTTTAATTTTGAGTGAGAATATTGGAACATCGTAGCAAACATTAAATGACTAGAAACAAATGACAGATTTTAATTTGCTTTTAAAATGTGTTCTATGAAAAATGTCTCTATAGATAGAAGCTATTTAGTATGACAGTTACTGTTCATTTTCTTAATTTTAGAAAAGCAAATTCATGCTAAGATGGCCTTATAATCCCTTTCCCCTACAGGAAATGTCAGTCTATAAGCTCACATTTTAAAGACATTGAGTTAGTCCATTATTTTTTTTTTTTTCTGCAAAGGACATTGCCTTCTACCATTATTAAATTATCTGTCCTATAATGAAAAATAAACATTATGGTTCTTTGAAAGGTTATATTAAGATGCAAAATCTAAATATGTTTCCAATAAATTTTATCACTATGTTTAAAGTCAGTGGAAATTAAATTTCCCACCCTGAAAATTACATTTGCTTCTTTTTCTTAAAATTTTTAATGACTGCATGTCAGAAATACAAAGTCATTTTTAAGAACTCTAAACCAATTGTAGCATGGGGATTAGAACCCAGGTTGCCTGTCATATGGTAGTACAACTAAGATCACGATTTCTTCTGAATAGCAAATGTAGGAAATATTTTACATTCACAAATGTATTTCTTAGTAGTCTAATAAATGTGAAGAGACTAAGGACTAACCCAAAGGCAGGGGAGCACTGAGAAGTGATTCATATAATCATTCTGAATGTAAATGGCTTCCCAAAGCCCTAAAAATATGCCGACTATGCATTCAGCTGCCAAAAAATGAGAAAGGCAGCCCATTAACTTTTAAATGGATAGCATTCAAGTGAAAATTGTTTATATTTTTAAATGCAAACTTTAGTTTTCCTTTTACAAATATATCTTCTATTTAATTGGTTTCCTAGTTTTTTCCCCCTTTTTTTCCTCACAGAACCTGGACCCCTTCACGTTTTCATTGACTAGTTTTACCTTCTCAATGTGTTTATCATTTTTGTGGGCAGTTCTGCATAAGAGTGTAAGATTTACCGGGTAGCTTCTGAGCGTCATTTCATTGTTCTAACGGACTGCTGGGAAACCTTCCGCCTCACACCCTCACCTTTGCCGAGATTTAGGTTTTAAAAATTCCTGGGCATCACAGTGTCAGGCGGCTGGGATTCGACATGGTTGCATTTTAGATATCTGGAAAAACATGTCAAGCAATGACCAGGACTTTGTTGAGGCCAGAATGAATTTACAAGCTAGTGTTTTCTAGCATATTTGTATTGATTTTTCTCTAGCAGCTAATCAATCAGTTTCAGTTGTATAAGTGATGGAGCAAACCTTTTTAAGTGTGCTGGGTGAGTGGTGTGGAAACAACACCTTTCACTGCTGTCTGTGGAATCACAATGTAGAGATGATGGATGAGCTGTTTTTATAGCTATCGTGTGCTTTGCTAGATCTCATTTGTGTGTTGCTACTTTTTTTCTCCCTCATAAATCTGAAAAACCCCTGCAAGATAAGTTGCATACACTGGTTATGGAAAGGTAAATAAATTAAGATGAAATAGTCGAAGGGAGAAAATTTCTTGATACTTAGTGATTTTAGTATTAACGCTGGAATTTTACTAGTAATAAGTTCTGTTTTGTTTTAAGACTTGCAAAGATACCTTCTAGTGTATACAAGATTAATTATGAAATGCAACTGGAAAACATTGCTTCCTGCTCCTTTAGAGCGGAAAGGATATGAGCAATATTTGATTTTCGGATGTATAAACTTCAGATGGTTGAGTTGTGTGGTTTACATCAAGCCACATTTATTTGACTGATCACTTTTAGCAATGATTACTGTATATTGATTTTGATCAAGATCAAACAAATAGAGAACAATAATTGCATCTTATTAATTTATAAAGCAGTTATTTAAATGTCTCTTTTATTCCTTTATTTTTTCGTTTGTGCTGTTTTCAAATAAAATTGAATAATCTATGTCTTCTAAGGGATTAATAATGTTTAATAATGTTTAATTTACATTTTTTTTGTACATTGTCAACTCCCAAAAAGGATTTCAAGCAGCTTACATTAAATCATTATATTTAGTAAATCATGAAAATAAAAGCTGGATAAAATGCTGTATTGTGTTTAGAAAGAAGGAAGATGATTTTACCAACTGTTAAATCCTGGCTCTCCAGAAGAGTAAGGAAAAGGGTGATTTATATTATTTTATATGAATGTGTAAAGGGAAGTACAATAATACCTTGGATTGCGAGTAACTTGGTTTGCGAGTATTCCGCAAGACAAGCAAACATTTCTAATACATTTTAACATGGTAAACGAGCGATGTCTTGCAATGTGTGTAGTTTGTTTCTGGAATGAATTATGCTTACAAACCAAGATATTACTGTGCATAGTTTATAATGAGAAATGTACATGTTTCTAGGCTGTAAACACTTAAGAATTATTTTCATACATCTTTTTCTAAGGGGCATTGAATAATAAAATATAAATGCCTTTAGCTGGTAATATATAGAAATTCAAGATATAGTCTCTGCATGGCCTTTTCTTATGTTGATTTTTACAAAACCCCAAAATATAATATTGAATGTAAATTGAAAAGAATTTTAATGGGAGAGCTAAATAAATGCATGTAATACATATAATTTGATAGGGGATATAGTGCCTATATAGCTACTATATTTTGCCATGTATATAATGAGCACTGTTTTGCCCAAATTTATGAGGGAAAAATAAGGATGCACATTGAACATGGGTAGTACTAATTCTATATCTATATAAGTGTTTTTAATTCTTTTATTTATGCTTATGAGTTAAAAGTATAACTCTAGTAATCATAACTATATCCATATGCAAAATAATCGGTTTTGTTGAACTTACAACAAACTTGCAACAACGAAGAGTTCTTGGCCTTCTAAAATGTGTAAATATCGTAAATTTGTTGCCAGTACATAAAATTTTTTGTACCTTGTACCTGTTCTTGTGTTTTGCAATTATTTGTTACATAAAATTTCGTGTACCATAATATGTTAAAAAAATAAATGCTAAAATTCCTTTAATACAAAAAACAAATACCTAAATGTAAACAAATAAAAATTTGAATTAAAAAATTAAAATGAAAGTGTTTTTCCCTGAAAATTTGGGCCAAACCGTGGGTGCACATTATACATATGCGCACATTATACACAGCAAAATACGGTACTTATCAGGAATACAATTTAAATAAGCTGAGATTAATCAATTTGTTTTCAAGAATGTTAGTTAAAGCTATCCATGGCAAAGCTGAGTACAATTTACCTGACCTTTGGTCTATTCAGATCTCTTGAGTTTCTAAGTCAGTGGTGTTCAAACCTTTGTCCAATTGAAATTTGAAAGGAAAGAGCAGAACCGCCATGTTTGAAGCAGAGATGGAGGCCTGCTTGCTTAGTCATCCCTTCCCTCTGATGCCTTTCCTTAGGACCTTTAGGATCCAGCCTGAATTGGCTAGTGTAGATTCGTTATTTCTCTGGCATATTCTGTAACACAGCAACCCAGGGGCGGCAGACATTTTCTTAAAGGGCCTGATAGTAAATATTTTTTGCTCTATGGACCGTATGATCTGTGTTGCAACTGTTCATTTCTGTCGTTGTAGCCTGAAAACAGCCACAGACAATACATAAATGATGGGTGTGGCTGTGTTCCAATAAAGCTTTATTAATAATAGGAGTTACGATGAAAAGGTTCAATGGTCAACTTTGGGGAAAGCTAACTTTAAATAAGATTCTTTATGGCAGGACTTCCTGTTGTCTCTAATATGCTAATACATATCAGAAATCCATAGGAGAGGTATGTAGTCTTTAGGAACTAATATTGATCTAGAATTGATCAGTGTTCTCAGTCTGGCTGTTCATTTTAGTCACTTGTCAATTTTATAAGACCAAAACCAAGCTTATGTATGTGTCTCATTTCTAACAATTGCATCATAATTTCTGAGTTGGGGGTGGAGGGTGCCCTCCATTTTCTAAAATACTGTGTAGGTTATTCTAATGTATAGCCAGAGTTGAAAACTAGAATTGAGAACCATTAGTTTCGATAATTCTTTGGTTGGAGCTGTAAAATGACTGACCCTCTCAACCTCTATTGGGAGGGATTTTTAGGAGGAAACCCTCATTGACTAGTAAAGAATGAACCAAGTTAAGGTGGTTGTAGGAACAACATAGTGTTATTAATTTGCTGACTGGTAGTTAACGGAGGGTTTTGAAATCCAAAAGATGCTTATTTAAGTTAAAAGGCTTAGTGATTTCTGTTATCCCCAAGGTATCACTAAAGAATCAACTGCCATTTGCTTAGTATTTATTGGGCTGTGTGGGAATTAAAAAGATGAAAAAGACGTGGCCCTTGTCTTCATGGAGCTCCTCCTGTTTAGAAGGACAGAATAGAGAGTTGGACTGATGAAAATTAAAGTACACGTAAGCAGGAAGCCAGTCTTCCGGTAACAAATATCACTGAACCTTTTAACTTAAATAAACACCTTTGGATTTTGGAAACGTTTATTATCTACCTAGGGTGGTGTCAGCAAATTGGCAATGCTGTGTTGCCCTTCACCTTTCCTAGCTCCTGGCATTCTCACTGGTCACCTAGGGTTTCTCCTCAGAATCCATGTCAATACATGGTTTTTGTTAGCCACAGCCATTTGGTCATGCTTAGTATTACAGAGGAAATCTACTTGCCTTTCTGAATCTTGAGGTTTATGTGATGCTAGAGGTCTATGAAAGAAAGAAACCAAACAGTGATTCTTGAACTGAAGTAAATATATAGTTCTTTTTCCATTTATTCAACAAATATTTATGGAGCATTTATTTAGAAATAGTTCGTGTTTCTGCTAAAAGGCACATGCTTTAGAAAAGTGGGGCTAACAGTACATTATTATAATCAGCCTTTGATGACCTGGTCCAATAAGATAGGCCAGTAGGTAAGGTTTGCTGATAATTGAGCAAACAGCTTATCTTTGCTGTGGAAAGTAACGAATTCAGTCCCAAGGCTGTTTTACAGAATGACATTTGTTCATAATTTTCCAAGTTTTCATAGTTCAGCATTCATATAATCCAAAGTACAGAAAAATGTGGAGCTTCTGAGAATACCTTTTTGTATCCATCCTTAGGAAAACTAGAGTGTAATTAATCTCCCACTGTTACTGTTGATTTTTATTTTTTTTACTCTGTGGTGTTCTACAGAATAGCTTGCAAATATGCAAGTAAGTATAAAATATACGTAAAATAATGAGACCTGGGAAAACAGATGAGAATAGCAAAGTCAGGATTTGGTGTGGGTTTGGAACGCGGGAAAGTAGGCCATAGTCACATAGGCAGTTTCAGCTTTGACTCTGAACTTTCTGAAAGCTTATTGTCTATAAGGGGGAAAAAAAAAAAGCTTGACATTAGGCTTGAAAGATAATTTTCACATGGAGTTCATATAGGGAGTACTGAGAGATATACTAGGTCTCAACAGTATCCCTATAACACTCAAATTCACATGTTGTGTTTCTTAAAGTTGTGTATTTATTTTGGCATTCCATATTAAAGCTTTCATCCGTGCCCTGGAAAGTGTAACATTCTGAAAGGATTTCTGGAGGGACTAGGACAATACATTCTAAGTATCGGTGAGGCTCTAGTGACTTGGCTCCATTTCCATAGCCATTGGGCTCCACAGAGCAGTCCCGCTATCCGACCACGGAGGCTAATAGTCGCTCATGGGTTTGCACACACAGGTCATTTTGTGACGTGATACATCAGAGTGCAGGAAGCAGGTACTAGAATTTGTATGTACCATATTTGTATTTCCTCAACCTTTAAAATGGTCTTCCTTTTGTGTATGTTTTATATTATACATAATATATTATTAGTACAGTAATGCATGAGCATAATTAATAAATACACATCTATATGCATATAGCCTTAAACTGTTTAATTCAGAAAAGTAATTTTTCAAAATGTGGAGACCACTGATTTAGAGAACAAATAGTCTGCCTGCTTTCCGCTATAAATCTAACGCCTGATTTCAGCCAGGCATTTGGTCTGAGTAGGGCAGCAGAGTTCGTTGCTCTCTGTCAAGGTCCTAAGGTGCCCGTATTCTGTTTTGACTGAGTGCAAATCCATCTGCTTTTGAGATCAAATAAGCAAATAATGAAGTTTATGCCCTTTGGAGGAAAACTGAAGTACTTGAGGAAGCCTTGCCATGCATCCCTGCTCAGAGGTAGAGATTATCCTCAGCAGCACATGCTCCCCCATTCCTTCCGTCTGTGTTTTGGGTCACTGAGAGACTAAGCCAGAGGGCATCGGGTCAGGCACATGTGACAGTGTGTAGAGGAGTTTAGTAGGTGCTCAATAAATGTTGAATGAGTGGCTAATCCTGAATTGATTATGCCTGATGAAATTCCATATGCGACTTGGAACCTGTAATGAAAACATGGGCTGGAAAAGCTATATTTCTAAAGTGGGCAAGAGATATTGCTTAGTTTCAGCTGCTCTTCAGGCGCAGTTGAGTACTGGGTCTTATAACACAGGCTCGGTTTTATGACACCAGATATTTAGTGGTGGTGGCTTTCCAAGATTTGCAACAGAAAAATTATTTACTTTGGAAATTATTTCCTGATGTTAACAGGTGTCTGTCATTTTACTAAATGGTTATATCCACTTAGATCCCCGTTTATAGTTATAAATAAATATATATTTGCTTTGATGTTTTTCTTTTACGGAACAGAATTCTACAAACAATTTTTTTGTGACAAGGGGACAAAAGTTAACCAAGGGTTTGCTTTCAGAGTTTGAACTGAGGCTGATCTGTCTCTGGGATCATTTTGGTGAACTTTAAAGGCTGCATGTTAGTTTTGGAAAGTTGTTTAATGGAATTTTAATAGCCCTGGAAAGATGTGAAAGTGATACCGATACCTGGTGGTTTGTAAACCTGACCTTTGTGAGATGTTTTCTGGGCAAAAGTACTGTTTTATGATGCCAGCAGCTTTTATTGATTCTGCAGAGTCTGCAGTTTTCTAACACTGGCTGTCAATTCATTCCAGCTGAAAAATTATTAAATTTCTTCTCCTGCTTGTGTGGATATTAAATTGCAGTAAACATGCTTGCACAATGTCAGGTACGGTGAGCACGATTTTCTGCATGAAAAAAAATGTTTGTTAGTGAGACCTTGGCTGTTCTGCAGAGGTTATAAATTTCTTTATTTCTTTTTATTTGTTGCTCTCGGTTATATTTTTTTATTTCTCTTGGTGAGTTCCAGCACATTTCTTGTTATTTGTAATATAAGAAAGAAAAGTTTGATTTAGATTGCTGACTTTAAAAAGTACGCCCTTTAGTTAATCATTGCTGGTACTGTCAACAAAGGAAGGGATAAGAGGATTTAACCAGTGAAAATATCATTGGGGAAGTATGAGAAAGATCTGATGGAAGAATGAACTGAATGACTACGGGAAGGAAGGAATGATTTGATGACCATACACTCCACATAGATCCTTTTCATTTGTTGAATTTTAGTTAAGGAAGGTAAATGATGATGAGATAGTAATTTTTTGTTAGATGTGGGTCTTAAACTTTATTGTTTCTGAGAATAATCTCCACACCTCTGGGCTGTGTGTTCAAAATGCAAATATCTGGCCAGATTCCCAATTCATTTGGCCTGCCATAGGCCCAGGAATTGGCATTTTCAAGCGATTCACTCCAAATGACTCAGATGCAGGTGTGTGAAGACCACTTCGAGAAACCTTTGTCTAGAGAGCTTTCTTGATTAACTACACTGAGTCATTTGATCAAAATATTCAGTTGAAGTGGAGAAGAAAAGTACCACTTATGTGAGGAAATACAGTAAAAATCTGAGCCAGCATTTCCCATGTCATAAACGCAGCGTGTGGAACAGATCCATTCTTCCCACACCCAGCCTTGCATCAGATTATTTCGGGGTGCTTTAAAATATAGTTTCCTAGTTCTCCACCTCAGAAGGTTCTGATTCTGTGCACTAGCTAAAGACTGGGAGTGTTTATTTTTAAAAGCAATCTAATTCTTTTTGATCTATAAGTTTATATAGAGTTTTCCCTTTTTACGTATCACTTTTGTTCAGTTTGAGTTGGGCATTTCAGTGCACAATTTCACACTGTTGAAATTAGAAAATTAGAGGCATTTTACTTCCTTAAACATGTTTTATAAAACAAATATGTGTATATTGTGGAAATAATTTTTTACTGTTTATCATCATGATTGAAGTAATTATTGGGTTGTTGGAAAAGTCATGACGTATTTTTTCTATTTTTTCCTTGCAAATTTGCATCGTGACTTTTCCTACAACCCAATAGCTAATTTGTTTTTATATGTGTAGAAAGAATATGTAAATTTGTATAATTTGTAAATATCTTTTAAGTATTTTTTTTTAAAGGAGAGATTTTTTTTTTTTAATTGGGTGAATTTGGGGAGGGGAACTGTGTTGGGGAATTGGGGAAGGGGACCAGCCAAGTTGTTGTTCTTCAATCTTAGATGTGGAAGGCTCCAGTTGCCATCTGGCTGCCCGTCGGCAGCTGGCAGCCTCTAAGCTCAAGGTGCTGTGTTCAGTTTTAGTTGCGGGTGGGCGCAGCCACCATCCCATGCAGGAGTCGAACCAGCAGCCTTGTTGTTAAGAGCGCATGCTCCCACTGAGCCATCCGGATGGCAGCTCAGCTCAAGGTGCGAGTTCAGTCTTAGTTGCGGGCAGGCATAGCCCACCATTGAACAAGTCAGTCTTGTTGTTAGGAGCACATGCTCTCACAGCTCAGTGGCAGCTCAGCCGGGGGCACATCACTGGCCCATGTGGGAATCAAACCGGCAGCCCTGTTGCTCAGAGCTAATGCTCTTAAGCTAACTCTTAACCAACTGAACCACTCGGCTTGCCCTGTAGATGTCTTTTTTCCTTAAGATAAGGTAAGCCTTTTTGTATTTCTCTTTATTTGAGAAGAAAGAATTCAAGAAATGCTAAATCTATATTGGAAATCCACATTTCTACTAGTTGTGAAAGCTCTTATTTTTGATATGATGGAAGATTATGCAATTGCGAATAATAATGTCTAGAAATTTTATAATAACCTGGAAAATGCTGTTTCATAATTTTGGTTTAAAATCATGCTATAAAGTCATATGTACTATACAATCACAACTATTTTTAATAAGAGGTAAGCAAAAAGAAATAAGCACAGGAAAAAGGGAAAAATGGAGCCAAAATATTACTTTCATTGGAGAGACAAAGAGTATATTAAACATTTTCCTGCTTTTAATATTTTGTAAATTTTCTATCACTGTATATCACTTCAGTTAGGCTACATAAACAGAATAAACTTCATTTTAAGGAATTGCATATTATCAATGTTTCAGTATAGAAAATTAAATCACATTTATTTGAAATAGAGTCACTTTTTATGACTTGACTAAGACATGACATGTCATTACTTGAAACATTTGATAAACTAAAATTTATTTGTGCCTAACTTTGGAATTGATGGATTCTGTTTGATCATAGAACAGCCTGACATTCTGAGAATTTACTTTTAATATAATAAACTATATTAGGAAGACTTCTTCAGGAGAAATCTGGAAGCCACCTGGCTTCCCCTATTCTGCTTAGCCCTATAGTTTTAATTACAATTTTATGAATAAATAAAAAATTGCAGAATAGGAGGAAACCTTTGCTATTATCTTTACCCATTCATTTTCAGATGAGGAACGCGAAGCCTGAGCAGCATAAGAGACACCCCTCAGATCTTGGTGATCACCCTAGTTTTCCTATCACTGCACTGTGACTTCCTCAGCTCCTCATAAAGAGCGCTAAGAACGTCTGCTCAGAAAGACAATTCCAGGAATATGCAGGAGTGGGGCGGGAGATGCGGTAGGAAAAGTTTAGGGAAAGGAAAGCTGTGGGCTGGAACACAAAGTGGTGGCGCCTCAGAAGAGGAGAGACAAATCCCAGGAGGGTGGATCGCATGGGGAGGAAAATACAGTTCACTTCTGATCAAAGTCCAGAGGCCCCACAGGACTTGACTGCACTTCTGCGCCACAGGCCTCTCCTCACACTGTCTGGAACCTTCTGTCATCCAGCTGGCCCTCCTCAGTGCCATAAACATAGCACTTGCTGTTCCCCTTTCTTTGAAAGGCTTTACCTATGGTCTTTGCATGGCTGTCTCTTTCGTATTAAAGTATCAGCTTAAATGACACCTTCTCACAGGGTCCTTCTCTGACCAACCTTTGAAGGGAGTCTTTCCCCCCTTATTTTCTGTGATATCACATTGTTTATTTCCTCCAAAGCTCTTAAATAATTTATACTTGCTAGCCACTTATTTCTTCATTTCTTTGTTTGCTCTTTACTTTGAGAAAATTAGTGAGAATGCCTGTTTGATTCATCACTGGATTTTAGAGCTTGGCATAGCACAGGGCATGTAGTAGGCCCATAATAAATATTTGTTGAATGAATGAATGGATAAAAATCATAACGTATAAATTAATGCAGTCCTATGAAATTTAGATCTATTTAAAAACATTCTTTGTAGTGTGATCTGCTATTTTCTTTTTAGAGCAAAGCATAAACAGTATAAACTATATAAATGGTCTTCTACATCTTCATCTTATTCAGAAAAATATATTTGCTTTCCGAATACCTAAATACCCTCTCCAGGGGGTGTGAAGTGACAGGCTTCAGTAATTGGTTAGGGATACCAGCAGCGTTTCATGAGTCATGCTTGACACAGGGTGTGTGTGTATGCACGTGTGCACCTGTTACGTAAAATGTTTAGAGCCCAGAAATGTGGTGGAACCCAAAATCCAAACCCAGAAGGGTAGTCCAGAAAGCCATCAAAGCAAAGAGATCTGGGTCAGAGTTCGAAGCTAGAGTGTGAAACCAGAAAAGTGGAAAGAAAAGAAACCCAAGCACATGGAGAGTAAATGGGAGAAATTCCCAGCTAATTCATTAGAATGGGTCATATTGCATGCTACTTGCAGGTTGTTGGATTTGACTCAGGGTTTAAATGCTATGCGTGCAATGGACAAATTTGACTTTTGACATTAAAGTGTATTTGAAATATTTAAGCTTAGTTGATTGCTTATAAACATATTTTAAAATATTGTAAGACTTAATGAATCTGGAGAATCAGCATTTCCTGTTTTCTTCTCTCATAATAGCATGTAGATAAACTACTGAAAAATCTTAGTAGACTATTACTTGGTGGCCCCCACTGAATCATACCTCCCCGTATTCATGCTTTGTGGAGATAGTCCCCTTCCACACTAAAATCAGCTTGGCCATGTGTCGTGCTTTGGCCTGTGGAACATTAGAAAGCGAGATGCAAGCAGAGATTTGATAAGCACTTGCTCACTGGGGTTTGTTCTTGTATGTTGCTTGGAGCCCTGAGACACCTTGGGAGGAGGTCCAATATTCCTGACAGTGTCTTATGGCCAAAGAGAAATGCATAGGCAGCCCACAGATATTCTAACTTCCTAGCTGAGATGTGAACAAAGAAGCCATATTGAATGTTCCAGCCACTACATTGATCAAAAGAACTGCCTAGATTGCAGAATTGTGAGCAGTAATTATTGTTTTAAGCCATTAACTTTTGTGTAGTGTAGTGTGCAACAAATATACTGTTAGATAGTTTTTTAAATGCCTTTATTATATTTATAATACCTTTTAAGATTAGCCAAATATATCCAGGATTGTTTTTCATTAAACTAAATGTGGTGGTAATAATAGGAGTATGGTTTAAACAATTACTGGCATAGCACCAGGAACTTTTAAGCATAGAAAGAGTGAAAAATCACAGAGCCATGTAGTTTATGGTCTACAATCTATAAGTAAGCCATTATATCTGGGTGATAAGAGCAGTGATTCAGATAAAATCTAAGGTACTATGGCATTTTGGTTAAGAACAGAATGGGTCATATTCTGCTTTCATAGTTTGTTAGCTCTGTGGCCTTAAGAAAGCTGTTTATTCTCTCTCAGCCTCAGTTTTCCCACCTGGAAAACAGGGATAAAGCATACTTATTAGATAATCAGCATGGATAGTAAGCAAAGTAACATGACGCTAAGTCTGTGATACTTTGAGAATACTTATATATAGTTGCTTATTATTATTGATGCTAATAATAAGAGGGCAAGAAAGAGGAAGAAGAACAGCAGAAAATAAGTCACTACCTAAGCAAACGCTGTTTCCATTTTACTTATTTTTTTTCTGACTCTGTTCTGTATGTATTTGTGCATATACCCACATTCTTTCACATGCCTGTGCCTGGCTGCTGTGAAAAAACACTGAACTATCCATGTGCTTCTCACATTTTAAAGTGCATACAGATTACCTGGGGATTTTGTTAACATGCAATTTTTGTTTCCTAGGTCTTGG
The DNA here is from genome assembly GCF_001890085.2 of Hipposideros armiger. NCBI lineage: Eukaryota > Metazoa > Chordata > Mammalia > Chiroptera > Hipposideridae > Hipposideros > Hipposideros armiger. The sequence goes on along the minus strand of NW_017731400.1, from coordinate 3,384,930 downwards.
GTGGGGCCTGAGAATCTGCATTTTAAGCTCCCAGGTGGTGCTGATCCTGCTGGTCCGTGGATCACACTAAGTAGAAAGAGCCTATCGGGTGACATGACATTCATGGCCCTTCATATTTTGGCTTAAATCTCTTTAGCCATCACCTCTCACCATTCTGCATCACGTAATTTGTTCTTCAGTGACACTGAATTTTTTCTTCATATATCTGTGATACTGCTTACCAGGTTTAAAATGATTTGTTTAAAGTTCATATCCTCCACTTTAGCTCCTCTATGATAAGGACTGCTCAGGTCTTACTTATCTTGATATCACAATTAACATTCAATATATTTTTTGAATGCATGCATGCCCTTATTATTCTCATAACTGTAGACTGGAAACTTCTATCTTTCGCATTACCAACTGGAAGTAGTGAATGTTCTTAGGATAAACCTTCTAAATGTCTGGCTGTGGATCCTGGAGTTTGAAGGAATAGTCAGCCTTGATTGGTAAATCAGAGAAAGGTGGATTGTACTCAGATATAAAGTAATTCAGGAAGAGGATAATGTGGATTAGGCACATTTAAGACTACAGTAATACCTTGGTTTGCGAACATAATTCGTTCCGGAAACAAACTACTCGTATTGCAAGACATCGCTCATTTACCAAGTTAAAATGTATTGGAAATGTTTGCTCGTCTTGTGGAACACTTGCAAACCAAGTTACTTGCAATCCAAGGTTTTACTGTATTTTTTTTGTGTGTGAACATTAATATCATACTTTATGAAATTAATAATAACGCAAATAATGGCAAGCCATATAATATTTGAAACAAAGTCACTGCTTTACCTAGAAAACGTTGAAGAAAACTGGGGAAAAAAAAGATAATATCTGTTTTCCTTGAAAAATTGGGTTGCTGCATGCTATCTACAAGTTAATTTATTTCTGCTTTTACATCTATATTTGTTCACTCTGGCTACATCTGTGCTTTATTTTTTAGATTTGAAATAATTTATATGCAACAATCTGACCTTCATTTACAGTTGTACCAACTTGAAGATGTAATTCACTATGTAATTAGTTTTAGTAAAGAAAGGGGAGTAGGAGAAACTTGGCACTATGTTAAGTAGAGAATAAATTGAATAAAGATTTTTAAAATAATTTCTCTAACTGTATTAGCCCAGCATTTGAATGTTTCCAGCAATTTTATTTCTGCAACTAAATTTCCAAGTAGTAAGTGCTTTTTTGTAAGTTCGTAAATATTGCAATCACATGAAAGTACCTCTCCCCATGAATTTTGAAAATTTGTAACATTTTGCTCAGATTGACTAACAGTTTGCATTTTATTGTATATGTCTTAAAATGATGACATTTAAAATAGCTTACTTTGAGTAAATAGAAGAGAATGGTTGCGTATTTTTTTTTAGCACATTAGCCAAGGATAGTGTGCAATTTAATCTTAATTGTTATTACTATTATTTGTTTATTTAACACACATTTGTCAAGTACATATTAAGTGGAGGATTTGTGATAGTGGAATGCTGTTTACATTTTATATTTTGTGTAGTGAATGCTGGAACATTAGGAGAAGCACTTGTAATTTGTAAGTATGACTTGATAGCAGTTATGAAATGAATGTATATTTTTCTTCACTAAAATATAGAACTTGCTAAAATATAAGGTGCTACTTAAAGATGCTGACTTATTCAGAATAATTTAAGTAAAAGGAAAACGCAATGGAAACTTGGATCAGTGTATTTTAGGTAAGACAAGATATTTCTCAAATCGGGCATCAGCTGATTTTTGACATCTCATTGTGTATTTAGCCGCCATATTGCTAATTATTATTAAACATGGACTCCAAGAAGCAACATTTACTATCCCTAAGTAAATAAAAATTCATTTTATATGCTGCATAGTATTTACTGTATTCTACCACCAAAAAACATAAACTAAAATCTTTGCATATCACTGATTTTATTTATTCCTTGTTTTTGTGTCATTCTCGTTTGTGACAGTGATTTTTTTCGATGAATTCAGGGATGATTATAAATATAATTCAGACATTATGCTGTTTTATGGACCCTTATATTAACAAAAGTATCCAAGAAGTGGGTGTCCATTAATTTTCTCTGTGCTTTTACTTCTAGCTTTTCATTTCATCCTTACGCTCAGCGAGTGTAATTATAGCTGCTGGTGCTTGTTCCTGTTTTAGTGAAACACAGAGAGGTTATACTGCTAATCTGAAGAATAGTATTAGAATAGAGATTTCCTGATTGATGGGCCAGTGCACTTTGCACTATCGCAGGCTGCCCCTCAGGGAAAATGCTGTGCTCAGATACTTGATATTGCAAATGCATTGGTTGCTATAGTGCAATTTGGTTTATTATGATAACAGGGGTCATTTCATCAGCTGGGATCATTTTGAGAGAAGCCCTTAGAGGAATTGCAGTGACAGTGTTCTCGAGTGGTGACACTGACACGGTTGTACGTCTTCAGTTTCATTGGTCGTCACTGTTGCAAAAGATCAGATATTGATTAAAAACAACGAAGTGCTAAAAATCAGGTCCAAGCAATAATTTTAGCTTCTGGGAACCTTAATATACTAAGAGAAAGTGTGTTAATATGTGTTAGCAAATTAGAATCCATTGAAGTACATTCATTAAGTGGTTCATAAAGGTACATTTAAAACTAACTCTAATTTATAAAAATACCTGTTCTTTTCAAGTGTGGAGATTAAAAATGTTTAAAATAAAACTGTATTTCGTATGTTAGAAATGTGCAGAAGATGGATATAATAGTGATGTCAGTGATGCAGAAAGATGAGTTCTGTGACATGTACCTATTAATGGGAGGCTTGGGACCCATAAGGGTACTTGAAGCATCCAGTGTGCCCGTCAGAGGAGCTTGGTTGCCTAAAACCTGTGTTCTCACGCCACAGATTTGGCATGGAAAGAACTGGGAATTTAAATTTGAAATGTATTTGCAAACCATTTCCTATTAAAAATGGATTTATAACTTGAAAACTGGAAATGCTGAGTAAATCCAGTTCATCTGTAGTTGCCGGTGGTGCCTGGTTTTGATTTTCGGCAATTGCATTTGTGGCCCGCACTTGTTTTGCTTTACTTTTTGAGAACCAGTGCTCCAAAGAAAGAAAAAATAAACCCACTTTTGTTCCTAGTTTATTTGCAAACCAGGTCAGACGCCCTTGATTAGCTCTCAGTTGGAGGATAATTTGAACCTTGACAGATTGAACCCAAACAGCAGGGTTTCTTGAGTCTGGCCAACAGATAGAAAAAAATAAAATAAAAGCTAATTCCAGTTCACAAGCCATACAACAGGACTGAATAAATGTGCAACTGTTAATGAATAGCTATTTCAAATATTTACAAAAGGCCCAAGAAAAAAGAAAAGATTAGCATCTTAGGCAGCTGTTCTAAGGGAAACCTATTAAAAATAAACATGATAAATGATGCTCGAGAGCTAATATATCTGTCAAATATCAAATACACTCAAAGAAAAAACAGTTTCAGAAAAAACACACAAAACTATAAAGACTCTTTTGGGCACTGCTGTCTTGCTTTGTGGTTTACACCAGAATTTTGTCCTTATTATTTTTAAAATTTGTATTTTCTAACTCCTCAAATATTCATATGGATATTTTATAGATCATAAGGGCCTGGGTACGGGAATGGAATCATTTGAGTAGTGTCCATTGTGGTTAAATTGGTTAGAAACTTTAAAATTCACCTATATGCATTTGAATGAAGGCATACTGTTAATTGTTATTTTATGGGATTGCAGATGATATAATGGTTTGAATATGACGGTAATAATATTTTAGCATGATGGCAATTGTGTTAGGAAATGCTACCTAAAAATGGAAATTATCATTGAAGCAGTGAGGTGTCGGTTCCCAACACTGATTACAAGTACAGTTACTGTCGTCTGCGTGTGCTTGTCATTGTTTCTACAAAGCCATCCTAGTTTCTCCATGTAAAATACCATTTTGCACTTAGCTAAAATTAAAGCAAACTGTACTTGCCATGAATTAGTGACTTAATATAATAGAACTTGGCATTTAAGACTTATAATTTGTGTTTTCAACTAGTTTTTGATACCTTGAAAATCTGTGGAAAGAATCAATATGAATTTTCTGAGGTTTGGATTTGTATTTGAATAGCTGGTGAAGGATCAAGTCATATCTGATGAGTGAATTTAGCCAGCAGCTCAGCATCTATATCTGTGGCTTACAGAGGAAGTCTCTCACAATTTTTTAGTTGTAAACTACTAAATCTTTGTTTCTGTGTCCAGGATGTCACTTAAAGGAAAGTCAATTATTAATGGTATAATCTTTGTGAATTTGGAAATTGGTGGATAATATGGATCTACTGTATTAATAATTGAATATTTGAAAAGTTTAAAAATAGTTATTTTGATTTGAGGTCATTTCTAATTTGTAAAAGCGTGATTCTTTACCAGGAGTGTGGGTCATTAAAGTTCAAAAGATACTTTCATGGCTGAAGTGTACTCTTTGTAGAGAGTGAGATGTGTGGTGCGAATTAAAAGCAGTTTGGTTATGATCTCAGCCAGAAGCCGGTTAGATGAAGTACAGTGATGTGCTCTTAGGCCCACTCTGTGTTTTCAGGCTGGTTTCAGACCCACTGAAGGACCGTGGCCCTCCTCAACCCCTTCTAGAGAGGACGCTTCGAGATTTTATTGTGGAGGCGGTGGTGAAGGCTGACAGAATCTGGGACTGCACCATCCAGCCCCAGCCTGTTTGTCTCACTTCACACCCCATTCCTCTCCAGGGGTATGCTTTGTTTCAGCAGTATCTTTATTGATCCATTTTCCCTGTCCCCACCCAAACTGGCATAATTGAATGCTCCATAATTGCCTAATTACCTATCACCCGGAATAGCCTTTAATCACCATTAATTCATTTCTGCCCACTAATGGAAAGGTTAGCCAATGGAAGGGAAATGACTAACAATCATAAAGCTGATGTATAGAGGGGGCATGATGGAGTAGTAAGAGGAAGAAGATGAGGAACAAAGCTAGCCAAAGGAGTCCTTTCTTCTGAGCCACATGTTGCTTTTATATGATAATGTTATTCTTATATTTCTGTTTAATTTCTTGCAGTATACACACGTACACATACACGCATATGAGGAGAATTGTATTATGATTTATACATATAAGAAGGGCAATAGCAATGCTGTTGATATTTTTAATGATGGCTTTTCTGTTGCTGCTGTGTTGAATGGGTACCAAACATCACCCCCATTCTAAAAGTGATTTTTGTAAAATCTGACAAGAGTCTGTTCTTATTCAGAAAATACTTTGGTCCTGACTCCATCGATAACACTAAAGTTGCATGCTGTTCTGCAGTTATATTAGATCCTTAAACTTAGACTCTCTTTGTACTTCATCATTGTAATTTACACACTGGGTTGGTACATTCTCTTCAAGACAGTTTGTCTTGCGCCTCCAGCTGCTCCCCAGTAGCCATTGTGCTGAATAAGCACTTATTTCAGTATGTCCTTGATACAATTAATGCGAGCATCTGCAGAAGCGGCGGCGGCGGCAGCAGCTGCACGGGCCGTATGGAAGCCAACTTCTGCTTACCATTGTGATAAAAGAAATAGTTTTGAGCTGGAAGCTAATGTCGGCTTATTTTTAGCATAAAAAGAGTTGCACCTGCCAGGGCTAGCAGAGGACTGAGGTTTGTTGATTACACGTTCTTGTTAGTGCCATTGTTATTGGTAAAATGGGGATGATGTCATTCTTATCAGGCTGAATTGGCACCCTGTAGAGTGACAAATAATTTACCCTCTGCGGTTTTATCAGCATGGGCCGCATGTTAGAAGCAGCTAGAGTGCTGAGTTTTCACAGTTGAATGCTGTGGAACTGCAGAGGTGTATGAAAATGAACGGGATTGATACTTGTAATCAGTGCACATAGTAATGGCCAAGGTGTAATGAAACATAAGTGCACATTTAGGGTAATTATGCTGCTGCCAGGTGGGACCCTGGGGCTTTGCTGTATGGAAGCTGCTGGAGGTGGCGGATGTACCGAGAGGAATCCTGCAGCACCATCTGGTCGTGTCTCATTTTCTCATTAATTCTTCTGTCCCCTAAGTCTGGGCTGCATTGACTTTGAACAGCACTTCATCTGTTCAGTATCTCGTCTCATTTTCGTTGTGAGTTGCTTTCAGTAGTGGATTGATATGATGTAATCCACAGTCTCCGCTATGTGAAATACATTAAAGCAAATCATGGAGTTGATTTTTTTTTTTTTGAGGAAAGCTAACTGTCCTTAGTAACGTCCACATGACCATCTGATTCTAAATGATTTACCACTATTTTAAATAAAATAGAATAGCTGTTCAAATTGGCCAAATGCACCTTATCTTCCCAAATAATGTATAAATAAAAAAATAATGTGTATCTAAAAGAGTAAATACTTACAAAAGTATATTTTCTTTGGTCATTTAAAAATGTTTATACTTTTATTTCTACAGGCTCATGTAGTTTTGCCTCAAATATAACAAAAACTTATTTTTCAGTCAAGCTTAAGAATAAGAAAATGATAATGATGGCTGCACAACAGTATGAATATACTTGTGTCACTGAGCTGTGCACGTAAAAATGGTTAAAATGTTTTGTTTTGTTTTTAAATAAAATGGTATTTGAGGTTGTATGTTTTTTAGGGAAGTAAAATTCTTTAAACTTGCTAAATTTTTATGAATATTTTTACATAATATTAAGAATAATATATTTAAGGCATCTAGCATAATGTCTGTAGGTAGTTTACATATAGGTGCTTTCTTTATTAATATGAATATTAATATGAAAAATTTGAATGGAATCTATGGTATATATTTATATAGCACATAGTAACAATAAAGTGCATCTGATGGCTGACTTTTTTTGTAGTATATATTTTGTAACAGAGTGTAGTGTATTAGAATAATTTGGGCAATCATCTGGAGTCTGTGGTTACAATTAGCTGATGTTAATGATTTCACAATCTTTAATAAATACAAACATAATATTTGTACAGTCTAAGTGGCTCTTTAAGAGCTTTCTATAAATACTAGAAATACCTCTATTAAAATTTTCCATCAAGAGAATCACCATGCATTTTGCCAGTTCATTTCCATGGATTTTCCTAAGACGGAAAACAAGAGACACAAACATATTAGCTTTGCCTCATGACAGGCTCAGTGACGTCCCTGCAGTCAGTGCTTGTCAGGGCCCTGGCACAGAGGCTTGGAGAGCTTTTCTGTCCATGACAGTGATGCCATCTGAATGTCCCTTCAGTGCTCCCTGACCTGGTGTCCACATACCTCTGGCTCCATAAAAGGAGAGAGTTGTAAGCAATCTACTACTTTAAAATGCCCAACTAACTTTTTTCCACATTTACTTTGAATAAGGTGCATAAAGGGTTGGTAAAATGTATCTTATTTTCCCTTTCTTTCTATATATATAAATTCAGTTAGGGCAGCAAATGAGAAGAGGTTGAAACTCCTTCTAAGTTATCTCTTGCAAAATTATTTGATTATTACTTCATATGTAGTATGGTGTGGACAAAAAGTATGCCACAAGTACTTTATTTCTTGCCTAAAGTTTACCCATGTGTGTTCAGAGCATTTAAGTATCAGGATTTTTTCCCCTCAGACATTCAGTAGACATTAGCTGGATCACCTATTTACCAGGCTGTGAGCTTAGCAAAAGCCTGGGTAGTGGGGTCAAACTATTTAAAGCCTGGCTTGGCTGTTAGCCAGGTATGTGACGCATGCTGAGCAAGGAATTTAACCTTTCTAAGCCTCAATTTTCTCATCTATAACCTGAAAATAACAATCTTTTACCTTGCATAGGTTGTGAAAATTCATGACACGTGTTCCTAGCACAGGGCCTGTGTGTAGGCATCCAGTTGGTGGTGGCTGCTGTTAGGGTTCTTTTTATCAAGAAATATGATTCAGCACCTATGCTCTAATATTTAGATTATCCTCACAGAAACCATTACACAGGAAAACACGAGAATAAGTCATTATCCTATATTTACTAGTACTGCGTGTTCTTCAAAGGCAAGAATAGACATACACCTACAGAGTTCTGAGATAGTTAATAGACAAGAAATGCCAACTGAAGGACATTAATCAGTTAAGAGCAATACCTATATATCCTTTCTCATAATGATAGTTTTAAATGCATAAAATAAAATACATAGGATTAAAAGACAACAAATATATTGAAATGTTATTTTAAATGTATGGAAAAGACATTTTGTGACATTTAATATATGTGTTTCTTTATCAATACATTAAATAACAAGCTACATCTGTGTGTCTAATAATGATCATAACAAGAACATAACAACGACAGAAGCAAATAAACACACTTATCAACATCAACAAAATTATCCAAAAATGATTGAACCAGCAGGTTTGTGTTGGCCGTTGGCCAACATTCCTGGTTGGGGGACTCTTCATGCTACCTGTCTGTCCCCTCTTATGGGATGAGCTGTGTTTTTGAATTTTACACTAAGTAGTTCCTTGTTACTTGATTATGATTCCAAATGCACTTACCATTTTATTTGAACTAGAATACAAATTTTCCGTGAAATGAATACAATTTTCTGTTGAATCTATTTCTCCATAGGTCTATAACATTTACTATTTACAGACAAAATATCTGTCCCTTGTGAACAAAGAATGCTTATGAACACGAAAGGCACGGAGTTCTCAAATAATGTGGCCTGAACTTGAGTAGATGCCGAAATTAAAATCCTGAATTTATTTTGACCAAAGTTGGAGCAGCTTGAAAGACCCAAGCACATTCCTTAGAGATTGTACTTGCCTAGTTTTATATATCTCTAATCATAAAAGGGAATAGTCACAAAAACATATCATGTTTTTAAAAACATATTCAGCAACTTGTACTATTGAAAATATTTTAGAGCAGCAATAGTTCTTTTTTTAGTACTCTGAAAAGGTCCCTTTTCCTAATATGCACTTTTCTGATTATGCCTTCAAAAAGCTAATTCCTTATTATAGTTTTGTTGATCAAAATTGTCCTCCCAACCAAGCAAAAATAACAACTTTGTTTAGCAAGAGTGTAGAGAAAGATTAATTTTGGCTTTGAAGATGACGTAGGAGCATAGAGGGGAACCCACCTTTAAGTTGGGTTTCAAAGTACATGTAGGACTTGGTAGGTGTTAATGTGGGAGAGGATACTCCCATGCTATGCTGGAGAAATAATACGAGCAAATACTGACAGAGTTGAACATGTGCGTGTGTGTGTGTGTCTGAATCAGGAACCCTGTGCAGCCTGAGTCCTTCCTGGGTGCATGGCAGTTGTGCGATGGATTCCCTGGGGCCAATTGTTGCAGCCTTATGTCCACAGCTAAGAAGCTTGGCCATTATTTTGTAGTTATTGGAAAGAAATCTGCTTTTCCTTTTCCTTTTTTAAAAATCAGAGAACATGGGAACAATCCTGCATTTTAGGAACGTAATTCAGATTGTCATATGAAGAATAATTAGAAAAGGGAACCGTTAGAGACCTAGGAGATCGTTAAAGGCTGTTCAGATGTTCCAGGTGGGAGACCTCAACTCTGGCATTGGAAACTTTGAAAAGGATGAGTTAAAACCAAGGCCTTTTTAGAATACAGATTTTGAAAAATTGAAGAATGTGAAAAAAAACTCCACAGTCACAAATGACTGAGATTGGTAGCCTGAAAGACTGGAAAAGATTGGTCAGTATGGAAATGAAGATAAAAAGGGACAGCTTGTCTTGGGAGGAAAGGTTAATTTTCGGTGTGGGCTTATTGTAGTGTTGGAAGTCTTCCTTTGTAGAGAAATGTGGCTGTTCTTTACAAATTCTCATCTGAAGCTCTCAAGTTCAATTTTAAATGAAGATTTGGGAGTCAAACATTGGAGCAGAAAGCTGAAGAGGTGTCAGCTCTTTTGCAGAGGTTGAATAGGATGAGATATAAGAAGAAATAATTGATGTGGCAATTTAGGAACTCATTGATTATATTAAAAACGATTTCATTAGAGTAGTCATACTTTAGGTGCATAGAATGACCTAGGAAGCTAGTCAAAATTTTAGATTTAGGAATATTTATCACAGGTTTCTAGGACAAAGGCAGGGCCTGGAAGTCTGCTTATATAAGCACTCAGATGATGATGATGATGATGATGATGATGATGGAGAATAATGATAATAACAGCTGGTGTGTGTTTGTGTTTGTATAACCTTATATGCCAGGCACTGTTTTAAGTTGATTATATTTATAATTATGGTCTCATAACCCTATTTTACAAACGATAAAACTGAATCACAAAGAAGTTGTTAAATAACTTGCCCAAGTTTACACAACCAGGAAATGGTGACTGTACTGCCCATGATCTTGACCACTGTGTTATTCCCAGTTGAGAACTGAGAATCAGTGCCTTAGAGCAGGGCCCACCCAAGGTTGGTGCAGGAGGACTCAGCCACATCTAACAAGGCCCTTAGTCAGGGCATTTATTTCTGTGGCATTTAAAAGGCATTGTTTTGTTTGATGTCACAGTTCTTGCAACACTGTTTTAACCTTGCTTAATTTTTAACATTCTTTAAACCTTGAAAAATGTAAGTGACTAGGCTTCTCTTAACTTCCAAGAGGCCCTTGGTCAGTGATTGCAGAGTAAGTTGGATTGTAGTGGAACGAGTAGCTGAGGGGAGGCGAGGAAATCACATAGCTGGGGTGTGGAAGTTAGAGTAGAGGTTGGTCCAGAATACTGTGTAGAGGGGGCTTAAGGGTGGCTGCCCCAGCTGGAAGCAAACTGGTTTCACTTAGAGTTGTGTTTATTTGTATTGCCTTGAACGGCTTGGGGAGAAGGGAAAAATTGGAGTTGGGAGTGGGGTCAGGGGGAGATTGCTTAAGCCTCATAAAAACTACCCTTTGGTGAAGAACGGAAATGGTGTGGTAGATGATGAAATTGTATGGAGGAAGCGATATTTTTACATTAGGAGCTATTTATGCATGTTTCTTGACAACAAAGAAAAAGTAGAAAGAATTTGATCTTATTGGAGAAATGTATCTTATACGATGGGAGAGCCATTTCAAAGGAGATGGGAGAGGAGAGTGAGGTTAGACAAGCAAAAGAGTGGGGACACTTCCTACTCGGGTACCAAAAAGGAGAAAAGGAGGGTTCATGTCCAAAAAAAAAATTGAGAAATTTTGAAGCAATGGAAGGTTAAAGACTTTCAAAATGAATGTTCTCTAGCTTATTTAATAAGTAGGTAGCAAGGTCATTTGCTCCCAGGAAGCACTTGGGACTTCAGGAGAATGGTCGTATATCACCCAATTATTATATGTTGTTGTAGAGAGAAAAAAATAATGGAAGCTTTTAGGAGATGTTTTAGTATTTAGATTTAAAATATTAATATTTCAGTTTTACTGTTGTTTCTGAGATGTGTGGGGTGGGGTTGGAATGCTGATTCCAGGAGGGGGCAGCAGCGCTATAATCATTTAATTTGGGTATTTCTTTCTCTGTTCACTTGGCTTCTAAAAATTAATAATGTGTTTTCTCTCCCTATTACCTTAACCAATGAAAAAATAGGGTCTATAAAGTTGTTTAATAATCTTACAATTTATCAGTCTCATATTACTAAACATAGCAACTGTGGAAAATACAAAGGTACTGAAAATTATCCTTATGTATCATAGTACTATTTGAAAAATTTTGGTATGATTTAGGCCTAATATTGTTCCATCTCTGCATGTGACCTGTATAATAAGAAATTCAAAAAAGGCTCACCAGCTTAAAAAGATTTAAAAATATAAACTGTGGGAATATAGGACTAATTGGGCTTGTTGAAAGAATTTTTAACATATAAACATTAATTTTTATTGAGCACAGGCTGAATTGAAAAAGGCTAAACTTACATGTTAAAATAATTTGGCAATCTTAACTGCAGATTCAAAATTTCTGAAAATGTAAATAAATTAAAATGTAGGCAGTGTTTTGCCATCTGTAATGAATTAGCATTCCATTTTTACCAGCTGCTGCTGGGATTTTTGAAGCTGACTCAGGATCTGCACACACTGGTGGGTTGCTGCTGATAAATATAAGAACCTGTAGTTTAAACCGACAGGGCTGAACTGGTGATTAGAAAAGTCACTGCAGTTTTAAGCAGCAGAGATTCTTCCACTTGAGGCAGGAAGTGAGGATATACTATGTAGACAGATGTCACCAATACCAGCGAGGAGGCTGGGCTGCTAAGATGTCAGAATGTGCCGGATGCCACCACTGTTGAGTGTGGAGTCATCCTTGGAGAGAAAAAAAAAAAATCAGCAATTGTCTCTTATCTAGTAGACATGTTTTAGCAAAATTTGTACATTGGTGGGAAATTTTATACAGTAGGTGAAATTCATTAATATTTTTTCGTCT
>NW_017731400.1:3305967-3371134 GCF_001890085.2 Hipposideros armiger | reverse complement strand
AAGGAATTTTTAGTCAAATATAGTAAGAGTATCTGGGAGTGTTCAGATTTTTTCTTTGTCTAAAATTGCTGTCCTGTTGTCACTAACGCAGACTCTTCAGGTGTCCTCATAGGCTGACCAGGCTCCAGATGTACCCGTCTGGCCATTACATAGGCCAGCCTGAGCTCACTGCCCCAGGACTAAGACTTGTGTCACTGATCTACTGGTGACTCACCATGGATGACTTTGGCTGGCCCTGACTCTGCTTCGTCAGCTGTACTGCAGTATGAACTCAGAGAACCTGTTTGTGACCCTAAATTGGGTCTGTGTGTACTTCTTACCGTTACTCATCCACCCATGACTCATGGCTCGGTTCTTATTTTAAACGTGTGCCTTAGGGTCACTCTTAAGTGAGCCTTCCTTCTCTTCGAAGCAGAATCTCTTACTTACTCTGTTTTGACTCAGCCCTTGAATGTTTGAACTATCTGTGTTTGGCTCCGTATGGCTATAATCGTAGCTCCTCAGCCTGGACATTTAGGCCACTTGTGGTCTCTATTTCCAGCCTTAGCCCTAACCACCCCACTTCCTGCTGCTCCTGTCCAAGTCACCTACTTATATTTTTCCATATGTGTCCCAAGCTTTCCTACCAAGATGATCGGTCTTTGCTGACCCGATTTCCTTCCTTCCTTCGGCCTGTACTCAAAATTGCCATGTTGGTTTTGGAACTTGTGGTGATTTCTCCTACCAGAAGTAGTCTCTCCCTGCTCAACGCTTTGGTGTATGTAATGATATTCTCCTTGGGCCACCTTGCCTTGTAGTTATTTATATTATGTTTTATCACCCCAACCAGACGGTAAGATGCTTTTGTCCATATCCCATGTAGTATCTTATACATGTAGGTTCTAAGTAAAATTTTGCTAGTGGAATACAGAGTGGAGGCCCAGACTTCAGAGAGTAACTGAGAACAGCAAGATGGAATGTCCGTCTCATCTGTTCTTACTGGACAAGCATCTCCCTGTTCCCCTGCCAACTTCCATCTACAGCTGCCCTTTCTGTGTTAACCTACCATAGAACCTGCCTGCCCTATTCCTGCATACAACAGCTTTACACTATTGTCCTGGACTCTTTCAAGTATTAAATAATTCAGTAAACCTTGAAAGCCAACCACAACAACCCTATGAGTTTTTAAAGAAATCTCTTCCTTCAGTGATTGTTCAGTACTAACAGGATAGCGAGGTATGTGTACAGCCTTAAGACTGATTTTCAGGTGTGCTCTGTTCCCATCTGCTGACCCAGAAAGCCTCTAGTCCCACTGACAAAGTCAGGCTCCCCGAATGGAAAAAGAACACTTCAGTGATGGGAGGATGGTGAAGTAAGTAAGGATCTCAGACTGGTTTTAAAGTATTGGCACTCCCCGGGTAGGAAGAGCAGAATACACCTCTCAGGTTTAAAACTGCTCATATATACTTAAAAAAAAACCCTAATAAATAATATTTCCTGCCTTTTATGTACAATGCACTGTAACAGTTTTATGCCATTTCATGCTTCAAAACAACTTGTTGGGGTAATCACTGTTCCTGCTTTTATAGACGAAGAACCTGAGAGTCAGAGATTCATGCCGGAAGCAAAACTGTGTTCTGGGTTCAGGCTTACCGTTGTCTCTGCCTGGTACTTTGAAATGTAAACTTCATTCTCTTTTAATACCTGATATCAGCAAATTCCTTCCTGTCTTTGCCGGATTTCCTAGACTTCTCGGACCTGACTTCCTCTGATTTTTCTTACCTCTCTAGCTCTAAAAATCACCCCTGACTTCCTGGCCTTCTGGTTCCTGACCTGTGCAGTGATCTCTGCTATTTCCTGCCCGTATCCTGGAGTAATGTGCAGCAAGAGAACCCAATCCACCGTAACCAAGAAGTTGACTAAGTTTTTTAAATAGAGTTTTTTCTTGATCGTCAATTAAAAGGTCTCCTCCTTTTAATTGTTTAAATTACTTCATAACAGTTAAACCCTTTGGAAGTTTATAAATGCTTTTCAGGTTCCCAGAGTATTATTAGGTTGATACTTGCTATATAAGGAGTAATTTTGATACATTGTGAATAAAAACCATTGTATGTACAAGAGATTTGCTGCAATTGATTACACTGGTTTTTATTTTATTATTTTTTAAAATTTTGCTCTGACCATTTTTGAATTACAGTGTGAAAATTTAGTACTCACTACCTTCTTTCTATTTCCAACCTTTCCTCCTTTTCTGTTTCACTGCATTTTTAAGTCTGTATGCCTCTGGTCGTCTTCACTTCCGGGTCTTTGGGTATGATAAGCGGGATTGTCTGCCATGTTTTCGCCATTGCTTTCTTTTCAGAAAATAGTGTTTTGTTTACCAAGGTAGTTTTCATTTTCTCAGTGGTTGTGACTTCAGTGATTTTTATTCTTTTATGTTTTTATAAATAAATTCTGTCTCTTCCACCTCACACACAGAGAAGCACTCGGGCATCTTTTATTTACTGAAATTTCTGTAAATAATTCCCCTGTGCATCCACATGAAGAGGTTTGCCATGGGCTCGAAAATACTTAGATTGGGAATGTGAGGTAATGTGAGTGGTCCTAGATATTTTATGTTATGGATGGTTGATTTATTTATTTATTTATTTTACCCTATCAAAGAAACTAAAGTCTTTCAGCTTTTACAACATGTTAATATAAAACCAAGATGCCATAATATATCACAATACTGGTGTTTTTGTTATTTATCCATTTTTCTGTGACCTGTATCTTATATGGTATATGTAAAGCCCCTGAATTCAATGTAGGTCTAAAAAACATACTTGAAAGTCATTTATCTAAAAGTTAAATAATTGTGTTATATTTCATAAAGGGGAGAGGATTGCTAAATAAGTTCCCCAAAGGCTTAAAAAAAGATTATAAAATTTCTTATTATAGGTTCATGCACACCTGAGCAACTCAGGTAGGAGAACATTCACAGTGGACTTGGCTGGATGGGTTGGGGGGGCTTCCTTGGCAAGGGATCACCAACTCTCTAAGGGTCGGGGCAGTTATCCAGGCATTGCCTTAACTACTCTTTATCCAACTGAAACTTACATTTAATATCCTTCCAGATAGCTAAGCCTTTGCCCCATCACTTCATTAAATAGACCAGTAATCCAAGTGTGATCCCAAACCAACAACATCAGCATCTTGGTTCTCACACTGTCAGGAACGTCACAGTCACCTGGAAGCCTTGTTAGAAACATAGATGGCTGGGCCCCATTCCCAGAGTTTATGATTCAGTGGGCCTGGAGTACAGCTTGAGTATTTACATTGCCTTGAGGTTCTAAGATGATAATGTTGCCATTGGTCTGAGCCTGCACTTCAGGAAACAGAAAAATGGCCTTCCCTTCTCCATCGTGTATAATTCCTTTACTGTATATATTTATAAGCATATATTCTCTACATATCACATAAATATATAAACTTTCATTTTCTAATCTGTATCCTGTACATTTCTTATTTAGATTTCATTTTAGGTTATTCTTTTTCTTGTGAATGAACTCTATTTGTCCATTATAGTTTCTAATTTTATCACGTGTAGATGGGCAGCTGTTGATTTTGCTATATTATCTAGACATTTTATTGAACTCTCTTATTAATTATTAATCCTGCAGCTTTTTAGTTGATTCTTTTGGGCTTTCTAGGTAAACAGCCATATTATTTCCATTTGTCTCTTTGGACTCTGCTTATTCAACTAAAATAGGTCTCTGTTGAAATGTTTTTGCTATTGCTAGCATGTTGCTGTTATTTTGTTGTTGTTATGGTTTTATTTCTTTACTCTGTCCTCCTTAATTCACTTTTTTTTAAAGATTTTATTTGGGAGTTGGGGGAGGGGAACAGCGTTGGGGAATTGGGGAAGGGGAACAGACAAGTTGCTGTCCTTTTGTTCTTCAGTCTAGTTGTGGAGGACGTTGCTTCACTGGCCCATGTTGGTATTATCATTGCGCTTTTCCTGGGCGAGGTAGTCGCTCGCTGGCCATTGGACAGCCGCTCACAGTGGCTCATGGCTGCTCAAGAAAGTGCATGCCCGCTTCTGGCCAACCCCACTGTAGCCGACGCTGTCACCGGCAACTCACAGCAGCCCAGCTCCAGATCGAGCTGTTGTTCACCATCTTAGCTGTAGAGGACGCAGCGTCACTGGCCCTCATGTGGGATCCGAACTGGGGCCTTGCTGCTTAGAGCTGGCGTCCGAAGCCAACTCCTAACCAACGCGCCACTTGGCCGGCCCTATAATTCATTTTTATACAATCTCACATCTCCTATTTCTGCCTCTAAAGTATTTTTTACTTACATACTTCAAAATTTATTCATTTTGGAAATTGTAACTGCCACTACAATCAAGATACCAAACAGTTGTACCAGCCACAAAAATGTCTCGTCCTTTTGTAGTCAGACCCTCTTCTCACTGCAAACTCTAGTAACCGCAGATTTGTTTTTTGTCCCTACAGTTTTGCCTTTTCCAGAATGTCGTATAAATAGAATCATATAGTATGGAGCCTTGTGAATCTGACTTCTTTCACTTATCATAATGTATTTGAAATTCATCCATATTGTGGCACGTTCATTTCTTTTTATCACTGAGTAGTATTTCATTGTGTGAATGTACCACCATTTGTGTATCTCTTCTCCAGTTGAAGGACCTCTACGTTGTTTCCAAATGTTGGCAGTTGTGAATAAAGCCATTGCAAACATTCACATACAGATTTTCATGAGAACACAACCAAGGCAATTTTTGATTTGCCTCACCAGTTTTTCATTTTATTGTGATGCATTTTTTTCTCACAATGGCTTCTTCTGATTTCTAGAGTCTGTGTCCTCCTTTTGTGAGTTGTTAAGAACAAGTTTAAAACTGAAAAACAAATTTTTATTTATATTTTATATTGATGGGAATTAGTCTCTCTGTCACTCTGATTTCTTTTTGCAGCTGACAATTTTATATGCTCTGTTTTCTTTGCTCATTGTTTGTGAGACAGAAGTCCACAGTCATTTGTAAGGTTTAGACAAAATTAGATACTTTAAGTGTTACCCTGGGTTCTTACAGAGATTGGTGTAGGCCCCCACCTATAATTCTTCCAGAAGGACCTTCCCTAATCAGTTTTGAAGGAAATAACAAAACTGAACTCACTTGGTGGTTGGATGGGAAAAGGAGCAGTCAGTGAGGAACTGGATTTGAGTACAGGCATGAGTCGTCTTTACCTCTGCATGCATTGTTTTCCCAGTTGCTACATTTTAGTCAAGGCGAATATGACCAAGTCCAGGCAGCTGCCCCTTTCCCACATGTGGCAGGCAGAATTGAAATGTGGTCCCCAAGATTGTCTTTGCTGTATATACCTTCTAGAATGCCCTGCCCTTGAATTTGGGCAGAATCTGTGACTATCATGGGATGCTTCTCCAGTAATTTTGTAACATCTGGCTATTGAATATTGAAATGTAGCTAATTTAGCTGAACAACTGAATGTTTTGCTTACTTATTTTCATTAAATTAAAAATAAATAGCCACATGTAGCTAGTGGCAGCTCGAGTCACTAATGTGCTTGCTGAAGTATTTGGAGTGAAGTGTACTGACGTCTGCATCTTAGTTTGAAATGCATAAAAAAGTAAGAGGTAGTTATGTGGTAAAGCAGCTGTAGTAGAATGCTTATCATAGAATCTAGGTGGTGGTTATATGGAGTTCACCGTAAAGTTCTTTCAGCTTTTTCTGTATATTTAAAAAGTTGTATAATATGATGGGTGGAAATCTTTCAAAGGATTTTACTGAAAAATTAATTATACCCAGAAAAGAGAAGTCCAAGACCAGATGGCTTCACTGGTGAATTCTACCAAACATTTAAAGAAAAATTAACACCAACCCTTCTCAAACTCTTTCAAAAAAAAAAAGGAGGAGAGATCTTTAAATAACTCATTCTCTGAGGCCAGCATTACCCTGATACCAAAGCCAAAAAAAGATATTAGAAGTACAGACCAGTATCAGTTAGGAATATGATGCAAAACTCCTCAGCAAAGTACTAACAGATTAAATTCCACAGCATATTAAAAGGATTATACACCACCACCAAGTGGGACTTACCACAGGAATGCAGTCGTGGTTAAACATAGAAAATCAATCAATGTAATAGACCACATTAAATAACGAAGGAAAAAAAAACCACAATCATCTCAGTTGATGCAGAAAAGGCATTTGACAAAATGGCACACCTCTTTATGGTCAAAAACACTTAAAGTAACTAAAGATAGAAGGGACCTTCCTCAACATGATAAACAGTATTTACAAAAAAATCCCTAAACTAACATCATGCTCGATGGTGAAAGACTGAGAGCGTCCCCCCTAAGAACAGGCAGGAACAGGACAGGGATGCTCACCTCCACCCCTGCTATTTGACGTTGTATTGGAAGTTCTTGCCAGAGCAATTAGACAGGAAAAAGAAGCAAAATGCATCAGATTGAAAGGGAGAAATAAAACTTCCTCTGTTCACTGAGTACATGATCTTATGTACAGAATACCCCAGAGAATCTATAAGAAAGCAACTAAAGCCAAGAACTGTATTCAGCAAAGTTGTAGGTTACAAGAGCAACACACAAAATCAGTTCTCTCTACTAGTAAAGAGGAATCAAAAAATAAAATTAAGAAAGCAGCTCCATATACAGCAGCATCTAAAAGATTGAAACACCTAGGAATCAATTTAACCAAGGAAGTGAAAGAATTGTATGCTAAAAACTATAAAACATTACAGAAAGAAATTAGAGAAGGCCTAAATAAATGGGAAGACATTTTTGTTCATGGGTAGAAAGACTTAATATTGTAAAGAGGTCAGTATTATCCAAAGTGATGTACAGATGCGACACACCCCCTATCAGTGTCCCAACAGCCTCTTTTGCAAAAGTGTGAGAGCCACTCCTCAAATTCATATGGAATTGCAGGGGTCCTCAAATAGCTAAAACAATCTTTAAAAAGAGCAGAGTTGGAAGACTCACACTTCCCAGTTTCAAAACCCCATACCTCTATGGCCAGCCAATTTTTGACAAAAATATCAAGTCCATTCAATAGGGAAAGAATAGTCTCTTCACCAAATGGTACTGAGATAACTGGATTTCCTCATGTAAAAGAATAGAGTTAGACCTCATGTCATATATAAAAAGAGCTAAAGCAATAGGACTCTTAGAAGAAAACATAAAAATAAATCTTCATGACCTTGTATTTAGTAGTCAATTCTTAGATATGTCACCAAAAGCACAAGCAGCAAAAGAAAAAAATAGATAAATTAGACTTCATCAAAATTTAAAACTTTCATGCATCAAAGGACAATATCAAGACACAGAGAAGACAGTTTACAGAATGGGAGAAAGTGTCTCCAAATCATAAGTTTGATAGGCGTTTAATAACCAGGATGTATAATGAACCCCTGCAACTCAAAAACAAAAAGACCACCTGCTTAGAAAACGGGCAAAGGACTTGAGTAGACATTTCTTTAAAGAAAGTAAGCCCATGGGAAAATACTTAAAACATCATTAGTCATTAGCAAAATGCAAATTAAAACCACAATGAAATACGTTTCACACTGGCTATGATGTCTATAATTTTAAAAATGGAAAATAACAAGTGTTGCTGAGGACATGGAGAAATCGTAACACTCATACATTGATGGGTGGGAATGTGAAATGGTGCAGATACTGTGACTCTTCCTCAAAAAGTTAAACATTGAATTACCATATGACCCAGCAATTTTACTCTTAGGTTATGTACCCAAAAGACTTGAAAACAGAGAATCAAATAGATGCTTGTATACCAAAGTTCATTGCAGCATTATTTACAATAGCCAAAAGGTAGAAACAACCTAAATGTCCATCAACAGATGAATGGATAAACAAAATGTGGTATATGCATACAATTCAATATTTTTTGCCCATTAAAAGAAATGAAGTTCTGATACATGCTATTGCATGATGAACCTTGAAAACATTATGCTAAGTGAAATAAGCTGGACCCAAAAGGATAAATATTTTATGATTCTACTTATATGAGATATCTTAGAGAAATTCAGAGGCAGTAAGTAGGTTAGAAGTTACTGGTGCTGAGGGAAAAGAAGAATAGAGAGTTATTGCTTAATGGGTAGAGTTTCTGTTTGGGATGATGAAAAGTTTTGGAAATAGTGATAATAGTTGCACAATATTGTGAATGTAATAAATACCACTGAAATGTAAAATAAAAATTAAAATAAAACACACTCGAGATGAATAATCAAGCCATAGACTAGGAAAAAGTACTTATAATACATTTACTTGGCAAAGGATTGATATCCAGCATATAAGAATTTTTAAAACTCAATAATATAAAGACAAACTGCTGAATTTTAAAATAGGCAAAATATTTGAGCAGATACTTCACAAAAGAAGATGTACAAATGGCTAATAAGTCCATTAAAAAGGATTCAATATCATGAGTCATCAAGGAAATGCAAATTTAAATTGCAATAAGATATTGCTATACATTCGGTACAATTGCCAGAGTTTAAAAGATTGACACCATTAAATGTTGACAAGGATGTGGAGCAACAGTAATTTTCATGCATTGTTGTTGGGAATTGGGGTTTCCAACCACTTAGGAAAAGGTCTGACAGTTTCTTATAAAAGTACATGTATAGTTGTCCTATGACCCAGCAGTTCTGCTCATTTACTGAGGAGAAATGAAAACAAAGGTCACAAAACACTTGTAAAGGAATGTTTATAGCCATTTGATTCATAATAGCCAAAGACATTAGAAGCAGCCTGTTTGTCCATCAATAGAAGAATGCATAAACAAAATGTAGTTTATTCACACAATGGAATATTATTTAGCAATTAAAGGAATGAACTGCTAATAGAAGCAATAACTGGGATTTATCTCAAAAAAACATGCTAAATGAAAGAAACATTCCACAGAAAATACACATGATATGATTCCATTTATATGAATCTCTACAACAGGCAAAACTAATCTGTGGTGGAAAAAATATTCAGTATATTTCTGGCCTCTGGGATGTGTTGGGGGGTGGGGGTTAGGGAGTGGTGGGTCACTTGGGGTCACTTTTCAGAGAGAGTGTTAATGTCCCCTATCTTGAGAGAAGTTTCGGTTACATTTGTCAAAACTCACTTAAGATCTGTGCATTTCAATTTATGTAAAATTTGCATCAAATAAAAAGTCTAGTTAATGGTATGAAAGAAAAAGTATTTCTAGGGATCGAAGATATTACACAGTAGCTTAAAACTGCATGTTTTGTGGGGCTGCTGGCACTGGCCTTGGGCAGTTTAAGACTGATGTTTTACAATGTACTGTATGTATAGAGTAACTAGTGCTCTAAGCTACATCTTGATCTTCCTTGTGCCTTCATTATCATCTTGTAGACGCTAAGCAGGATGCACAATGGTGTTTATGGCAGCTTTCCTTTCTTAAGAACTTCCTCTCTAGTGACAACGCTTCAGTACTAACGTTTGAACACTGTAAACAGTTGTGAAGAAAAAAGTACTCAACACTATATGTGGTAGAAATAGTGTGCAGTAGACAATTTGATATATTTTCAGGAATTAAAAGAGTATTTATAAAATCACATTTTTTCTATTTATGTGCACTGTAATTTCAAGCAATTTGATGGAAAAGAAATTTACTTGTTATCACAACTTTCTAGTGACATCCAATTTTTTTTCCTGCGCTCTCCAATGTTTCTTTAACATTGCTTAAATAATGATCACCTGGAGTGTTGTTCAAAATGTATTTCTTACCCGCCTTTCCTGGAGATTCTGCCTCCAGGGTCTGGGATGGAGATAATGACATTTATCTTTCTAACCAGTACATCAGGTAATTTGCATCAAATTTTTCTGGAAACAGTTGCTTTCAGATTGTAGGTAAAGGCATCGTACGAGAAGTACTCTTATAATTTTTAGTGGTGACTAATAATAGCTTAACAATTAAACATAACAAAAAATTAGATGGTATTATTGAGTGTTTAATACAGTAACTGTAATTCCAGTCACTCTTCTAAATACTTTGTTTGTATTACCTTGTTGAATACAAAAGAAGAAGGTGCTATTATCTCATGCGAAAGAGGAGGAAACAGGCCAGCGATGACAAATAACTTTCCCACAGTCACAAAGATAGAAGGTGACTGTGTCAAGCTTTAAACCCGAAGGTTCTGGCTACACAGCTCATGCGTTTCGCAGTCGTTTGCTTGGCTGCGATATGCGTTACAGGAAGAAGGGCATCTTCCTTTTGAGAGCTGGAAGGAATATTTCTGTAGGAGAGCAATGAGATGAATTGGTGGCCCAGTACCTCCAGCTTTCCTCTTGTTACCTGCTTACCGGCTCTCGAAGCACTAGCGATCTTGAACTGCGTAGGCGTTGGAAGGCTTTGGCTCGAGCTCTGTGAGCATGCTGAGCCTGTCCTCACCGCGAGTTAATAACACTAACACTTGCCGTGGTGTGCGGAGCCCGGGAGGTGATGCCAAGTGGCTGCCAGTCATCCTCCGATTCTATCCCATGTCACCCTTTGCTGCCCATCCTGCTTATTTCTTATTGGGCCATCTGCTTTGAATGATTGTCTATTTTTCTTTTTTTAGATTTAATCTTATTTCCAGAGATTCCCCCCCCCCCAACTTTCCTTTTAGTTACTGTAGCATCCTTAGAGTTGCTGCTGTTTTGTGTCTTTAGCACTTTTGTAACTTTTACTTGTTGGGTATCTCTGTTAAAAATAAATGTTTGCACACCACCACACATGAGGAAACCTCACCAAAAAATTGAACGCAAATTTGATTAAGATAATGCAGAAGACATGGGGACATGCGAAACTAAACTTCAGGGATGCAGTCAGCAAAATTCCGACTGTAAGAAACTTCGCAGAGTCAAAGAGATAGTTTCTCTAACACAGAAGAGGTGATGGGGAGAGGAGGGTGGTAAGGAGAGAGAGATAGATACAGATTAAAAGACTTAGAAGAAATTGCAATGTGTGGACTGTATATGGCTCCTTAGTCAAACAAATTGCTTTAAAACATGGAAAATTAAAAGTTGAATACTAGTGATATTTAAAAATCATTTTAAAACTTTTTAGGTGTGGTAATAATGAGATATTTATAGATGAAATGACATATCTGTGATTTGTCTTAAAAATCCCTGGCAAGGGCCGGGGTGTGGATAGCTGGTCATGGGTTATGTGTATTTGTTGAAACTGGTTCATGAATACATGAGGATTTATTATAATATACTGTCTACTTGTATCTGTGTTTGAGATTTTGTATATAAAAAGTTGAAACAATATAGGTGCTTTATAACCCTTCTTCATCTTCACAAATCCTCCAGCATTAATAAAGCAGTTCTTACTTTAAAATTGATTCGAAGGAGTTTTCGTTGACCTCATACTAACTATCCACTTGTACCTTGGTCTGCTAGGATTTTGTTTCTGTATTTTCTGACAGGGTCTTTCTAGATAAACCATACTCTCAGGAAGCAGTTGCCTTAAGCATCTGTCAATAGAGCCTGATCAGATTGGTTAAATTAAATGAATTCAAGGGAGGCAAAGTCAAGTGGATGAGCCCCTCCTTGCCTTCCACTGAACATCTGCTCCTGGTGACAGGCTCACAAAGGTCAGTGTTACTGATTTACCTCCGTTGAATTTGAGGAGCAGGTGCAGAGTTATTTGCTGCTTTTGTCCCGCACCTGCCTCACCTCAGGTAAGGAGAAACAGCTGTGGGAAGCAGAATAGCATTACCCTGTAGGTGGGTCTGGAATGATCCCAAATATGCAGCTGTTTTTGCAGCCTCATTTTTAATAGCTGATATTTTTTACTTGGCATCACCAAAGAAGGACATTAGGACATCTTAATAAGGTACTAAATTCTTTGGGATTTGACTGCAGTCAGTAAGATGATTCATTGTGTTGCTGTACTGGACGCAGTTTGCAAGCTGCTGCCATGAGGTGTTTGCCGGCCTTTTGCTGGCCTGAGAGCAAGAGATCAGCAGGGTTCAGTGCACCTGTCTCCCCACCGTGCAACTAAATGGTTTCTGGCATATTCAGTTTAGATCTCGTGCCTGTAGCAACTGTTTTTCAATAATTATGATGAAGAGTAAGGGATATGCGTGTGTTACGGGATACGTTAAGGCTGGATTATTTGAGTGGGGAGGGCCTGGAGGAAAAATAATGTCAAATTTTAAGTGTATTTTGCCTCATTGCATAGTTTTTGTTGTATATATAGCAACACTAATTTATATTGTTTCTAAAGTTTTCTGTCTGATAGTATGTAAAATGTATAATGGTTAAGGATCTTAACTTCTGCAGTCAGATGAATCTATATGGCTTTGAGGAAGTTATAATATTTAACATCTCTGTTCTCAGTTGCCTATCTGCAGAGTGAGGATAATGACAGAACTAACCTCACAGAGTTGTGGTGGGAATCAAATGAAGAAATATATGCAAAGGGCTTTTAGCAAAGGGCTGGCATGGAACGATTGCTCAAGCGATTAGATGGTTAATAGTAGAATGTGAGCATAAAATTGGGTTTATAGCTTTGAGCATTTCGTACTAGAATAGAAATTGATGTTATTTCATATGAACAATACAGCCCTTGTCAAGGCATTCAAGTGGTGATTATAAATGAAATATAAATACATAGAGAAGAAGCAAGTTTCAAACATTTTGTGTACTAAGTGCATTTTATTCAAGGGGAGGAGGGAATTCTTGTTAAGGATGTCGGTAGTTCATTTGCTTATTGGTTGTGAACTAAGTATCTAAACTGTTTGATGCAGTAATTCCCAGGTCAGTGTGTTATTGACCTCAGCTATTTAATTCTTATAGTCAGCTTTAACTATTTTTTAGTCAAATATTGTTTTGTTAATTAGTACATATATTCAGCAAAAATTCTTTTCTTGCTGTACCATTCAAATGATCTTCCTAATTTGACAGTGGTAAGTTCACCAGCATTAGAGCTTAGGGGAGAATTAACCTGTGGTCTTGCGATCTACACTCTTATTTTGTTGTGCTTTCAAACATAGAGTAAGTAATTCTTCAAGTGGTATTGAGGAAACAATGCATTAACATCTTAAATTTTTAAAGTCTTAAATTTAAGGTGTTTTGCTTTTAAAATAATTTTGAGTGATAATCTTTGTAAAGCTTACTCTTCCGAATCAGAGACTTTTTATTCGGGAAAGTTTGAGGAAGGTCTTTTATTTCATGTTTGAGTGTTACACTTGTAGTATCTGGCCCCACATTTACAGGGATAAGCCACCGATTTATAGAGATAACCATTATTTTTATTTTTATACTGTTATGTACTCTCTAACTTTAGTTTGGACAAAAGTTACACATAAAATACATAATGTACAATAATATAGCAAAAACTGGTGAATTTTCAACAGAAAATGAACAAATGTTAGTATTGTCACACACATGCTCTTTAGATTCTTTTTTCAGAAATATTACAAATAAAGTTGAAATCCCCTATCATCTCCTACCAGGTTTTATTCTCCTGCTTCTCTACCAGAAGTAACTGTTGTCGTTAATTTGGTGTTTAGTGTGTGTGTGTGTGTGTGTGTGTGTGTGTGTGTGTGTTGCAAGTTAATTAATACATTATTTTATACTCTGAAATGTTTTTCAATTTTTTTATTTTCACTCAACCTTTTTTTTTTATAGAGCTATCCATTGTTAGTCCATATATCTGTTGCATTCATTTTAATAGCTCTATAATATTCCATTATATGCATTTAGAATTTATTCATCTGATGATGGGTTATTATTTCCAATTACAAACAATGGAATTGCAGTGAACATCTTTGTATTATTGCATACACTGTGAGAGTTACGTCAAGTCTCTCTCTCTCTCTAATATATATATATATTTAAAGATTTTATTGGAGAATTCGGGGAGGGGAACAGACAAGTTGCTGTCCTTTTATTCTTCAGTCTAGTTGTGGAGGATGTCGCTTCACTGACCCATGTTGGTATTATCATTGCGCTCTTCCCGGCTAAGGCAGTCGGTCACCGACCATTGGACGGCCACACACGGCGGCTCATGGTAGGTAGCTCATGGCAGCCCACTGCAGCCCCATTGCAGCCTATGCCGTCGCCGGCAACTCATGGTAGCCCAGCTCCAGGTCGAGCTGTTGTTCACAATCTTAGCTGTAGAGGGCGCAGTGTCACTGGCCCATGTGGGAACTGAATCGGCGGCCCTGCTGCTCAGAACTCGTGCTCCCAAGCGGACGCTTAGCCACCTGAGCCATTTGGCCAACCCACATCAAGATATATTGCCTCTAAGTGAAATTTTGGGTTAATGAATATACTTATTTTTTAAGTTTGCTGGATATTATCTAAATGCTATCATACACTCCTTCCAGAAGTGTATAAATATTTTCATTTGCCCACATTCTTAGTAATTTATCTTCGAATTCAGAATCTAAAATATCTGTCAGAAGAATGAACATGAACATCTTACCTCCTTTTGCGTTTGTGTATGTAAGATGATACATACATAGATAGATGGACAGATAGAGATGTATTTGTTCAGTAGGTGTTCATCATCCTCGTGTCGATAATTTCCTTTAGTACATTCAGAGTCTGCAAGTCATGTCTAACATGGGCAGTGAGAGGTCGGTCAAGTCTCTGTCTTTTTAGTTTTAACTGCCACTATTTATAATCATTCCTGGAAAGAAAGGAAATGGCTTCCATTAATAATGTACTTGAATGCAAGCAATCCTGTGTCCAAACACATGCTCAGGTGCATGATCAGCCTAGCATATTTTGATAGTCATTCTTTAAAATTGTGTTCCTCAACTTTCTTTACCCAGTGGACCTTTCGAGGAAGCTGAAAGTCTTACTTTTTTTGCTTCACTGCAGCGTCTGACGTGCTGCCCCTTTCAGTGTGGTCTCCAGCATCACAGGAACCATGTCAGAGAAAAATTAGCATTCTGGGCAGTGACGGAAAGGGAACACTGACAGATAACATTTAGGAGACCGGAATTGGAAGTGGCTTTTTAATTTTGAAATCATTTTGTGAAATTTGAAAGTGGGATGTCAGAATAGAAAACAGTCTTGGTAAAAATATGTAAGTAAAACATTTATATTAATATTGTCCATTGGATATAAAATGAATATTTTCGCAGTTACTTAGATGTATGTTTTCCACTGCTAAATAAATAAAGAGTATAGAATACTTTACTTTAAATCAATAATGAAAGCCATGGATTAAGTTTTGTAGCTTAGAAATAAATATATGTAGTTGGATTTGATTTGTGAACTCATCAAATTAATGCAGCTCTTTTATTTTTCAGTTAACGTTTCAGTTCAGTTTAGGTTTCTGTACCCCATGGTTGGAGACTGCGACTACTAGATGTTACTAAGCTGAGTATGGAGTGTGGGAGGAATTGCCAGGATGAAAACTCTCTCCCTGCCCTCTCAGAATAAACCTCTCCTCTCAGAGGACCTTGGAACTCTGTAGTATGTGCAACCCAATCGGTAAAATATTCCTGAGTTCAGAGGATAGTCCCGGAAATTAGTTTTTACTCAGGCTTGCTACCTGCAAAGGAAAATAAAAAGGACTTTACACTTGGACTTTCTGTTGGTAAAAGTGAATCTTAAAAATTTCTGTTTGAAACTTGTGTTTGAAAGACGGATGGATGTGTGATCCGATCTGCCTGGTAGAATTGTTGAGAAATGTGTCTGATGTGGCTAAATGGATCCAATAACTTGGAAACTAATTATTAAGTTTGATTTTGTTTCAGGATTCCTACACTAGTAATATTGATTCGAAATGGTCCCAAACAATTCGTTTGGAGTGTTAAACAAGCAGCATTCCACATGGTTCTCTTTATGGCAAAGATGACCTTAGACCACAACTGGGATGTAAAGGGCAGGTGAGGATGAAGGCTGGTCCAGTACTTCCAGTCACCTAATGCTGTGAGCCTTGAGAAAAGAGGGGAGAAACAGTAGTTAGGCTACTTTATGTTGTTGGCTTGCGCCTTGGTTTCTAAGATATCCCCATCTATACCCTTTCATTCAAGATGATTCAACTGTGGAAATTTATTCAGAAATGAATTGAGTCAAGGGAAGCGCCACAAGAAAAACAGCTGTATTTCCTAACCTCCAGTTGAAATGAAGAGTGGGGATGGGAAGACACAGGCTCAGATGAAGACCTGATCAGCCTGCCGTGCCCTTAAAGGGGAGACTGTCAACTATGCCCCAAACCAGATTGAGAGTGAGGCCACGTGTCATAGCCTCTTTGACTTTGGGCGCCTCGAGGCAGTCAGGTGCCTCAAACAACATATACTACAACATAGAAAAAGCAAGTATTTATTAGGAAAGTCTCCCTAGAAATAACTCCTAATTGTGTGTCTCTTACCTACTAAATCTTCAGTTTTATGGTTAGATAAGCCTACTTTTATAGTAACTACAATCTTATCCCAGTTGTTTAGCGAAAAAACGATGTCTCTCTTGTGTGTAGAAAAAAGACTGGTTTGAAATAAAACATGTAAGTGGTTATGTCTCAGTGGTGGGATTTGGTTATTTTAACTTTATATTCAGTGAAGTTTTTAACAGAGAGGGTCCATCATCTTTTCTTCCTACAATCAACATGAATTAACTCCCCCCCCCCGAATTATAAAATAATTAAAAGTACATAGTTAAAGCACTTCGTGGTTTTAATACTATACAAATAGTAGGAAGGAGGGTATGTTGATGGCTGTGGTGTTTTTGTGGCTTATTCATTTTTCACTTAAATAGCTTTGTAAGTGATAAATCAGTCTATTTAAGATTGGATTATATGAAAGACTGAGTCAAGGTCTGATGAATTGATGAAATTAAGTTTCTGGCTCTGTAGAGAAGTGCATGAAAATGTAGCTGCTCTTAAGAGTACAGTCTTATTAATCAACAGATTTTTACTCATTTATTTCTGGTCAGGGAATGATAGCTCAGCCCCTCTGGGTATATTTTAGTTTGTGACTGCTTGATTCTGTAATGGGGGACTACATGGGCTCTTTATACTGTTTTACTTAGTCCGAGTTTTATTTGATTTGCTTCTGCATATTTTTGTCCTGTCTTTTGTTGATTTGTATGTCTTCCTGTCCTGCTGGTCTTTCTTGGTGCCTCTGGATACTGTCTTGGTCCTTCATGGTGCATTCTCTCTGCCCATTTCTCTCTCTGTCTGTCTCTCTGTCTCTGTAACATGTAGTTATATGACATAGGCATATAACTTGCTCTCAACTTCTCTCTTCTTGTCCCTGATGGATGACTTTTATAGCCCTGTCTGGTGGAATATTCTGAGTGAGATCGTTAGGCAGACTAGATGGGAATGACTGGAGCAGACTCACTAAATGTGACTGTCATTCTGAGAATGGCCTCCTGTTTAGGCTCCCCTTGGTTCTTCTCAGGAGTGAACTTGTTTTTATAGGGATATTATAATTGTTCTAAAGTGGCCTACTCTTGACTGATGACTATTTTTCTTGGTATCTGAAATCTAAGAGATACAAACCCAATTCCTCTTTCTAAATACTATGGATTCAATAGGATTAGGAACACTAACTGAGAGTACTGATAAACTAAACATTATTTAAGTGATGATATCATGAGAATTATTGAGTAAAATAACATTTTATAAAATCAACCATACATAAATATTTTCTTATTCTCATAAACAGTAAGATTCTGTATTTAAAATAATCCTATGATGAAACTTTTTAGAAAACAATTTCCTCCTAATTTATGTTTGCTCAAAGTAGCTTAAACTAAGAGAACATGGCTCCCAGGTTCCCCTATACAAAATATTAGTGCCAGGAGTATTTTAGACATCATCTTACTAAACTCCACATTTTATTTTTATAGAAATTGAGAGCAAGAGGGGCTAGGTGACTTGCCTATGTCATATAACTATTATAGTTTTGTAATAGTAAACACAGCACAACCCAGATACAGTCCCCTGGAATCCTTCTCCTTCTAATGCTTTAGCTACCACATCACACTTTGTCCTATTAGCAGGTATTATATTCAGGGCAGAGTGTGTCTTGTTCCTGCTGCAATAAATCTTGTCAATAGAATGATGCTGCTTTCAGAAACCATTTATTGGGGACATAATATTCACTAGGTATTGTGGTAAGCAATTTACATATTGTTAGTTTCATTTTTATGCTTCACAACCCTGTGTAGTTGTTACTATTACCTACATTTTATTGATGAGGAAATTGAAGCACAGAGGTCCTGAGAGATTTGACCAGGGTAATGTCCGTGTTGACTTTTTATGACCATGCTGTGTTAGCTTTAAGCACTTAGAAAATACTCAGTGACTAGAGATGCTGCTTGGATCCTCTGCTTTTAATACCCTAGGACACAGTTTAAGATTATACTTGACCTTCTCAGTATTCTAGTCCTTAAATTTTACCTGCAGTAACTTTTATTGAATGAAAATTTGAGATTGAATAGTGCCCTCCCCCCTTAATTTATACCTGTACAGAATTTGGCATTCTACCTCAGATATTGAGTGTTTGGCCCAATCCTCATGAAAAGCGGTAAGTAAACATATAGCTAAAATCACCCTGAAGCCATTTTTCAAGACAAGTAGGTAAAATGATGTTATGAAAACACTCTTTTGATATCTTCTACTATTTGAAAGATAGTGTCCAATGTGCCATAGCAATATACTTCAGTGCTGATGATTTTGTGTCTTTAATAAATTGTGAGAAGCTCCAGGCTTATATCTTAATCAGCGTTGTGACATGGCCTGCCATGTTTTCACTTTAAATATTGCATGCTCTGATGCAATATGCAAATTAAAGCACCACCACCATAAGTAGGTATTGCTCGTGGTCCATCATATATAGGCTACTTGAGTGAAAAAGGCTGCTGTTAAATTTAATGATAAGGCTGAGTGTCATTAACTCTATGCTTATTCAAAGAGTTTCCTCTCTAAACATCTGCTCCCTTGTCAGAAATGTCAGTTCTAAACAACACCTGTAGGATAGAATCATTTTCAACTTTCTCTTCATGGAATCAACTTGTTTTTGCTAATGGATTTCTTGGTAAAGCGGGAAAACACAAACACTGTTTTTCAAAATCTTACTGTAGTATCTCTGCCTAAGTAACGTGTTGTGAAAATGTAAGAAAATGACCAACATTCCATAAGGAAATCTTTTACGAACATGTGATAGAACATTTTATCATTTGTGTAGATCTTACTTCCTAGAAATTAAATATTAAAATTACATGAAAAATTATTATCTTAAAAGGTTGATGTCATTTATAATAGTTTTAGTCCCAGTCACTGAAAATCAATGGAACATGTTCTTTTTCATATTCATGACGAGGCAATGTCCATTGGAGCTCACCTATTAAAATATGAACACTTAGGTTGCCTTTGAAATCCAGAGATGACAGCCTCACTGTGCTTGCTCTGTGTGTGTGTGTGGGGGGGGAGAAGAGGATAGGAAGGAAGGAGAGAAAGAGGGAGGGTGGACTAGTGTGGGAACAGACTGTAGTGGAAGAGACATATGCATGTTAAATAGCCCTTTTAGTGATGATTACGGAGTTTTTACTTGTGACTGTTACCTTTATTTTCAGAGTCTGTTTTTTTCTATTAGACTTTTTGTGTAGTATTTCTATTCAAGTGTACCATACATACAAAAATGCACAAATCTTAAATGTACAGTTTGATAATTTCTATAATAAACTGAAACAAAAAAACCGCATGAAACATGTAACCAGCACTCAGGTTAAGAAATCGGGCATTCCCAGCAACTCAGAAACCAGTTTCTTATCCCCAGGTCATCCACCTTGAGTAACCACTATCTTGACTTCTAATACTATTGAGTAGTTTTGCCATTATGAATGGCTAGGTGAAGGATTTTGAACTTAATCTTAAGAACAATGAGAAGTTATATCAAAAGCTTTGAGGCAGTGAGGTGACATCATCTGATTGGCGTTTGTAAAAGATTAGTAGTTGTAGAAAACACATTGTTGGGGTCCAGAGTGCAAGTGGAGGACCAGGTAAGAGGCTATTTGATGAAATCGCGGGTGGTTTAACCTGGTGCCATGGCAGTGGAGATGGAGAGAAATGGACAGGTTCAAGACAGACAGACACACACACACTCACATGTACACGGACAAATGCACTTGCTTGTACAATTGTTCGGTCAAACAAGCAATTTGGATGTGAGGCGTGAGGAAGGAGGAGGGGGAGGCATTAATTGTTCCCAGGTTTATGGATCAGGTATAATGTACTGCGTGTAGAAGACTGGAGGAAGCACACATTTGGCGAAGAAGTTCTAGAATTCCAGTTAGGATGTGTTATTTTGAAATGGCTGTGAGATACGGCTGATATCTCAAAGGGGGATTATCAAGGAGCCAGTTGAATATATAGCTCAATCTGAAGTGTGAGAATGGAATATGAGCTGGAGATTTAAAATTGAGAGTTGTTAACATATAGATTACATTTAAAACCATGGATAATGATAAAATCTCTTAGAGATGGAGTATGGAGTAAAAAGCAATGATCATATTTAAAAAGGGATGGGATACAAAAATGGGAGGCACAGGAAAGATGAAGCCATGCAGAAGGCACTAATGGAAGAGTGGCATGGGCGGAGGGCTGTCAGCGGGCCGTTTAGACAGCCTAAGTGGAGGGTGGATGAGGCATGTGCTGAGGCGAAACCACCCAGGGGTGCAGGAAAGTAGCGATGTGCTCAGACGTCATCCCAGGGCTTTTGTCCGCAAGTCCTCCCCCTGTCCTGTACTATGGCTGTACACTGTATTCTATACATTCAGTGGCACGTCGCTGTAATAGGACGTCACTCATTTTTGAGGAAAAATGAGGAAGTTTAAATTTGTGGATGGAAAAAGCAAATTGTTTTTAATGTATCTGTTTGGTAGTCCTGTTCACCAAAAGGCTATGCCCAATTGCTATTTTGAATAACGAAGCTTAACTCCCTTTTTCCTCCCGCTCCTTAACACACAAAAACACACGCGTGCGCGCACACGCGGAGACACCTTTAATGTTAAATATGTGAATTTTTATTTCAAAGCTTTTCTGGGGTTATTAGTCTTTGAAATTCCATCTTCTGTAATCTACCAAGCATCATTATTTGGAGATGTGTTCTTGAATAAAGTGCTGCTGGAATTGGTAAATGCACGTTCATTACTTTACTCAGCCTGCATTCCTTTGAGACTTTATAATTGGGCATCATTTTAGAAGTCTTGGGAGATACATCTTGATGTTCCTGTTTTTAACCTTGCTGCTTTTACAGCGCCCTTACATATTTATTGGAAAAGATTAGATGATTTTCTGCTCCTATATGCTTTAGTTTGATTGCTCAATCATGATTGTATTTTCCATATAGTTGCACATAGTAACTAAGAAGAAGAGAGAATTCTAATAACAAAGGTGCTGCTTCTAAATAGAAATGTTTTATTTGAAAGAGCTTATAACCACCTCTAAGGAACAAATTAAACTTTGAAGTCCCTATGCAATTATATCATAGGACAGAGTTGGGCTTGCTTTATATTTGTCATGATAAACAAATCTTTTTAGGGTTAAAAATCAGTCTTAAAAGTGACTATGAAGAAAAAAAAAAGTAATTAGGAAAAAAAAGAAAAACAAAAACCATGCCTAATTCTCTCACAGTTGTGGCCTAGATGTGCGTATCAGCCAAGGGTCGATCTAGGGACTTAGTATAGGAATTAGAGCCTCCACAGTGTGGGGGAGGTGCGGGTCCAGGATGGAGTTGCAGGAGTAGAGAATCAGAAGCCACGCATGCCCAGATGCCCAGTGGATGGTGAAGGGGAAGGTCATGGCGGGCTTTGGGGAGCGGCGCTTACGTGTAGCACCCACCTCTGTGGATTTGCTGCTAAGCATTTGGTGGTGGGCCTCGGGCTACCACTGGTCAACAGGGTCAACTTGGACAGATTTCCTCGACACAGAATGGAGGAGAGTGAGGACAACCTGGAGCCCGCTGGCATCTCCACGACTTCTGTCACCATTTCTAATCATGACGACTCTCATCCAGAGAGTAGTGGCTGCTGCTTCACTTTCAAATCTTACGTGAATTCCTCCTTTACTGGCTGTAACTCAAAATCGTACAGGAAGGGCATTCTGGGGATTCCAACTGGGCTGCTTGACACTGAACAGACTGTCACAACGTGGAATAACAGTGGCTCTTGAAAGTTGGTATTTTTTCTCTACTGCTTCAAACACCAGACTTATTGAATGGAGACAAAAGAAATGTTAATGTATGTTTCACTAGAAGACAAAAGACGGTCTTGAATATGCAAGACTAACTTAAGAAGGTTTGAGTCCTGTCTATATCAGATTTGGATGAGTCTAAGTATAATTACTTGAAAATATTTAGTATTGATTAAAAATATCGTATTTTCTTTAAGATAGGAATTACAAATACAAATTTAATTGAATGATTACAATGAATTCTTTTCTGAATCTTCTTTGGCAAATAAAATGGCACACTGGACCAGCCATCACTCAATCTAGAGTTTAATACTGACTATGTCATAAACCAGTTATGTGACTTTACATAAATATTTAATTTTCCTCATCCTTATAGTCTTTTATTTATGAAGATTAGAAGAAATAATGTGTGTAGAAACTAAGATATACTAGACAGTCTTCTGATATTACTATGTCTTTAGGGAAAAAGTTTCCTCCAACTGATAAGATGTTAACTTACATAATAAACATTTTTATCCTAAGTAACCTTCTAATGAATAGACTCCTTACATTATGTATTATGTCTGATTTCATTTGAAGTCTGTCTCAATGCAATTATAATGACAGAATATTTTTATTCAAATTGAAATACTCTTGTTTCTTGCTTATTTTTCTAAGAGGAATCTTTATATTTTTAATGGAAGGACTGGTTTAGCCTCAGTCATAAGAATACTATTCATTTTTGTCATAGAAAAAAATTATATCCTTGGGTGTCTCGCCATGATATTTCTGAATGAATACTAGACATTGGATCTGTTTTAGTGAATTCTCAAACTTTCTCCCCTTTGTGTTGCTCCATCCTTCCCTAATAAACCAAACTATATTAAATAAGTAGTCAAACACTGTAATTTTGAAATCCAAAAGCTAACATAAGCTGTAATGTGATAAAATGTACGTGTGCACCTGTGTGTGATTTGTGTGTATGACGTGGCATGCTCTTGTTGAATTTAAGCCTCTGTAGGACACAGTTCAAATTACACAGAGCTCAGAAATCTCTCTAAATGTCTAGTACAAGAAGAAAGTTGAGATTAGGTAATCAGAATTGATGAAGTGACCAAAAATGGGTCACATTGTCCAAAGAATATATCACAGTTCAGCACCTTTTAGAATTAATCCAACAAGTCTTTACTTACTCACTGTAATTTAGTTTTATAAATCAATGCTACTTTGCTTAAAAAGACCACTAATCATATCTAAGCTATTATGGCATATGCAGTCAATGAGATATATTTAAATGCTTCAGGTGCTTCATTTAAAGTCAACTTAAAACGCAGATTTTTTTTTAATGTGGTACTTGCTTTGGTTTTGCTTGTTTTGTTTATTTTTTCCTAGTATTTGAAACATGTTTCAATCCTTTGAGCTGTACCCAGACCACCCACAAACTAGGCTGTGTCCTGCCCTCAGATTCTCCACTTAGAAGGAGAAAGATTATTTCCCTGCGCCAGGAAGGTTTCGCATGGGAGGCAGTGGGAACGTGCTCCTGGGCAGGCCGCAGAGCCAGAAGACGGGGTCGGAGGGGAGGAATAGCAGGGACTCGTTTCCTCCAAGAGGTGGCCCTGGTTGCAGGGCACTCTGAGTTTAGCAGGGTCATACCTGGTGGAGTAAGCCCAGGGGAAAACAGTCTGACTAATGCAATTATCACACCCACTCCACCTCCCCAGAGGTCAGCATTAATTTTTTTTGTGGTTATCTAGTCCTGTTTCCTACATTCTCATGTTCTAAATTAGAAAGATGTTTGTTATTCCCAGCTGTTTATTCCTAGATTCTGTTTTTACTTTATTCTTCTTTGTACTAATAGTTCTTCAACTGTTCTTTGCCCTCATCTAACCCATTGTTTACCAAATGCCTTTTATAAGAATCACCTTGGCTACTGGTTAAACCTATAGCTTTCCAGACCTCTTCCATGGAGCGTGTGATTCTGTGGCTTTGGGATAAAGCCTGGGAATTTGTGTGAATGACACATACCTCAGGTCATTCTTACGGGGGAACTTGAGGCAATGCTGCCTCACCTTGGGTAGCTTAGCAGCTCCGTGTGACAGTACATCAGCAACTCACCAGTAGGGGAGGGTGCCACCCTACTAAAAAATTATTCATTTTATCTGAAATCCAAATTTAACTGCCTATGGAGAAAATATATTTGTACTATAGAAACAGCTATTCAAACTTTGTAGCTTGGGGGCCAGATGAATTCTAGCCAATACAGTGTAGGCGCCGCTTCAAACCTCCTATGTGTGCCCTGATTTGCTGCCCTTTTAATGAAGCATGGTGTTATAGGTTGAATTCTATCCCCGTAAGTTTCTTATGCTGAAGTTCTAACCCCCAGTATCGCAGAGTATGACCTCATTTGGTGATAGTATCTTTACAGACATAATCAAGTTAAAATGAAGTCATTAGGATGGGCTGTAATCCAATATGACTGCTGTTCCTTAGTAGAAGGGGGACATTTTGTTGACAGACACTCACATAGGGAGAATCCCGTGGGAGGGAAAAGGCAGCAATCAGGGTGATGCTTCTTCGAGCCAAGGAACCCCAAAGATTGCCACAACCCATCAGAAGCTAGGACAAAGGCATCAGATTCTTCCTCACAGCCCTTGGAAGGAACAGTCCTCCTGACAACTGGTCTTGGACCCAGCCTCCAGAATAGGAATTTCTGTTAGGCCACCCACTTTGTGGTACTTTGTAAGGGCAGTCCTGGAAACGAGTAAACGTGGTGTGACAGAAATGGGACTGATGAGCTCCCTCTCTCGTGTTTGTAGAAAATCTGTTGAATGTAGGCTAGACTAAGTAGCATGATCTCCATTTTACAAATGTTAAAGGTAAAGCTTAGAGTGATTAAATGACTTATCCAAACTGACACAGCAAGTCATTGATTAAGGAGTTCATCATAATAACCACCATTTATAACATATGCACATGGAATATATGGAACTTATAAATGTGGAATATTTATATATGTATGTATTTGTAATAATAACCTTGGTAGAGTGATTTTCATGTGCCAGACACTTTATGTACATTAATTTACTCTTTAGGATTACCGGTGAGTTAGGTACCATTCATCAACTCCAGTGCGTGGATAAAAACTGACGCTCAGTAAGAGAAAGTGCCTTGGCATCATCACATTGTTGCTACCAAATGGTGGAACCAAAAGTCAAGTCCAAGTCCTGTTCTGTTCTATTTCTAGACAAGAGAGATGCTGTGCTAGCCAGTTGGGTCACTCCACAAAGGACTTAATGAAAGAAAAGAGGTTGTTTATTTTGTTGGAGGTATTTTTTTTTCTGTAGAATTATATATTTTGGTTCACATGATGATTTTGTACCCGTGTACATGAATCAGTAATCTTTTATGTGGGCAGATCACTCAAAATGCCATTGTTCATGAGTTTTACCAAAAATTAAAAGAATTCATACAAGTAAGGTTTTCATATTATTATAGACATTTTTTTTATTAGTTTCTTAGGGTCTTTTTATTTTGTCCTTAGATGAGAATAGACATAGTCAAATTTAATTTCTGGGTATTATGTTCTTATTAATGCTTAACAGTTTCCCTAAAGGATTTCCAGTGCAGAGAATAATACAGATCCTATCTCCCTCTTCTTCTTCCTTTTATCTTTCTCAACTCCTGAGATTTGTGGCACAGACTTTTACTCTTTGGGTTTTCACTGTAATGTTTCTGTTCAGCATTTTAACAGTTAATGTTTGCTTAGTACATTGAAATGGAAAATTTCTCACCAGAGGTGATTTCTGTCCTGCAGAGTGTGTGGCTTCTGAGATTTGTTATTTTTGTGGGGCAGAGAAGTTTCTCCAGGCTATTTCTGTGAATGAGAGATCAAAGTCAGATGGATCTGACAACTTTCCTCTGAGAAGGACCACCCAATAGTTCGATAGTTTTGTATTTTTCTTCCACATGGTGATTGATATACCCATGATCCACTGCATTTTCTTTTGAATGAAAGTATACGAAGAAGCCCCTGTTTCTTGGACAATTTTATTGTTGTTTCTTTCAAATTAATAAAATTTTCCAAATTTTCCAGGGGTAAATTTTCCTTTTACCCCTGCCCCCCTAACTTCTATTTGGCTACCATTTGTTTCTCCTTCATCTAAAGTGAAATTTTGTTAAACCTATTTGATGTTCCCAGCCTGGATGGGGAAGCAGCAATGCTTTCCTGGACTGGGTCCTGCAGTAAAGAGTCAGGTTTCTCCTGAGGTTAAGTTGGTCCCCTAGTTTCTACAGATGAGTAGTTTTATGAGGAAATTGGTGTGTTGGTCAGGCCTTCAGTTCCTAACCTAGGATAAGGCATGCAGGAGCCTAGATGTAGGACCAGTGGGGTTGATGTCATGATTCAGGAAGAACTGAGTGAGACAGGCAGTAAAGAATGAAATCTGGGGATCTCTCCTTTCATCTTCCATAGGTCACCTTGGCTTCAAAGAGCCCTTCTCAAGGACGTCTTCCTTGTCCATCCTCTAAAATAGCACCTACCACACCCACACCTCCATGTTTTAATTGC
Source organism: Hipposideros armiger (assembly GCF_001890085.2). NCBI lineage: Eukaryota > Metazoa > Chordata > Mammalia > Chiroptera > Hipposideridae > Hipposideros > Hipposideros armiger. Next base: position 3,344,390 of record NW_017731400.1, on the reverse strand, counting down.
TTACCTAGATTTACTTTTCTAAATAAGAATGTTTTATGTTTTGGCTTATTATATGTTGGTGCATTTTCTCCTGCCACCCACTCCACTATAGATTCCATGAACACTTGGACTGTACATTTTCTTTATTGCTGTGTCCTGAGAGCCTAGAACTTAATAGATGCTCAATCGAAATTGGAATGGGTGTATTCATGGCAGAGATATTAACACTACCTGTCTATTCCTGTATTATTTTCTAAAACACTACTATTGAAAGCAGATTTTGAAAATGTATTGCTCTTAGCACTTAGAACATAACAGTTTTCTGTAGTTTTACATAGCTTCCTAAAAAAGATCTTTAGTAGTCATTTGAAGTAATAGTCAATTTTTCCACCATTTCAATATATAGATTTTCTGATAGTCCCTGGTACCACTTTGACAAAATTTGTTTATCACTTTTATATCTAAGGTGTTGCTCACCTCTAAACTCACATAATATACCTGAACATATTTTTACTTAGTTTATCATGTGGGTGTAAAATTGGAGATAGAGTAGTCCATTTTACTCCATACAGAATTTACTTGCTGAAATATTAACAGACTTTACAATAAGATGTTCTCATGTCATATTTACTGGACCTGTTAAATTCTTAATCCTTGGCTAGGTAACATACCTATATTTCTATTTATTATAAATGTATTTATATATAAGGAATTGTATTTATTATAAATTCATATTTTGAAAATCACAGATTACTGGATAATGGAAAAAAATGAAAAGAATTGCTGAGTACAGACATCTCTGTTTACTTTCCAATCTTAGGGTACTGTATTAGTCAGAGGTCTCCAGAGAAATAGAAGCAGTTACACACACACACACACACACACACACACACACACACACAGTGATTGATTTGATTGATTGATTGATTGATTGATTGATTTTAACGAATTGGCTCACATGATTGTGGGGATTGACAGATCTGAAATCAGGAGGGCTGGCTGGAAATTCTGGCAGGAGCCTATGTTGCAGTCTCTAGGCAGAATTCCTTTTCTGGCAACCTCAGTATTTTGTCTTAAGGCCTTCAACTGATTGGAAGAGACCCACCCATATTATGGAGGGTAATCTGCTTAAGTCAAAGTCTACTGATTTAAATCTTAATCACATCTAAAAAAATACCTTCATAGCAACATCTAGACAGATGTTTGACCAAACCACTATGTACCATAGCCTAGCTAAGTTGACATATAGGAATTAATCATCACAGAGTAACACTTCTAGGTATTTACCCTGGAGAAATGAAAATTTAAATTTACACAAAAACCTATCAATGAGTGCTCATAGTGGCTTTAAGTTGTAACAGCCCCAAACTAGAAAAACCCAAAAGTCTTTCAACAAATGAAAGGATAAACAAACTGTGGCACATTCATACCATGGAATACTGCTTAGCAATAAAAAGGAACAAGGTGTTGATATATGCAGCAATTTGATTGGCTATCACAAGCACTATGTTGAGTTTGTTTTTTTTTAAAAAGCCAACCTCAAATGATTAGGTGCTCTGTGAATCTGTATAGAATATCCCTGAAATGCAAAATGACAGAGATGGAGAACAGATTAGTGATTGCCAGGAGTTAGGGGAGGGAGGAATAATGACTATAAACGGATAGCATGAGGGTATTTTGAGGGGTTATGGAAAAGGTCTGTATGCCAGTTGTGGTGGTGGTTACATGAATCTATACACGCAATAAAATTTATAGAATGGCCTCCCCTTTTTGCTAGCCTGGGTGGCACTAGCAGCAGCCTGCTCTTGCGGGGTGGCTGTGTTTGCAGGGTTGACTTCTTGGTGCAGCAGAAACACTGGCAGGTTTCTCGTTAGGCCTGTTTTGCTCTCTTTTGTGCATTTTTCCTGGAATCTTAGTATTGAGCCTCATTCTCAGTGTCCTTTTAATAAATTCCTTTTCTGTGCGATTACTCAGAATCAGCTGCTGTTGCTTACAGCTGAGAACTTGAATGGCATCAGTCCTCAGTCAGCATGTGGAGCATGTCTGAGGGTGCCCAGACTAAATTTGGCCTGGCTGTGTTTCAGTGACAGGGAAGGGCAGAGGGCAGCATCTGGGCTCAAAACTTGAATGAATGATATCAATTTTAGGACTAGACCTAGAAATGTAGGCCTGTAAGTGAGGAGTGAAGACTGAGTTCAAGATAAGAGGTTTGAGCCCACTACAGGAAAAGCTACTTCCAAGATGAGGTGAGAATAGAGACCAAAGTTAGTGAAGTGAGTAGAACAGGTTAGATTCATGCTTGACTGACAAGTTGAAATACGTGTAATCTTTTTCTTGGGTTTTAGAAAATTTTAGATTTCAATACAACTCTTTGATTCTGACCTCCCTTTGTCATATTTCCAAATTTGTCTTAAAAACTTTAAACAAATCAGGTGTTTTGTCCACTATATACAAAAGTGACTAAACCAAAAATATTTTTATTGATTTTAGGATTGTGTATTGCCACCCACACTTTCAACTAGTTAGTATTAAAATAATGATGTTAAACTTACAATTATTAGTGAACAGTATGCCCAAAAGAGCACTGATGAAAATATGCTTACAGATATTGTGAATCTATGAAATTTTTATTCAAATACTCTTAGTTTAGTAGATTTATGCTAATATTGAGAGGTTTACTTACCCTTTATATAGAGAATTACTGACCCTGTAGTTTGGGTTTATGACAGTTGGGAGGCAGGGTTTCTTTAAGAATTGTGGTCCAAACTGCTAAGTGCTCTTTCTTGAGATTCAGATGGCTGTCTTAAAGCTGCCTCATACATATGTAACTAAAAGTTTCCTTCTTAAAATTTCTTATTAAAAAATAAGATGGTAGTAATAAAAATAGCTTTCATCTATTTAGTGCTGACTAGTTCCTGTCATTGTGTTAGATGCTTTACATAATTATCTTTGAGCCATATAATACCCAGCAAAGCAAGTTGTTATCCCTATGTTACAAAGAAAATAAGGCTGAGAGAGATAAGTAACTTATTCATGGCTATTTAGGTCTCTTTTAAGTTGGTGTTTCAGAGTAAATTTAAATGAAACAAAAGGAGACTAAGGTACTTTTCTTGCGAATCTTTAATTGTTACTTATCCTACATCTGACCTCAGATCTAAGTAGAGTGGCCCTAGTTTATATCTTCAGAAAATAGTTGTCCTTAACCTCTGGACTATTGTTGTGGCTTGATTTCACAGGCTGTTTATCTTTTAGCTGCCAATGACTACTAAGTATAACTTCGTTTCAGTCCCTGTTGGTGAAATAATTTCTCATAGACTTGAACTTTACTTTTTCTAGTTTCCATTTGTCACACATGGCCACAACAGCAAATGAGTAAGAATTTAAACCCTTTTTGACTAGTTTCTCAACAACTGCAGATATTTCTACTATTTTGATGTTTTAGGAAGAAGGAATAAGCTAACCTTTTCAACTTGTCCTCCCATAGTGGGAGATGCCAGGCCTGATTTACAGTTACTTAGATGCCTTAATAAATTTGTATGCCGTAGGTGTGAGTGAAGGGCCTCAGATAGGTTTTCCAGAGCTGTGTACTTAATAGCACGGAGTAGTTTTTTATAAACTATAACAAGATATTTGAACAAACTGGTTTTGTGATAAAGGCATGCATTCTGAGCCAATGCCAGAGAGAAGAATCATATCAAACTTATTTCAGTATTGCTGTGCTATTTGAAGAACAAACGTTATATTTGGATAAATTATTACCCCACCAACATTCAGAGAGTCCTCTGCATTTGCCGTAAAGTCACATATGCAAAATTCAGACCTAAAAACTTTTCAATATTGTAGGGTATAAGAAATCCTCATTTTACAGTTTGTTTGTTTTTTTTCTTTACCCTCTTACAATATTCTTGATTGCTGGGAAGTTTGTATGGGGTGAGGCAGGAACTTAATGAAACAGTTATCTCACCCGAGACATGCAAGAGCCTTAAGGAGGGGACAGTGTCTAAACTGAAGATTTTAAGTCATTGTGCATTTCGTAGCGTGTGTGTGTGTGTGTGTGTGTGTGTGTGTGTGTGTGTGTACTATTTTATGAAAAATAACAGGCAGGCTGCTAAGTGAAACAATGACAAGGGTAAACTGAGGGCTGCTTAGTTTCCCTGTGCATGGCATTCAGCACGAGGCTTTAATTGTTAGTGTTAAACAGCTCCATGCTTTTTCACCTGGAACAGTCTGTATTTTATAAGGTCTGACTTATGATTGAGGTGAGAATAAAAAGATAGGGGTTGAATTTTATTTTATTTATTTATTTATTTATTTTTATATTTTTTAAAGATTTTATTGGGGAATTGGGGGAGGGGAACGGCATTGGGGAATCGGGGAAGGGGAACAGACAAGTTGCTGTCCTTTTGTTCTTCAGTCTAGTTGTGAAGGACGATGCTTCACTGGCCCATGTTGGTATTGTGATCGTTGCGCTCTTCCCGTGTGAGGCAGATTGGTCACCGGCCACTGGACGGCTGCTCACGGTAGCTCTTGGCAGCTCACATGGGCTGCCAGCTAGCTGCTCATGCTGGCTGACAGCCACTCACAGCTGCTCACACCGCTGCTGGCCAGCCCAGCTGCAGCCTCACTGCAGCCCACGCTGTTGCCAGCGACTCTCGTCAGCCCAGCTCGGGTAGAGCTGTTGTTCACCATCTTAGCTGTAGAGGGCGCAGCGTCACTGGCCCTCATGTGGAATCTGAACCGGGCCCTGCTGCTCAGAGCTGGCATCCCAAGCCAACTCCTAACCAACACACCACTTGGCTGGCCCTGGGGTTGCATTTTATAGTTTGACTTTATTTAAGCATTAACTCTCACTTAGGAAGCTTTTGGTCATTACAAAGGTTGTTTTAGTCTAAATAATGCACAGAAATTTCCATAATTTACCAAATGGCTTGTAATTGAAGCTGTATCTATATATCATTTGAACTATCTATTAATATTAAAATGAATTAATAGCATAATTTATGTTTAAGGTATATATCTTAAGTATTAGGCATAAGAGTCTTTATTGGGTGGAGTGGTATTTGACTCAAAAATGTCTTATTAAGGCAAACTAGAAGTTATTTAAAAAGATAAAGCAATTTAAAAGGTATGTAGATGTCTTAGATTCCAGTACATACAGTAATCATCTTATAAATAGTCATATCTGTAAATCATACTAATGATATGAATTGGGAACATATCAGAACCTCAACTAATAGTCAAAATACCAAGCCAGTGATACTGGTTAATGAGTACTGTGACATTTTGAAGAATGCTTCCAGTCAGTTTTGTTTCTCTTTTATGATGGTGTGATGGTACATATAAAAATGGGAGAGAGAAATATTAACTATCTTGACATAAATGAAAATCTTGACAAGTTCCAGTATATTTTTCCCATAAGAATTTTAGGAAAATGAAGTCATACATGTTGAAGAATCGTCTATAGAGCTATTAATAGTAATAGCTCAAACATGATTTTCTATAGATGATGTGCTTAGTGTGGGCCAATATTGCATTTTCCTTAGTAAATGGAGTGAAAAACATACAAAAGGGTATTGCTGCATGACATCAGTTTGGGAGAAATATGTAGCGTCCACAGATATAAGAATCTAAATGAACTGTGTAAGGTTTGGTCAAAAACATCAATAGGTAGATTGTATGTTGAACTGTAAAGTTGTTTATGTAAAGAATTGAGGCTTGGCACTAAACCCTGTAGGGTCAGAGGGACCTGGGCAGCACACTTATTATGTAAAGGATATGTTGTTTTGTAAGTGTTAACATTACTTTGGGGTAAACTGTATAAGTATTGTGAAATAATTCTTCTGTTACACTTTGGAGAAATTCATTGAAAATAGGTTAGAAAAAAAAGACCTCTGAGAAAAATTAAAGGAAATTGAAATTGTTTGATTTGAAAAGAAGAATCAAGAGATGAGGTGTTACGAGGAGAAGAGGTAACAGCTGTTTTCCATGTCTTTTAACAGAGAATAAGAACATTGACTGGATATTAATGAGAGTGAAAACTAGGCAGACTGGTTTTGTAATAGTACCAGAAAGAAAGAGCGTCTTTTCTTAGTAATGTTGAATGCAGTATATAATTGCATCTGATAATAACTGCATATACTCATTTGATGAATATGTATTGAATGTCTTCCATAGAAAAATCAACCGTTAGGTCCTGGGTCCTGTTAGCATACAAGAGACTAAACCAGGGACTAGATACCAGGTGTCCTAGTGCTGTGTCTTCTGTGAGAATAGTTAGCAGGTTCAGTGAGACTTCTTGCGAAATGGAAAATCTATATGATATCCTTTCAGTGGGGGTAATATGTTAGATTTCTAACTAAGATGTTAGATATACAGTCAAGAATAGAATGGCTATATAGTTAGTCACCCATTGATGTCAGTTAAGCTGACCTTCATATCTGAGTGTCTTTTGAATATTCCTTAAGAAATGTCAAGAGAAGCAAAAGAAGGTTAGTAATGCTGCTCCTATTTTCTTTGTCATTATTTACAGTGTATTATGTACACAGTGTAATTCATCAGCCAACTTTAATTTCATAAGCTATTCATTGTGTTGAAACAGTGCCTTTCTTATATTAAATATTTATGTCAGTCTTCGAGAAGAATACATTTAAATGGCAGATGGGGGTCGTTTTAAACATTTCCTTGATTGAAAGCAAGGGACCCTCTTGTGAATTTATAGTCTGCTTTCAAAGAAAGTTCACAATGTCTGATAATAACCCAAGGAGGCAAGAATTCCACCAATTCCCAGCACTGTGATTTCAGAAAGCAATGGCTGCAAACAGTCTTCATGCTTCAGCAGTTCCCATTTTGAAACTGTTTGCAAGGGCAGTGAAGAATGGTGAACAAAAACATTTACAGTTGTATTGCCTATTAATAATTCAATAGGCGTATACCTCTTTTGCATTAATATTACTCTTTCATATCGATTTTTAACCACAGTAGCAAAGATAACTGGAAAATCAAAATTTTGGCATGTTAAGCTGGAAAGTATGTTCTAGATTGTTGAAAGGTGCTTTGGAAATCATGTTCTAGATTTCCTAAAGGAAGGATGTGCTTTTTTGCTTTACTGTTTTCTATTTGTCTTAGTAACTAATAAGCCTGAATCCAGGAATAATGGTTATTTCCCCCCCCCCTCGGAATGGTGTCTCCTAGTTAAACTTAGAAGAACTATACATTTTTAATTACATTACCTTCTTTGATAGTCATCATAAAAGCGACTGTCTTTAATAAGAGCTTTATTGAATGTAAAAATAAATTTGTGAATTTGTATTAAAACCTTGTAAGATTGTATATTAACTATATCATATGATGATTGATATTTGAGATGCTTCTTTCTTAACCAGTCTTATTCTGTTTTTTCCCTTTCTGTGTTTCACATCAAAGGGAAATGATTGTTTCTAAAAATCCTGTTTCAGAGATAGCTGCTTAGAGCAGCTATTTCTTAATGTTTGGTAAGAGCCTTGAAAGTCAAGTGAGAGAAATGATGACCCTTATTGTACTTAAGTCACTTGACAATCAATAGTGGCCATCTTGACTGACAGAGTGGTTATTTTACAATTATACAGAACGTATGGGTATATGTGGGTTGCATGGGTAGGCTTGTAATTTCAGAGTCTCTTTAAACTTATATTTTTCAAGTAATTGTCCGACAGTTAAATGAGGGTGTGAAGAAACTGATTTCATAGTAGTGAAAATTGTATATCTTTATTAAAATAAATGATTTGTTGTGTGCACTGAGCGAGCATCGTATTTTAACATATAGTCCAGGAATTTTTCCACAGATGTGCTTCCAAGAATCTGTGAATCCCCTGAAATATTAATCAAAATGTCGTGTGTGGCTTGTTTTGGGAAAGGGGTCCATAACTACCATCAGTGTCAAAGGGGATCTCTCATCCAGAAAGATGAGCAAAATAGCCGGATCTCATCTTGTTTTCCAGATGAAGGAACTGGGATTCAGCAAAATCAACTTACTTAGAGTGAGACAATATTGAAAGTGCTACAATTAAAATCCTTTCTTCTGTACTGTTGCTGAGGTTTCCAATATTTTTTAGAAGTTCAGTGTTTAGAACCTGGAACTGAAAAAATGATGAACCTTTTCCGTACAAAAATCTGTTCATCCCCAGATATCTATAACTAGAGTCCTGGATTCATATCTCAGGGATATTTTTCTGAACCCCATCTTAGCTTGATGATGTTATCTGTAGAAGCCAGCTGATATCCATCATATCTTGTAAGTGAAGGTAATAAACGCCTCCTCCCCTTTGCTAATTTCAGCCCTATACAGTGGAAATACAGCCCCTTCCTGTCCTAGCATTTGTTAGAATAAATCCTAGCAGTTCCAGACAATATGGAGGGTTCCCAGTAGACACTGAAAGGATCCTCATTTCAAGGTCCAAGCTTAGTGGGATAACTTTCCTGGGCAGATGGTGACAACAGATGGCTTTAATGTATGCAGCCACTCATTTGCTGGATTTTCTTTGGGGGTACTCCAGGCCTTCTCTGGGGATGGGTCGCATAAAGGTATTATCCCATTCTTCCTGGTACTAAAGGCTAGCCTTGGTGTAAGGAGAGCCAGTTCCAGGGCAGCACAACGCAGGAGAAAATGGAAGGGCCAACACAGAAGAGCAGAAGTGGTCCCCAGCAAGGGCAGTAATAGGGCAAGTAAGATATAGTCAGGAAGGCAGCGAGGCGGGGATGTTCTAACATGGGCAGGTATCCACAGGGCAGGGATGACAGCAGATTGGGTATTTCCTGTTTAATCTTAATCCTGTTTAGCCTTTAATAATCTTTCTGTATTTTGATGTTAGTAGCACTGATTTTTTGCTTTATGTTTGGCTTTTTCTTTTATGTTCATAATTATCAAAAGTGTGTGTGTGTGTGTGTGTGTGTGTGTGTGTGTGTGTGTGTGTGTGAAGCAAGATGTGGGCTGATGTATTATTTTTATTTTTCATTTTTGCTGGCTGACACCAGCACTGCAGATCTGTCCCTGTCCACCTCAGAGTTCAGTGGCAGGTGCGTTCATGCCCACCGGCAGATGGGCTGCTGATGGTCCCTTACTGCATATCATCCAAAAGCTACCTCACGCCAACATCTCTTCCTCCGACCCCAAAGAATACAAGGGAAAAAGGCTCAGGGATGTGGCCACATTATTTGTTTTAAAGGGTGTCAGCTTGTGGTGTATAATTTTAGTCTTTATTTAAATACTCTGAAACTATAGTTTTTTTATCCTTTAGCTTTAACTCGTCTTCATAAAATTGGTTTATCAGGAAATTTCTTTGTCAAGTTGATTTAGATTTAACAGATCAAAAATGTAAGTGATTTCTGGACTTCTTGCTTGAGAAAAAGTACCATGAAAAGCTGCATTAAAACAACAAACCTAATGTTAAAAACATTTAATGAGTGAAAAAGCAGACTCAAACCAAACTAATGAAAGCTTCTTAATAGAAGTCAGCTGAAATGGTTTTAAGCATTTATTTCATTGCTTTTTTAACTCCTTGACTATTAACGCTATAAACGTGAATTTGAGAAAAAAATTAACTTGTTTTTGAACTCTATAAAAAGTATTTTTTTTTCTTTTAATTAACTTTATTGTTTTTAAAGCCCTGCATCAAGCTCTATTTCTGTGCTTGGGTAGTTCCCATTTGCAAATGGGGCAGTTTCTGCATATAGGTCTGAACAGGCTATGCCACAATTATCCTTTTTATTGTAACTTTACTGTCAAAGTCGTAGTTTTCTTCTCCAAATGGAAGCTCTAGAGTAACTCAAATGCCTTACTAAACATCTTGTCATTTCCAATTTCCAAAGGCAATGGCCCCTGGTCCAGCAAACAAAACCCATGTTGACACTTGGAATGGATTAATATCTCCTCATTTTTACTTTGGTTTCTCACATGATGGTAATAGCAATAGTTGCTCGTGTTTGTTGCTTACTCTGTGCCAGGCAGAGGGGGAATTGCTTTGTATGGATTATCTCATTTCATCAACACTATGAACTATGGGTATGATGATCTTCATCTCACGGTTGAAGAAACCTAAGCTCACTGAGGATCACCTACCTAATAAATGGTAGAGCCAGAGATCTAACCCAGGCTTACTCTAAAGCTTGCTTTAACATGAGCCACTGTGATAAACATTTATTGGTATACATTTAATGTTTTTTTTCTAGTTACAATTCATTTGTGAAGCCACTTCAACTTAGACAAGTAACTTATATGTATAATTGGCCTTGTACCAGATGTCAGATTCTGTGCTGAGTTCTTTACTGGAAACTTTGCTGTCATTGAATTGTAATCATCCAATGTCACTATGGTCATTTTACAAACAAGACATAGGAGATATTAATGCGCACAGTGTCACTGGCTAGTAAGAGGCCATCCATGCCAGACAAAGCTGTTCTTCTGTTGCTGGGTGAGAACTACTTGGACAAGCTACTCCAAGGGTTTAAAGGGCAGTTAAATTCTGTTTCAAAATGTGTGGTGGTATTTTGTCTCTGTGGCATCTGATTGTCTTTTGAACACTTTATGAAAAATGATTTCCTACCCACAGAAAACTTTTTTTTTAACTTTATTGGGGAACAGTGTGTTTTTCCAGGACCCATCAGCTCCAAGTCAGTCGTTGTTTTCAGTCTTCTTGAGGAGGGTGCGGTTCACTGGCCCATGTGGGAATCGAACCAGCAACCTTGGTGTTACGAGCACTGTGCTCTAACCAACTGAGCCAGTTGGCTGCCCAAAAATATTTTCTTTTTTTGGAAACAAAAAAAATTTGAAGCATTTCCTTCTTTCTACCCCATCCCTTTCCTTCCTTTAGCAAATATTAGTTGAGTGTTTATTACGTGCTGTAGTTATTGTGCAGATCTGGAGGCACCTAAATGAATAAAACATACACCCTCACCTGAGAGAACCTCCAGATATTTTTTAAGCAACAGCTGTGTACTGCTTGCTTTGATGTTTACAAATAAAGGAGTAAAAACTCATAAAATCTTCAGGGGATTAATTTCACAGTGTAGTTTCCCTCTGTGTGTTTAATATGCATCTCAAGTGTGGGGTTCTTTCTCTGTGCTGTAGTGCCCACACATAACCATAAAATCTTGTCATCGTATCATGTACTCACCTTTCCCAATTCCATGTTCCTTTCAACTTTGGGGGAAATCCTGTACATCATGGTGACACATGAGCCATTTGTAAGCTCTTTTTAAGAATTTGGAACCTATACTCCTTTCGGGGATCAGTAATTGGGAAGTATGAAATCATAGTGAGTGTTAATTAAATTCAAAGAGGGAATTTTAGAAGTCTTTTAAAGGAGTAAAAATATGTATATGTTTTTTAGAATTTTAATAATTAAATGTATTGAAGTTGTTGCTGCAATATGCTCTCATGAGTCCTAACCTATCGTTTGTTAAAGTGTGGTTATCAATATCACCAGGTTATCACCCTAGATGTACTGTATTAGAATCTTGCCCACATTGTGTCTCACTTGAAATTTTAAATGCTTTATCAGTGATTCTTAAACACAGTAGCACTTGAGACTCTTTTTCTTGTCAGTTTTGTTTGTATTTAAGCAGAAGCAGAAGCAACTGTGGTGTGGGTAAAAAATGAACTTCATAGGGATACCTGATGACTTGTGAACTCTAAAGGAAACCTTTGTAAATCTCTATAAACTGAGTTGACACAATGCCATCTGGCCCAAAGACCTCTCTTCCTTAACTTGCATTGGAGTTTCTTCAATGGTTTTAAGTAGGATGAGGCCAGATCCCCTAACACCAAATTCCAGAGTCTTGAAAACTCTCACTTCTTAGAAATCTAATTTTCCAACCAACACAAAAGTGTTTCCCTGAAGAGAAGTGGTGGGAGAGTATTTTCTACTTAGTTCCAAAGAGACCTCTTTTTCTGATGAATTTATGTAACCCTCACAGGCCCCTCCTAAGGGAACTCACCAAACAATCATAACTTTTATTTTATACTCACTGTGAACTACCCTCTACTAGATACTTTTTTTGTTATTGTATTTACTGTTGTTAAATTTAACAGTTATGTGAGATGGTCATTATTTATCCTCATGTCAGTTAAATAACTTGCCCAAAGACATTGAGATAATTAGCAAAGGAGCTAGGAATCAGACCTTGGTTGTCTGAAACTTAAGACTATATAGACCTATCTTCCTAAGGAGAGAAAAATGGAAGACGGAGCTTCCTACTATGAATTACAAAACATCCATCCCATGAAATCACCATCTTTCTGAACTTATAATCAGCAGAGTAGCACCAAATGAAAGGACTTCCTTCAGCTCCCCTGAAAAAGGGGTCATCTCCTTTCTGAACTGAAGTGTTTACCTTACTCATGAGAATGTAGTAGTACCCTTTGCCTCGGGGCAATAAAATAATTGTTTTGGTTTTAAAGGTCTTTCCTTCTGGCTCTTACAAGATTAGAATAAACAGAGGTGATGTTTATGTCAACAATGTTATTTAGCCAAATACATGAAGGTGATGTTTATGTCAACAATGTTATTTAGCCAAATAAGTGACACTGTCAATGTGACAGATAGATAATAGTTGACTCAAAGTAAGTGGTGATGTATATGATCTAAAACTAGGCACTCAAAATTAAGAATGCCTCTGCAACTGTAACTTTAGCACATTTTCCAGAATGTTATAATGTATTCACTGTAAAGTCTAGAAGCCTTATAAATATATGACTGGCAGTTGCCTCAGGCAGAAATCTTTTACTGATGCAATGAGATAAAAGTAATTAAACTACATGTAGACTGATGGGTAATTAAATCCATGTGAAGCATTTTGTAACTAATTGCTATGTTCTAATCACAGATTGCTTTCTATTTGTCAAGGTAAGTGTATATAATTACACAGTCCTTATTTTCTTTAATCTGAAATCATCCCAGTTGGGTGAATATTTAAGCACTGTGAATCTTAGAATATTTGGTACATTTCTTGCATAGAGGTAATTTGCATATTTTTAATTTGAGGGCCTTTTATAGTAAATAGCTTTTAGCGTCACTGACAGCAGTTCTGTGGTCAATAGAGATTTCTACAGTCTAGATTCCTTATTTGTTTTTAAATTTATTTTTTAATAGTAAAGTTGATTTGTTCTTTACTCAATGCTAGTAATGTGCTAAGCGTTATATGGACTGTGCTCATATAATCACAATAGTTTGAAAAGACTGTTTAGTGGATCAAAGTGGCGGATTAAAAATAGACTATTTCGAGGCCAGCGGAATGGTTCAGTTGGTTAAGAGCTCGCTCAAGAGTGCGAGCTCTGAGTAACAGGGTCGCCGGTTCGATTCCCGGCCCGAGCTGAGCTGCCGCTGAGCTGCCAGCCAACAGGTGGCAGGATGGCTCAGCTAAAACAAAACAAAACAAAACAAAAAAAAACAAAAGACGACTATCTCGAGTGACACAGGTAAAATAAATAGCTTTCGGAATTGCAGAGTCAATATGAGAGGGCAGTGTGATCAAAGCATGGCTATAACTACATGGCTCATCACAGCAGGTATATGACTGGGGCTTTTCTAGAGTCAGGACTAAAGGAGATTTCATCTCTTGGTGGGAGCAGAATTTTGAATGTATACACCTATTCAAAGCATTTTTTTTTGTTTGTTTTGTCTTTTAAATAAAAGTCATTTCTGCTGTTACGTGACACTAGACTGTGTTTCTGGGATGTTCATTCATCTTTGTGCTCTGAGCATAGTGCCTGGCACATGGATGTCACTTGGTTAATATTTGTGGAGTTACTATGTAGCATGTAACATGTTGACCAAGAGGGACTCAAAGATCATTTTCTGCAAATTATCTTGATTTGTGAACTTCCTTTTCTCATTTTCTTAGTTGGATAGAGAGATGGTTTTCTGACCTTCAAGGCATATTATAAAGCCATTGGATTTTTTAAAAAACTGCTCATTCTCCTTCATGCATACTTTTTATTAAGTTTAACTGTGTGACATCATTGTTTATTGGTAATGACTTTTAAAAAGACTTGCAATTTATAATGAATGTTCTTTAACTCTGGTCTTCTTTAAGTGGTGACTGTGGTTTTTCTAAGACTAAATAATTGGAATATGTTGGTTAGGGAGCCAGATACATCCCCCCTCATTTCTGTCCTGGCTGTTAAGACTGCCTGCCCCGTGTGCTGTGCAGCGTTGGACTCTTCTCGCCACGTACTGGACCTGCCTCCCTGCCCACCTGCCAGTGACAGGATTCTCTGTTTGAGATGAAAATGTCATGTTGATTCCTTTACACCACTCTACCTCATTCCCTAGATTTTCCTCTGTGTTAGTGCATATATACGTAATAAGAAATTAGATGTAATATAGTGTATCTTTATTCTATCTATGTTTAATACCTCGAAAATGTATTCTTTCCCATTGCTTGCTGATATTATCATTTTCACCTCTCTCTGGCCTACTCCTTAGGGTTATATTTGCCTGTTTTGTAAATAGTTAACTTAAAATTTTTCTGTGCGTTTATTTTCTTTAGTTTTCTTTTGTAACTGTGTCACCAGTTTTGTTCCTATGTACCTTGGGAAATTGCACATAGGGCTCGGTGGTGACTATTTAATTGCTACTGCATGGTGATGATAATGGCAGTACTATGACATGTGTCAGAGGATAGTCTTCTAGTCTTTCTAATTGCAAGCACAGTACATAAAATTCTTTTTTAGGTAGTGTGTGAAGCTTCTCATTTGAAGAAGAATGGGTTCACTTGGTGGATATTTTTAATAAGGTGATAATTTGTAGAAGCATCTTGATATTCACTACTTTACATCAGGAAGCTTTACTCCATGCTGAGGGAAGTAGGTTCTTGCTTTGCATTAGACCAAGACTGGTTTGGGGCTGCTCTGCTTAAACTTCGCTTGATGCTCTGCAGTACAGCCGGTGAGTAGAGGTTTCACACACACAGACTCCCTTGTCCTGGAATTCCATACCATGCCTTGCTCTTCCTTGTTAACTTATATGTTGAAATAAGTCCAGACTTACAAAAAGGTTGCAAAAATAGTTCAGAGTTCACAATTACCTTCATCCAACTTCCTCAAATGTTAATATCTTACATGACCACAGTACATTGATCAATACCAGAAAAATTAACATTCATATACTATTCTACCACAGACCATAGTCCCATCACCCATGGCTCCACCAGTACCCTTTTTCTGGTCTAGGATTCAATCCAGGATCCCACGTTACATTTAGTTATCATGTCTACTCAGCCTCCTCACCTCTGGTCTGGACCAGTGTCTTTGTCTTTCTTTGCATTTCATAACCTTGATATTTCTGAAGTGCAGTAGCCAGTCTTTTCTATAGAACCTCTCTCAATCTGGATATGTCTGATTTTTCTGCATGATTAAGTTGAGATTATGTATATTTTGGCAAAAATTCCACTGAAGTGATGTTGTGCTCTTCCCATGGCATCAGGTTCATGATGTTGAGATGTCTCATTAGAGGTGGGGTTCATTTTTATCACTTAGGTAAGGTCATGTCTGCCAAGTTTCTCCACCGTTACTATTTATCTCAATAAGTATCTTATGGGGATAGACTTCAAGACCATGCAAATATCCCATTTCTCCTCACGTGCACACTAACTTTAACACCCATCCAAGATTTTTACCTCCAGTGATTATTGCTGTGGTGTTTGTCAGATGGCGATTTTTCTACTTTCTCTTTACAGTTAGTAATTGGAATTATTAGGAAGGGTTGTGCATTTTCCCCTATTAATTTTTTTCAATTATTTATGTAAATATGGCTTGTGGCTAGTTATTCTGTTCTATACTTCAAATTCCATTACCGTCATTATTGGTTCCAGACTGGCCATTGGGCGCTTTTCCAAATTGGCGTCTGTGCTCTTTTGATATGCTATTATAATTTTTGAGTGTTTTCTTTTTTTCTGGCTTCAGAAGATGTTCCATGTCCATTGCCTCAGTCCTAGACTCAACCATTTCTCCAAATAACTAGTTGTTTTTATTGGAGAATGGTGTTTGGAAACTGAGATCTGGTCACTGTTTTGCTCATTGCTTCTTAGGTATCATCTTCTAGCTTGATCTTTTACATTTCAGATTTGTGGAGTTCTGTTGGAACTGAAAAATAGCCAGTGCGCTTCTGTGTAAACTGATGATCTTCAAATGATTTTCCAGTGAAACTTTTTTTTTCCTATAAAATAATGCTTTTTTTTCTCATTTCAAAAAAAAGTATTAAGTTAATGGGTAGAATCACCTCAATTTTCAGTATTTCTCAGAAAAAAAATATTTTACCATTTGATGGTTACTCTCTAATTGGCTAGATATATAAAAGATGACAAATTAGTGCATAAATAGGAAACAAGTATTAACATAAGCTCAATTTATTATGATTATTTTTACAGTCTGCCTTTTTTTCTGTTAAATACATATTTTCAGTATGGTCTGGGCATTCTCTGATTGTGAATTTCTACTCTAATGAGAATAAGCAATTATATTTTGTGTTCCATTTGAAATACTATGACTTTTTTATGTTCCTGCAAATAAAACAAATCTGAGATCTGCAGTTGTAGGCCCCTGGTTCAGTTCCACGTGTTCTCATCCCTGTATCTTCTCCTCCATTCCTTCATGTTTTCCTTTCTTCCTGATTTTTTATTAGGTAAATAATTTAATTGACAAATGTTCACTGGATGCCTGCCATGTCTCAGGCACTGTCCTATTGCAAGAGATACATTAGAGAAGAAAACATGAAAATCTCAGTCTGATGCTTTTATTCTAGTCGGGGGTGGGGTGGAGAGACAATACACAATAAACATAATTAGAAGTAAATTATATGATATGTTAGAAAGAGTTACTTCTCCCCATGTTTTCTTCTGCATGCCCCTCCCTCCGGCTGTATTCACTGAGTAATGCCTCTCCATGTATAATGCTGGAGATCTTTAAAATAAACCTGAATGAGGGCCGGCTGAGTGGCACGTTGGTTGGAAGTTAGTTTGGGATGCCAGCTCTGAGCAGCAGGGCCCCGGTTCGGATCCCACATGAGGGCCAGTGACGCCACGCCCTCTACAGCTAAGATAGTGAACAACAGCTCGACCTGGAGCTGGGCTGTCGTGCGCTGGTGATGGCGTAGGCTGCAGTGGGGCTGGCCAGCAAGAGCTGCCATGAGCTGCCGTCCAATGGCAGGCGAGCGACTGCCTCACCTGGGAAGAGCGCGATGATAATACCTACATGGGCCAGTGAAACAACGTCCTCCACAACTAGACTGAAGAACGAAAGGGCAGCAACTTGTCTGTTTCCCTTCCCCGATTCCCCAACGCGGTTCCCCTCCCCCAATTCCCCAATAAAATCTTTAAAAAATAAAAATAAAATAAAAATAAACCTGAATGAGAGAGACCCGGTTAGGAACTCAGCTTAATCCATAATAAGCAGAAGTCACATGAAATAACACAAAAGAATGAGTGAACTTCAGAATACAGAATAAACTGGGTTTTTTTCCACAAGGATTTTGTAGAATATTTTAAGTGAACCCAAGTTTGAAGTATCAAAATGGTGTGTCCTGAAAGAGATTTGGCAAAATTAATAGAGGTAGATTAAAGGATTTAAAAATTTTACCAATACACTTATGAAAAAAATTAACAAAATGATTTTGCTCTAATGGGCTGAGTTTGGGCCAGTGCAGCTACCACAAGTATTCTATTTTCTTTTTAAAATATTTTTCCAGTGTCAGCTGAGTGGCTGAGTTGATTAAGAGTTGGCTTAAGAGTGCGAGCTCTGAGCAACAGGGCTGCCGGTTCGATTCCCACATGGGCCAGTGACGCTGCGCCCGAGCTGAGCTGTCACTGAGCTGCCAACAAGTGGCAGGATGGCTCAGCTGGTATAACAACAAGATTGCCTGTTCGACCATGGGTTATGCCCACCCGCAACTAAGACTGAGCTCGGCACCTTGAGCTGAGCTGCCGCCCGCATGGCTCAGTGGATAGAGCGTGCGCTCTTAACAACAAGGCTGCTGGTTCGACTCCCGCATGGGATGGTGGCTACGCCTACCCGCAACTAAGATTGAACACAGCACCTTGAGTTTAGAGGCCACAAGCTGCCAACGTGAAGCCAGATGGCGACTGGCGCCCTCCACAACTAAGATTGAAGAACAACAACTTGGCTTGTCCCCTCCCCCAATTCCCCAATTAAAAATAAATAAATAAATAAATAAATAAAATATTTTCCCATAGTTAAAAAATACCACAGTAATATACATATATTGGCTGCAGAAATGGAGGAAAGGTAGAGAGCTTCCTTGTAATGGTTTCTTGGAGGGCTCCTGGGAGATGGTGGATGTTAGTTTTTATTAAAATAGCATGAGCACTTTGGTGATGATACTTCTTTTTTTCTAAAAGAAGTTGTGTGAACCAGACTTGGAAATTCGGAGCTTTTTAAAGAATTTCTGTTCAACTCATGTGTTGGTTAACAACAAGCAAGTCTTTTTCTGTGTTTGTTTCCTCATTTTTAAATTATGAGGTAAATAATGGTTTACAATGAGAGACAATTTGTAGATCTTTGAATGTGTCAAAGTTAGGAATGCTACCTGTAGTAAAAACCACATTACTGAACATATATTTTAGTGGTGAGAATTAAGGAATCAAGGAACTTTTAAATAGTTTTAAATAGAATAATAGTCTTGCTATTTTTTTAACATAGTGAACTATATAAAATGTGCATGTCAAAGAGGACTTAAACATAATACACAAAATGGATTTAGTAGAATCGGGAGTTTGTTAATGGCATTTTTTATTTATTAATTTTAATGTGCAAATTTTAATAAAATATAGCAACACGAGTAAATAAATAAAAACAAATGTAAGTAAATTAAGTATAAAATATATAGGCTATATAGCACCTTACATTTATCAATCATATTTAACTGAAGAATTTTCATTTTCTCTTGATTATTTAGGAGAAAGTACAATTTATTAATGAATTAAAGTTCATGTTAATTCTTTCAGTTCTTCATTGTAAAGTTCTATAGTCTGTATGACAGTGCTGTCCAATAAAAATACAATGTCAGCCATGCATGTAATTTAAAATTTTCTAGTAGCCACATTAAGAAAAGTAAAAAGATAATAGGTTAAAATTTATTTTGTAAGGTATTTTAATATAATCATGTCAACTTATAATAAATATAAAAATTCTTAATGAGATATTTACTTTCTTATTTTCATAATGACTCTCCGAAATCTGGGCACTTAACAGCAAATCTCAATTTGCACTAAGCACATTTTAAGTGCTCAGTAGCCTCATGTAACTGGTGGCTAGCATATTAGATAGTGCAAACTTATACTTTTAATGTATTTCTAATTATTAATGCTACTAACACGTTCTTTCTTTTGAGATTTTAATTGGTATTTCTTTTGTTGCCATAATTATAGCCAAAGTTTTCTAGGTGTTCTCTTTGAGTCATTGAATTGACATTGAAAGAGTTTCTTTCTTAGAAGTCAAGAGATTACTTCTTATCCTGCTCTGCTACTGGTTGTTGTATAACTTTGGGCAAGTCGCTTAACTTTTCTTCAGAGTCTGTGTTTTTAAAATGAAGTGATAAAGTCTTTTGGCATTTTCTAACTAGACAATTCTGATTCTTAAAATTATCTTTGTATTTGTTATTCAAATAATACTTTGATTAATCACCCTAATACGCATTGTGTTAGGCATAGTACCAAAGACAAAAGCGCACTGTCTAGTGGAATCTATTTTTAGTGAGCCATAGTGAGTGGCCTGCTGATAGAACATGAAGAGAGAGAAAGGTATCCTTAATTTACTCTCAAGTATAGAATTATTAAAGCCTTACATCATATCTGGGTACAGATGGAGATCCCTGAATTGGAATAGTTGAGGTAGGGGAAAGGGTGAGGTCACCAGAGCTACTGGTTTATTTTCCTCAGTGTCACGAACCAGCTACATTTTATCTTTCTTTGAAAACTTGAATTATTAGTGGTAAGAAATTATCTTTCCCCCTTATGAGGTAGTTATTTTAAAATGGCATTCTGTTTTCCCCTTAGGCTAGAGGAGAGTTAACATTCTATTTTTAAATAGTGAGCATTAGCTATCTCGATTAGCCTCACATAGCAAAATTTAATAAAGGTCATTGTACTTAATTATGCTTATAGAACCACTTATTTTAAAACACACTGATGTCATTGGTTGTTTTAGCTTTTAAGTGTTTTATAGGACAAAGAGTGATGGACTTTACCAATATTCATTTAATCACAGCAATTATTATTCTAATTTTAAATTATAAGATGATTCCAAAATATAAAAAAACTATGGAAACTAACATTGTTTAAAAATAACACAATTATCAGCTGTATCATGTCCTAACATTTTATCATATTTTATTCAGACTTTGTTTTTAATAAAGAATTAAAGATAATGTTGAAGTCTCCTGTGTATATCCCTCCATGATTCTATCCCACTCCTAACTCCTCTGGAGTTAACAATTTATTATAATTCCCATCATTTCTTTGTTCATTCTTTCCTCTTTTTCTGCCTTCTTCTGGAATGAGTATTATGATTCCGTTTAATCTCCATGATTGCTTTGTTAGCTATATCTTTTTGTTTTGATTGATTGGTTGATTGATTGGTAGTTGTCCTGGCGTTTAAATATACACATTTAACTTACCACAGTCAACTTTCAAATAATAATAATATACCTTATAATCTTATAGTTCCATTTCCTCCTTCCTATCCTTTGTGCTGTTGTCATATTCTTTTTTGCATATAGACCCCACAATATATTGTTAGTTTTGCTTTAAACATTCAATTATATTTTGAAGAGATAAAAAATGAGAAAAAATAGCATTTATATATACCAGCACATTTAACATTTCTAGTTCTGTTCTTTGTGTATCATCTGGTGCTTTTCTTTCCATATGAGATAATTTCTCTTTTGCTTAAAGATCTTTCTTCCTTATTATTTAGATTAGTGCCCTATTGGTAAGGAATTCTCTTAGCTTTGTTTGTCTCAATTCTCTATTTTGCCCTCATAGTGCATACCTATTTTCCTATTTCCATTGAATACAAAATTCTTGGACAGTTTTTCAGTATTTTGAGGATGTCTCTCCATTCCATTCTGGCAAGAAGTTTTCTGTCATTTTTATCTTTGTGCCTGTGTCCACTGTCTTCCCCATACTAAGTTGCTTTAAAATTTTTCTTTTTGCTTTTGTTTTTAAATGTCATTTGTTTATAATGTGTTTTGGTGTGATTTTCTATATGTTTATTCTACAGGTTGATTGAGATTCTTGAATTTGTAGTTTACAGTTTTTATCAGATTTGGAAAAAATTCAGCCATTATTTGAAGGAATCTACACATATGTTAGTTGGCTTGGTGTTGTTTTGTTCTGTTCATTCTTATTTTCAGTGTTCTTTCTTTGCTTCATTTTGGATAGTTTCTGTTACTAGATCTTCAGCTTCATCTCTAGAAGTTCCAATAGGGTGTTTTTCTAACACCTTTTTCTTTTCTCATCATGTTTATATTTTCTGAACACATGGAACACATTTACAATAGCTGTTTTAATATTCTTGTATATTAATTTCATCATTTCTGTGACTTCTGTCTGTTCCTATTGATCATGTTTTCCCCTGATCATAATCATAGTCAATATTTTCTTTCTTATTTGCGTGCCTGGGTATTTTGTGTGGATTCCAGGCATTTTGAATTTCATGTTGTTGAACATTGGATTTTGTCATGTTTTTTAAAAGTGTTTTGGACTTTGTTCTGTCAGAGTTAAGTTATTTGAAATTAGTTTGATCTTTTGAGGTTTTCTTTGAAGGTCTGTAGTCCAGAGCAGCTTCTAATTTAGCATGACTTATTCACCACCACTAAGGCAGATACCCTTCTAAGGACCCTATCTAATGACTCATGTATTCTAAGGTCTTTCTTTTGTCTTGTAGGAACACTTACTGTTCTTGGTCCTATATGACTTCTAAGAGTTGTTTGGCCTACTGCTTTTCTGTGGGTTTTTTTTCCTCAGCCTTGGGATTTGGTTTTCTCTCATGCATGCCCAGAGAGTACTCAGACAAAACCTTGGGGGTAAGGGGACTCGGCTGATCTTTGGAACTCCATTTCTCAGCAACTCTAGCCTATAGGATGTTTTACCCTGTGAATCGTAGCTTTCTGAACTACAGTCTCTGTCGCCTCGATTCAGCAAGATCATAGAGCGCTGTTTGGTTCTCCCTTTTCTGCACTGTGGCTTAGAAAATGCCTACAGGTAGCAAGATAGATAATCGTGAGACTCACCTTGTTTGCTTTTCTCAAAAATCACAATCTTGCACTGACTGTTATTCCTTGTCTGATGGCTTCACATATTTTATCCAATTTTCCAGTTGTTTAGAGCATTAAGATAATTTCTATAACAGTTAATCCTTCATATATAGAAATGGGAGTCCTCACAATATTTTCTTTAATTAAAATTTTTTGTTGTAATTAATATGGCCAAAATCCACAGTTTGTGCTGGATATTACACATTCCTGTACAGGAACAGGCACGTTGGTACATTATAATTTTGATTACCATGGCTTGGTCAAGCTATAGAGTTGGCTATTGGTATATATGTTATTTTATTATAATAGACATTAAAATCACCTTTTATTAATACCACCTGAGAGTGTATATTAATTAAATACACAATTTCATTAAATTCTTGATATCTCAGCTTATGTATCAGACCTTCCTATTCTGATTATTCTTCTTTTCCTCGAGGTACAACTACCAGCTTCATAAAACTTCCAAAACTTATATCTTTTTGTCCAAGAATTGCACCTTACCCTTTCATTATGTAGTAACCATGTTCACCCATTTCCCCCTTTTTAAACTTTTTATTCACCAGAAAACATAAGTATCTTCAGATCTCTGCAACATTAGACCTGGAAAGGGCACAAGTTATAGTTACAAGATTATTTTAACTAACCCACTTTTGGGTCAGTTGCCAATTATAGTAGTTAAAAAAGAGTAAAACTGATCTGAATGATTCTATTTATCATTATATTTATTTACTTGTGTGGTAGGAGATTCTTGAGGGTGAGCCTATTTTTTCTTTAATGAAGGAAAAGTGACTTTTTCTCTTTTCTGTTCCTGACTCATAAGAGGATTCTATTTTACTTATTCTTATTTGTCCTTTCATAAATTGTGGCAGTAGTTTCAACCACCTTAAACTCTTTGAGTTTGTAGCAAATGTTGATTTATTGGATGTCAACTTAAATGATGCTAGGTGAGAACTTGGGGCCTAATAGTAGTACTTAGGTTCTGTTGGGTGGAAAGAAGGAAGAAGAAAAAGGAGGAGGTATAAAAGACTGCTTGTACTTCCTTTCCTTCTAGGTCAGTGGTTCTCAACCTGTGGGTCACGACCCCTTTGGGGGTCGAACGACCCTTTCACAGGGGTCGCCTAAGACCATCAGAAAACAAAAAGACATTTACATTATGATTCATAACAGTAGCAAAATTACAATTATAGAGTAGCTACGAAAATAATTTTATGGTTGGGGGTCACCACAACATGAGGAACTGTATTAAGGGGTTGCGGCATTAGGAAGATTGAGAACCGCTGCTCTAGGTGCTACCAATTAGAAAGCAAAATGTATTACTGGACTCGGGTTTTTTTACTTGTTTCTATTTAAATTTGTTAGTCTTGTTTCATGTATTTTAGTCAATTATAATAAATTCCCCCTCCAAAAAAAGAGTGAGAGAAACTAATTTCTTTCAAAAAGACCAGACAATTTCATGACCTGTTACTCCTTTTTCTGCTCCTTCTTATACACCAAATTTAGTGATTTGAGAATTCTAAAACTGCATTGAATACTTATGAGCTTAAGCATGAGAGTATCTTAAAACATGGAGTTTTTGAGAGCTTTCACTAGCAAGTATAATATACATAGTGCATATGCATTGCATATGACAGTGAATAGGTTATAGACTTGTAATTTTTGCTTTCCTACTCTGCTACGTGAGCTTGAGCCTCTTGCAGGAACTTATGTCACCAATTGCAATTCCCATCTAATAATTCTTTTTCACTACAAACCCCTCACTCATTTCACCTCAACCACACTGACCTCTTTGTCTTTCCTTAGAAACTATAATCATGCTCATGCTCATTCTTAGTATTTATATCCACTCTGCTTCAAGTGCCCTTCCTTCAGATAGCTGATCTATGTGGCTTACTACCTTGGTTCATTCAGATTTTGTGTCAAGGTGAGTCTTCCTCAGCTATTCCATGTAATAAAATAATAGCAGTGTCTTTCCTAACCACTTTGTCACTCATTTCTTTTATCCTGCTTTAAAAACTTGGACTAGTGCTTATTTTTACTTGACAATGTACTGTTGATCTCTTAGTTTATTGTCTCTCTCACTTGAATAAATTTCATGAGAGGAGAGACCTTGTCTGTAAGATCTAGAACGGTGTCTGGCATATAATAACACTCAACAAATACTTGGTTGTAGAAGGATGAGTGAATGAATGGATGAATGAGTGAATGATGTTTTATTTGTATTAGGACACCTAAACTTATACCTGATGAACCTTTCAACTGAACATAACAATATACAGTAATACCTTGGTTTGCGAGCATAATTCGTTCCGGAAACGAACTACTCCTATTGCAAGACATCACTCGTTTGCCAAGTTAAAATGTATTAGAAATGTTTGCTCGTCTTGCAGAACACTCGCAAACCAAGTTACTCACAATCCAAGGTTTTACTGTAATAGAAAATAGAAAACTACATTTACTATATAAATACTTGAAATATTTATATTTGAAGTCACATTTTCCTAATTCTAACTACAGAATTTCAGGTCTTATTTGATTTGCTGATGTTCACTCTTGAGAAAGACCTTGAGGACTATAAAATGTTAGTCATAAAAATATTCTATCCTTTTAAAATTTAAGTTTTACTTGTTCTTCATTCTGTAATTGAGTTCAGTGGGCCAAGTAATGTAAAATCCTTTGCTCTCTAGTTTCCTTTATCCTCCAAACTATTCTATAACTCTTTAAGTTAGTCTTAGAATGTAGATGATTTCTGTAATCACCATGATCAGCTGATACTAATCTTTTCTGAGACAAAGGGGCTGTATTGCAGGCATCCAGCTATTTTCTTTTTTCCTCTTCCTACTTCCTTTTGTATCTGTAGTGTTTGGACTGCTGGGAGTTGATTCTGTTGTGGTTTTTTAAAGACCAAGAGCGTTTCTCCCCACATCCTGCTGCAACACCGGAGAGTCCATTCATAGACACTGTTGTCTGTATTTCTCTAGGGGTGTTTAAAACGCCCATATATGGTACAAACACACTGTGGTTTTAAGAGGATAAACTTAATCTGCCTCATTGAGGCTTATTGCAGATTTTGGATACTAGGGAGTCAGATGCCTCATTTCCAGAAAGTGTGTCATCCTTTTGTGGTGTAATTTGGTTTGTTTTTAGCTTTCCGTTAGTTCCAAATTCTTATAGCAGTATGGAAGTAGAAAATATTATCTCTGATTATGAGATAATTCATTAATAATTTGAAAAGAAATAAATTAAACAGGTCACTTCTGTTTAGCAACAACATTATCAATTTATGCCAACAAGTTTTTTTCTGTGTATCACTATATAACCACAGATGTCAGGATGCCCGGAAAATACTGTCTCTGTTAACCCTTGTTACTAAAGCAATTAAAAAAAAAATTAAAGCTTAATTGTTTTATAGCTAATTGATCTATCTGCACTTACTTCTAAATAAAAAATGATTTGTATTCACTTGCTGTGCTCTCCAACATCACTGTAGAATGGTACGGAGCTTTAAACAAGACTGCTAATCAGTGTAGAAGTTAAGAGAGACCATGCAACACACCTTGCAGTATTCAAGCTGCATTTCCATATGGTCCAAAGAAAAGTCATTGCTGTTTCCTCATTGGCTAATACAGAGCTTCGTGCACTCCTCTGTACACTCTGTGTATATGCGTGTGCATACATATGTATGTTTATATATGTATATGGAACCAAAATGTATTGAATGTTTTCTATGTGCTATGCACTGTAATTGGTCCTAGGTGTATGTGCATTTTTTAAGATTTTTGCACCCCTGCCAGGTAGATGCTTATATCCTATCAGGGGAGACAAATAATTAAATCAATAATTATAACGCACTGTGATACAGAATTTGCACAAGATGCTTGGGAGTACAGGAGACGAGCATGTGAATTAGCCTGGGTGGTGAAGAAAGTTTCCTAAAAGAGGTATGCATTATGCAAAAGAGTGGAAGCCGTTTTAGACGGAGGGAACAGCATACGCTGAAGCACAGAGGCCTGAGCTGCCGTGAATTGCACAGGGAAAGACGATGGATTCAGCCTGGCTGCAGCGAAAGTGTTGCCCAGCATTAGGCTGGCCAAGAGCAGTCATTGTATTGTGATTATGAGTGACAGTGTTCTTGATCTTAGAAGATATGTGCTGACTTACTTAGATTTAAAGTACCATCATTTCTGCAAATCATTCTCAAACGATCAGAAAAGAAATGTCTTTCTGGGTGTGGAGAGAGACAGTGCTCACAGATGTGACAAAATGTTATCCATGAGTCTGAGTGAAGGAGGGGCAGGTGTTCACTGCAGTACTCTTGAAACTGTACTGTAAATTTAACATTGTTCAAAACAAAACATTAGAGAAAAAACCTTCAGGTCTTTAATAATTTCTTTGTTTATAAATGTAGTAAAACATGGTATAATTGAAGAATTAGTTAATAACTGTCTTCTGTGTTCTGTGGTGGCCTATTAATTGGGTTATCAGTGATATAAAATTGTTATTTAAAAGATGGCCTTAGCTGGTCCTCTAAGAATGCTATCTTTAATAAAATTGTCATTTAAATCCTTTTTCTGTCTAACAGGAGAACATAAAACACTGGAGTGTCCAATAATAGGATTAGAAGGGACCATAGAAGTTATATTGTCTACTTCTCTATTTAAAGAATAAGCTGACTAGCTAGAAGGTTCTTACATATATTGTTTCTTAGAAGCATCTCCATGAATTTCCATAACATTTCAAATGTTTAAACAGAGGGTCACATTTGTTTCTGAATTTTCTAAGATTATTTTTTTTAAGAAGAAATAGCCTATAAAAATCTTAATCAATATGCACTGTGACCCTTAAAAAAGAGCATCAGGAATTAAGTGCAAAGAATTTAATGACTATTAACAAAATGTAACATAGTGTTTGTTTAATTTATATTCCTTTTTGACCAGTGAGGAAAACGAAGCATGAAGGCTGGTATGGGATGGTGGAGAAGGAAGAGAGGATGGAATTTAGGGGAGGAAGGGAAAGGCAGGGGTGCGATGGAGAGCAGAAGACAGGAGAAGGGGAGAGAACACATCTTCTGAGGGAGAGAGATTTAGCTCATTTTGAGGTAATTTTCTTTATTTAGTTGGTGTAGATTTTCTTGCCATCTTGGGCTCTTTAACTATCGATCCCATTAATCATAGTTTACGGTTTTCATATTTTTGTAATCCTTATTTTTAGAGACTCTACTCATAATGGAATAATTGAAGCAACCTATTATAGTGGAAATTTCCCCCATGATAAAGCAAGAACTACTAGAGAAATATCACTTCTCTGACCAGATGAAATCAGTCTTCACCCGTATTTTAATTTATTACAATGAAGCTCATACACAGGAAAATTATAGTGAGTCATAAACATTTGAAATTGAGTTTTGGCAAACTTTGATTTTCAAAAAAGATTTTCTATGTTGTGAGACTATTTTATTGAGAATATTATCTTTCTCTTATTATTAACCTTTATGTCTTCTACTTTTTCCATCCTCTGTCATCTCACATCTCTATGGAGCAGAGATCAGAATCTAGCTGTAGAGGTTGCTTGCTATTCAGGGAATAATAGCCGCGTGTTTCAACTATAGGCTGATCTGTAATTACTTGGGTAAAATGATAATGGATTCTAATAACTAAACTTTATAAAGGGTTTTCCCTTGTAAGATACATTTCATTTCTCCCTAGTATTTGCTTTTCTTTTTTTACCAAAATTAACACAACAAACGGCTAGATGATCTGATGAACCTAATAACGTTCATTAGAAAAGTCAGATAGAATGAACAATTTAAGGAAAATGAGCAAAAGTCAGGTAAATGAACAATTTTAGGAAAAGTAGAATTACACTTTGGATGTTTAAAACATGATAATTTTTGTCTCCCAATTTTCCACACCCCCCCCCATTTTTTGCATGTATTTATTTTTATGGGCATGGGAGTTTTTACTGGGCATTCATTCCTCTTATCTCAGTTCTTCCTGCTTGCTTCATTTTTTCATTTCATGTGTTTGTTTTTCTGGCATGTATTAATTAAAGGCCACTTAATAGTGCAGAGTGGGCCTATCTCACTGGGGCTGACATTATAGCCTCCAGCTGGCCCATTTCTCCCTTTATTTTGGCTTCTGATGCTGTGTTCTTCAGCACCCACCCCCATCCACCATCACCATAGGGATGTATGTGATGTCCCCAGAGTGTCTGTCACTGTCCCCTTGCCAGTTCCTGGATAATAGCCAATCTTATTGGGTTGTTGGAAAAGTCGTGATGTATTTTTTCTATGTTTTTCGTTGCAAAAATGCGTCATGACTTTTCCAACAACCCAGTATAATAGATCACAGAAGTTCAATGATATCTGTATATCTGTCATGAGCTGGAACTGCTGCAGGGCACATAGTAGGTAGCGGCCTAATAAAGGTCTGATGGGTGAATAAAGGCATATATGTGCAAAGGAATAGAGCTCATAACTGAAGTCCTTCAGGAATGAAGCTGTTTAGGCAAGCACTTGGGTCTGTAAGTACAGCCAATTAAGCGTGCAGATAGAAGCATGCATGAGTCCCCACATCCATTAGTGATTACAGACTGCAGCCTTCAGGTTCCCCGTGCATTCATATGCAAGCTGACCTGACAGGAACTGCTCACACTATGAGTAATCACAAGAGTTCCCAGGGAAAAGGATGTCAGGCGTGGGGAGTCCATCCTTAGCTTCACCTGTAGTATGAAATCACTTTCTATATCCTGACTATTCGAGGGATCGGCTTTCATTTTAATTCATGCTTAAAATACAACCTTACAAAATCTGAACTTTCTCACCTTGATTAAGAGCAAAATCATCTCTGACAAATTTTTGGATTGAATCGGCCAGGCACAGTTCTGCAGTCCAGGGGTTTCCCATTTTGCACGTGTTCTCTCATTTCATTGTGTGTTAAACCAGGTTGCTATTATAGAGAGCACTTTAGCAGCCTTGATCTTGGAGACATTAAGACCATTATTCCTGTTGTTGCTGATTTAGTGTTACAGCTGCTTCCTCTTTATGTGATTTAATTTGAAGTTTCAGCCCACCAGGGGGCTATTGGTCCCCACCTATGCAGCTTTAAGAGCTGGCTGCTGTGTCTGCGTGGATGTTATTTCCATTCCTATTCACAGTGATTTTCCCCCTTCTGTATTCATCTAGCAACAGCAAGGCACTGTTCCAGGAACCCGCTCTCTCTACATAAGGCGGAACATGGAACCATTTGGATGGAAAAATTATAAATTAAAATTATTCTGTTCATTTTAAAATATTCATATTGTGTTGCTCAAATGCCAGTAACTGGAAAATCATGGATAATGTCCTGTTTTTATAACCTTTTTCAGAGTGTATTAAAATCTGTTTGTGTTGTTACTTAGCCATCTCTTTTCCTGGAATGGATTTTGTGATAAGATTTAAAAAAAAAAAGATTGTGTGATATGAGTCCAGTGTCTGATGGCATATGTAATATTAAAATAAAGATGATGATGCCACTAATTGCAACCCAGTTTTAAAAATAAAATAATATTTACTCCATGTATAGAGAATATTTATAAAATTACAAGACTACAGAGGGAGACTATAAACATGCCAGACTATTTCTTTTAAGGATAAAAATTTTTTATTAAACGATTAAAACTAAGCAATGGTTTACTAATTTCTGGAACTGCATATTTAATTTAAATTAAGAAAACCCACATATTCATAACACTACTGACTTTCAAATACTAAAAACATCTCCAACTTTTTAAATGGAGCTTTTTGTTTGTTTTGATATCGCTGAATTTCTATGCTAAGTCATTGATTTATTAATTTCAGGAAACTAAAACCCTATAATCCTATTTCTATCCTTGTATTTTCTATGTTGTATGGGTGTGGGTGAGGATGTGCATGTCCCAAAAAGACAGACAAATGAGGAAAAGTGACCATGTTTTTGTGTGGATTGGCTACTTTTTTGATAAAGTAAATATATCTCTTATAGTATATAGAAGGAAATGGTAGTGATTGGAAATCTTCATGTATATATTTTTTCAACTCTGTTAGACACACTAAGGAGAGTGAAGATCCTTACTTTTTATTTTTGTATTCTATAAATTTTAAGTTCACATTCACATAAAAGCAATGTGTTTTATTTGTTGTCTCTCTTAGTGAGGAATATTTAAATGTATTTTTGAAATTCTTCTGTTCCGTCAACTAAAGACAATTTGAAATTATAATTTCAAGACTCTTTCTAGAAACTTAATTCTGGTTCAGGCTGTAGCCTTTCTTTGTGTACTTTGTGAATGTGTTGAGGTTCTTCAGAAGCAATGAATCACTTTAGCATGAACAAATTTCACAGGTCCATTTTACTGTTTGTCCAGCCTTGTGAATCGTTTGGCCTTTTAAAATAGGCTAATCCTGTCATTGCATATGCGTTCAGAAAGGTTCTGTGTGCCCATGCAAACCTGGGGGGCTCTTGCTAACTCTGTTTTATTTCTTTAACATAATACTAGGTTATCCAAAAGTATTTCCATTTTGATTTTTGGAAGGAAGTTACTGTAGGCTGTAATACTTGAAGACAGGATTCTTTGTAACAATAGCAACAAAACATACATACATTTTCCCTAGGTCTGATTGATGGAAAATAGGATGCAAGCTGTCAGTAAACAGGTTTTCCAACACAAATACTTAGTTTATACAGCAACCAACTTCTTGAATGCAGCCATACGATGCATTCTATTCTTAATTGAATAAAGAAGACAAATTAGAATAGTTACTACAGGAGAAATGGATACCTCATAATTAATGATTTGTGAGTTAAACCTTAACTTACACTTGACATTTTTCCTTGGGTGGGTGACAGACTGATTAGTGAGGTAACTGCTGATAGTACCTGTTCTGTAGAGTGACTGTTCAGTGCCAGGGCTTTTGGTGTTCAGTAAAAGAGGCATCCTGTGTGATGGGCCTGAAGCTTTAGTCTTCATCAAAGTGCTTTGGAGGAAGCACGATTGAACTGATTGGCTATGAATGTTAATCACTCCATAGGACTCTGATAATTTACAGCATTGTTGTAACTCTCTGGTGTTCATCAAATGAACTTAATAACCCAGTGCCACCGTGGGATAAGCTGCTTTTTTCCCTGCAATTGAATACCCAGACTGCTTGCATAATAATGTTGAGAAATACTGCATTAAAAAGGGTGAGCAGCTGTATGATGAAGGAAACAGCTCTGCAACAGATTTGTTAATTATCTCCTTTGATTCACAGAGGGTGTGTGTGAGATATGGCTGACCAGTGAAGACACTGGGGCTTATGGCAGAGATATTGGCACCGATCTCCCCGCACTACTGTGGAAGCTGGTGGAAGTGATTCCCGAGGGAGCAATGCTGAGACTTGGCATGACAAATCCGCCCTATATTTTAGAGCATCTGGAGGTAAGGAAAAGCACCCCATTTCCATGCTGACACAGACAGGAACCAACCCAGACAATGTGGCAGCCTCAGCAGCATCACATGAGAGTCATTTAAAACCACTTTCACATTTTTTTGTGTGTGTGTGGTCCCATGTTACCAAGAATGAATTGAGAATTGCAAATCCCCTTCTTTGTCAGTCTGCACATCTTGTTTTTGCTTTCTCACCATTAATTAATGTTGCCATCTTGTCAAAGTTCTTTGTTTCTTCTTTGTACCCCTTCAGTTTTCCATTGCATAAATCTGCCTCAATTCCTCCATGTATAACCCTTATCGAGTTCAGGGCTGTTAATATGTTGCATTAATTTTGCAACCAACAGTGAAGATCGCATTATCTAAAGAGACACAGAGTTTGGTATTTTTCCATTTATTCTCATGACCACTGTGAAAAAAGCAGTTGTAATAATGTGAGATCCTTGATTTCAGTTTTATACCTTGCATGGATCAGGCAGGATGCTTACCTTCAAGTAGCTTACCATTGAACTAGAAAACGGACGTGTGTACAGGTAACTGTGGTACCCGATGACAAATGCTACAATGAATATGAGGAAAGAATATGAACAGGGAGAACCATTGAAATGAAAACGCACATGCTAGGATCCATGACTGTTATTTGGGAAATAAAATATATAAAATAAAATGATTATATTAGACCTATATTTGTGGATAAGAAATTTAATTAATGCTGTTGGAAAGTCATGTGAAAAGTTAAAGAACGAGTCACTTATATTTGTAATCAGTTGTGTTCTTTGCATTAGTTTTTGCAGAAAAATAACATCCCCAAAATTTAAAAGCAAGTGTAGTTGCTGTAATTTAATGCATAAATGCAAATGAATATTCAAAGGCTTAAAAAATTGTTTCTGTTGATTTGATTTGAGGCCTATACTTGTTGAGCTTGTTGCTGAAAAGCCTTCCTACTATCAGCAACGCATTTTCGAAATTCTGAAAACAGTTGATAGTCAACTGATTGTTAATTATAAATATATGATGAAGCAATTTAGCAATTTCAGTTTTGTTATTCACATTTTCCTACCCAGATCTTTTGGTAAAGCAATACAATTTATATGTTAACTTTGTTATTTTGGACTGTGTAGGACAATTATGATTCGCTATTTAAAAATAAGTTGCAGGCATGTCCATTTTTACGTGCTCTTTAACTCAGCACTTGAGAAAGCAAGTGATTATCTGTAAAAATCAGATATGCTAAAAGTTGTAGCAGTCTTGCTATGTGTGCAGTGGGTATAGACATACATCATAAAGACCAGGAGATGAGCTAGATGTGTGATGAGTAGGAAGAGCAGCAAGCTCTACCAATATATAGTCAGGAAACAATTTTGTCCAGGATCGAGAGAACCGTAGTAGCCAGAGTCAGAGAAGTTCAGGTAAGGAGTAAACACAAGGGGAAGAAATTGTGTGTTGGCTCTGAGGTGACTAACCAAATACATTTTGGGATAAATTCAGCACTTCAATTAATTACAAGGTAAACTAATACCACGTGTACCTAAAGTAGTGCTAATTGTGGACCTCTGAATAGGTACTCCAGGAGAGTGTCTAAAAATTCAACAGAAGATGATAAATATAACTTTATATTTTACCTGGAAAAGCACCAGAGGTTTAATTCATTGGCTGTGGCCAGAATGATAAGTTCTGAGTGTCACGACGTTATCTTTTATACATTCTTGCTGTAATATATTTATAAAATTGGCTTTTGCTTCTACATTGCCATTTTCCTGAGTCAAGGACATTGTTCTGTCCATCTCTGGATCTAGCCCACCCAGGAATGGCTCAATAAATAGTGGATAACAGAATGAATAAAGGAAGATCCTTCTTCATAAAATAAATTGTAGAGCCCACTCATGAACTTGTTGCAACAATGTTGCTAACCTTTTTTGATATCAGAAGGATTATTCATTATGAATTTGTACAAACTGGACAAACAGTTAACCAAGTTTACTATTTGGAAGTACTGAAAAGGCTGCGTGAAAAAGGTAGACAACCTGAACTTTTCACCAACAATTCATGGCTCTTGCATCACAACAATGCACCAGCTCATACGGCATTGTCTGTGAGGGAGTTTTTAGCTCATCAACAAATAACTGTATTGGAACACCCTCCCGACTCACCTGATCTGGTCCCCAATGACTTCTTTCTTTACCTGAAGATAAAGGAAATATTGAAAGGAAGACATTTTGATAACATTCAGGACATCAAGGGTAATACGAAGACAGCTCTGATGGCCATTTAAGAAAACGAGTTTCAGGGCCGGCCGATGGACTCAGTTGGTTAAGAGCTCGCTCAAGAGTGTGAGCTCTGAGCAACAGGGTTGCCGGTTCGATTCATGGCCCGAGCTGAGCTGCCACTGAGCTGCCAACAGGTGGCAGGATGGCTCAGCTAAAAAAATAAAATAAAATAAAAATAAGAAAACGAGTTTCAAAATTGCTTTGAAGGGTGGACTAGGTGCTGGCATTGGTGCATAGCTTCCCAAGGGGAGTACTTCGTAGGTGACCGTAGTGATATTCAGCAGTGAGGTGTGTAGCACTTTTTCTAGGATGAGTTCACGAACTTAATTGTCAGACCGCGTACAGTCTTTGAAGTCTTAACATTCTGGACAGAAGAAGGAGCAGAAGATGACAAAGTAAAAGAGCTTCAAGGGTGAGAGTTTGTCCAAAGAAAGCCACTCTTTCCTATGCACTTCATAAGCAGGAAGTATGCCAGTCCTTTTTTGCCCCACCAAGGGAGAAGGCAGTCCAAAGCAACCAGATGAAAATGAAACAAGCAAAGGTGTGCAAGAATAAAAGGCCCACACCATTCAGAAGTAAGGGCTTTGAAAGTTTTCCTTTGTTGCTTTGACAAAACCTGTTGGTAGTTTTCAGCCTCCTCTGAGTGGAAGAGCCCAGAGTTTTCAGTGTTCCATAAACACATCCTTATGTAATAGGACAGGTAACTGATCTCCAGAAGCTTCCCTGGCTTCCCAGAGTGAAAAAGGACATTAGGGAAGGGAGCCCAAACCTGGTGAGCCGCAGCCCGTGCTCACCAATACATTATTTCCCATTTCCCTCTTGCTAAGCTTAGACCAATCTACAGAAATTACTTGACTTATCTAAAGAGTGCTGAAGAGAGTTCACCAGTAAGAAAAGAGGAAAACAGAAAAATAAATAACACCAGTGAATGACAGGTGGTGATTTCTTTTAAACTGGAGCGTTAGAAGGAACCCGCTCTTGAA
Source organism: Hipposideros armiger (assembly GCF_001890085.2). Classification (NCBI taxonomy): domain Eukaryota; kingdom Metazoa; phylum Chordata; class Mammalia; order Chiroptera; family Hipposideridae; genus Hipposideros; species Hipposideros armiger. Next base: position 3,309,416 of record NW_017731400.1, on the reverse strand, counting down.
ATAACTACTCTGATGCTCTAATACCCTGACCATGACGATTTCTTGAGAATTATATTGGTGGTACCCAGCCTTCTTGTGTTTCTGGGAGATGCTTCATGGTACAGACTTTAATTATAGAGCACTTCACTGGGCTGTTTTCCTTCTTCTTCTTTTCTGTTCGCTTCACATTCACCTGACTGCTGAGATTTTTTTTAAAACCCTTTTGCCAGCTTAAAAAAAAATTTTATTGAGCATTTTAAAGGGGTAGTCATTGAAAGGGAAATACCAAAGTTTCTATCATTATTTAAAAGTATGGGGTTGTAAAATAGACCTGTTGATGATAGATTTTATTAAATCTTCATAGAAATAGAAGATACATATTACAGTTAACATAGGATGCACTTTTGAGGTTTTATCAAGAATCTAGCATTATGTGTGGTACGTTATATAGTAGATATTGAATACATGTGTAGTGAATAAAAGGAAAGGAGGGAGAATTCTTAATCCCTAACAGGCTGGCATGTAGTCAGGTATGAGTATGTAGCATCTACAAACCCTGTTTTTGACATATTACCACATTAAACAATATGGGATTCATTTTAAATGATGATGTAGCTGACAAAGAGGTATCTCAAGCATTTGTATATGAAAAACACCCTGGAACTGAAGAAACATAGTAATGAGTTTATGTAATACTTACTAAATTTGGATGTGAAGTAGAAATAATAGATAAAATAATAGATTAAAATAATATTTTTACCTCATCTTAAAAAGTCTGCAATGCCTCTCCATTACCCGTAGGCTAAAGATAAGCTCTTTAACACGACATACGGGTTCTTAAGATGCATCTTCCGTTACGTCCCCCTTCCTCCCTTTAGTACCTTGATGATACCTCCTGTAGAGCCTGTGGGGTTTTTTGTGTTTGTTTGTTTTTTACCATTTTGGACTCCTGAAAGTTTCACTTTAATCTTTTTCTCATCCCATACTTACCATATGATGGCAATTGGTAATAATGACTTAATCAGATATACTAGCATTTGCTACTATGTGTGTTGACTAATGCCCCTTTTGTGGCAAATAAGAGATCTTTTCCCTGTGTGTTTGCTTTCCTATTGATATCACTATGGTAATAACCCTATCATCTTCTTCTTTCGTGAACTGTGACCTTATAGAAAGTGAAGTTGCTTGTGAATTTGATTACTCTTCAAACTACGTTCTTAGTTCTGTCCTCCTAGTTGTTGGTTGCCCACAGCTAAGGTATTCATTCAGCCTGAACATGGTACATGTGGACCTGACAAGGTGTGATGAGGCCAGTGATAGTGATACGATGGCTACTGCTAACTGAGCTCCAGAAGTCACTGGTAACTTTTTTCAGGACTGAGTAATAATAATAATAATAAATGATATCAGTACAATTTATTGAGTGCTTATTGTTTTCAAGAAACCGTGCTGATTGCTCTATGCACAATATCTCTTCCCCTTCTTATGGTAAGCTGACTATATAGATATTATTATCCTCCTTTTGTTCATTGAGAAGCCAAGTCTTAGAAAGGCTTAGCATCTGTCCATGTTGCTTAACTATTGGGTTGTTGGAAAAGTCATGACTCATTTTTGTAACGAAAAACATAGAAAAAATACGTCATGACTTTTCTGACAACCCAGTAGTTAGCAGCTGCACTGGTTTCTAACCCTGTCTTGACTAAAATGCTTTCTTCTATACCGCATCTTCCATGAAGCCTTCCCAGGTGCTTCCCAGTTCCTTCCTTGCTTTTTCACTCTGTCCGAGATGTCTCTGCCACACTCAGTGCACTGAAGCACAATTACTTATTTACATGTAAATCTAATAAAACTGTTAACATCTTGAGGGAGAGGCTGTCTTTTTCATCTTTGCATTTCAGTGCCTGTGATAACACGCACTTAATAAATGTATATTGAGTGATGTGATAGCTCTGAGCATAGCTGTTCCTTGACTGCTTGTCATATATATTGAAGTGTCTTCATATCTGTGCTGAGCATCTATTGTAGTTTGGAAGAGTTTGTAGATGGTTGTCACATGTGTTTCTCATTTGAGTCATAGTTCTGTGAAGATATGCTAGATGGTGGGGGAAAATCCAGCTAAGGGATATGTTTTATTGATTTGATCTGCTAAAATATAGTGAAGATAATATCTTTAGGACTACCTACAGCAATTGAGCTTGTTGTGTTATTGAATATGTAGATGATCTAGGTTCTGAGCTTCTTTCTTCTTCCTGCTTCTTAGCTTTCACTGCTTTTTATAATCTTCACTAGAGAAGTCAGCAGTGAACAGTCAAGGAGGAGAAATTGAAATCAGGCAGCTTGCCTTGTTTTTTGTCTTATGTGTTGGGTTGGCTGGTAGGGAAAAGATAGTGAAGCTGTTAAACAGTGAGGAATATGAGAAGTATCTGTGGACTTTATCTACGCTATTCTGGCTTTCTCTGTGTTATGAATAATTAAAAATAACTTTTCTCCCTCTAAGCTTTCTGTATGTCTTAAAATTGCATCAGAATTTTAGTGTGTCATGTACAGCCTGGTCCAGAGAGAGAAAGTTGATTAATCTGGAGTGCAAATACTTGTTATTAAGGACTTTTCCTTCAAAGACTGAGTAAGGCAAATTACGTATTTTTAAATTTATATTACTCTGTAAAATATTGCTGAAAAATATTGACACTAATATTCACGTTGCTATCACACTGCATTTTATTTAGCTTGAATGAAAATGTATAGATTTTCACAAGATTTTGCATTTAGTATATTCATGTTATATATATTATATATGTTACATTATGTAAGGCTAATCATAAATAGTGATATTTGAAATGTTATATCTGTTTTGGGTTGAGCAATCTTGTAATCACCACAACACATCAGTTTCCCACTATGTCGTGTTTCCATATATTTCAGTTAAGATGACCTTATATTCTAACCTAAGTGTATGTTTAGCAAAATTAATTTATCTGGTAAAAGACAGTAGATATCTGTCAAGGACTTTTGCCACATGGTAATTTATGAACATTAATAATATGTTTGGCGTGGCAGACTTAGAAATGCCTCACAGTTTCAAAGTAAGAACAAACTCAGTCCCTGCTGAGCTTACATTTCATCAAAGCAATACAGAATTTCTAAACTGAAGTCAACAGTTCACATAGGTTTACTTTTTTTTCCCTTTAAGGCTGATACTTTCCAACATAATAGAAAAATATGCAAATAGATTTTGTGTTGTTGTATGCAAAATATTTCCCCCCTTTGGTGCATAGTAGGACATGCTAGATGATTTATTTTGAGCAAGGAAATGGAAAGGAAAAGTTCTTTATTTCTGCCATCCCCATGTAGCTTTTGGGACCTGTCAGTATGTAGTTTGAGCTGACGGTTGGCACCCCTTTTTTTGCTGAGTATAATCACCAGCACTTTACTTCATTCTTTTTTTTTATTGTGAAATACACATTTTTTAA